>NC_060149.1:957281710-957595460 GCF_021461385.2 Schistocerca piceifrons | reverse complement strand
ATTAGTGTGTCATGAATATTTTTGAACTGTAGTAGTAATGCAACTTATGAAATTCAATATTATAGTGTATAAGTCGTTTCATGTATTTATGTCTATACCGATCTTGAAATATGCTCAAGCATAATTTACTTAACAATGTGAGTGCAGGGTGTATATCACCCAAGGTACCTCATGTGTTGTGGACAAGGTACAAAGCAAATCAGTAAACGCGACTACCGCTTAGCAGTGTTAAAATATATTGCCATCTGCTAAGGCAGAGATTTGCACGAATTTGTAGTGCAAACAAAAGTCACAAATCTAACATTAATCTAGGAACTTGCACGCTAGGCCTAGATTATAAAATGTGTACAATAATGCGAGAGGCAAAGTTTTGTAAAGTCGAGCCTGGCTCTGGAGAGCAAGTACGCAATGAGTGGGCAGACATGACATGGGGACTTACCTCAGATGAGACGGAAATACAATTGTATAGTCAAAAAATCTGAAGGCAAGTACGACTCTAAGTGGAAAATAAAAAGAGATAATTAGTGCGAGAGACTGGTAAAATCCAGCACTAGCCAAAATCCAGTTCAGACTGAATGAAATACATTAGTGTTTGTGAACTAATCGAAACAGTTACTTTAAGCAGTGTGAAAAACTGTGAAGGTGAAACTGTGATATGGACAGTGAAGTGCTAGTATTGAACGTTCAACAGCGGTGAGGACGCCAAACGCCAATATTACGCACGAAAAACTGTGAATTTACTATAAATGTGAACTGTTAACGTGAAGTGAGCCCACAGTCAATATTTTTGGGACAGACTGTAGTTTCAGTGAGCACAATAATGCGAGATTGGAATGCGATCCGTGGACTGTTGCAAAACAGCGACCGCAGAAACGGCCAATGTTTGTGCTAAACTCATTCTGGGGCACTCACCAGTGCCGGCGAGTGCGGCGAAAACATAAATAATTGTATCAAGACAAAAACTGACGTGTAATGGAAACAGTGGCGCAACAAAACTTCATTCATGGGAGAAGATCCATGTCATGTATTCTGCAAGACAATGCTAGCTTGACACTCGGAAACTGGCGAAAACTTAACAACTTCTGCCGCACTAATAAATTCTTCTTTCCCACTAGCGTAACCATCTGCGGCGGGAAACAAATATTACGTTGGTTGTGTGTATGTTTCATGTACTACGTCGGAGATGCGTAGCAGGGCTGACTCCTGCCAACAAGAGCGGGGGGCGGATGTCATCCCACTCCGCCACGCCCGGCCGAGAAAGAAGCGCATCGCCAACGGTGCAGCCGATCAGCTGATTCTGACGTTTCGCGACGGCGAGACACACGCTGGCGTCGAGCAGGCGTTGACCTCTCCGCAGCCGCCGCGAACGCCGAGCACCGAACACACCAACCGACGCCGTCGCGAGCCAAACGTCGCAGCGTAGATCATCAACGACACCGCAATCAATTGTTTTAATGACCTCATTTTTTGCATAGTGCAACAAAAATATTTGTATGCACATCCTGTACTCCAATGACATTCCAGAAACAATTAAGTGAAAGTGACCAAAGCAGTTAGTCTGTCGCTCCGCCGAGGTTTTCCCCAGGTTTCCCTACGGCTGCGCCAAATGGGGAGCGAACAGTTGACACCCCTGGGACTTCAAATATTCCGGTCTAACTCGTGGTTGTATACCTTGTACCTCATCTGTATTACACATTGTGTGCAACGCAGCTCAGTAATTACAACATACGATGTGACATATGTAAACTGTGAAAGAAAAACCTGCGTTGGACAGTGTGGACATGAAAGTGGAAATATTTATGTCAAAAAACACGAACATTTTTTATGACATAAACATTTCGGGGGGCAATGTAGCGTCCCCAGTGCCATATTACGAAAAGACAATATTTATAAAGAAGACATTCATAATTTGTAAGAGATTTTTTTTTCATGTAGCCGTAAAATAATAATTTCTCTGTCCAAGTTTCAAATGCAAAGAAATAATTTATGACAAAATGATCTAAAGAGGTGACAAGATACACTCCTTTGTTAATTTTTTAGTCGACTTCACTTCTTGGCTTGTCTTGAATGTGTCTAGAGGGACATCTTGCGTGTGCTGACAAATGTAAGCATATTTGTATGAGTTGAACATATAATATAACTATTTAATATTATTGTGCACTTTTAATTTGTAAGAGGTGATCCCGATTTCATGTCCGCCTTCCTTGAATTAACCTGCATTCAAGTAATTTACAGCTCAACAATCGCAACGGCCGATGCAGCCAACGACGCCATTACGTGGCGATATTAACTTACGAAAAATTAGCGGAAGCGGAAAACTCGCCCGCTATTAGCATAATATTAATTTTTCTCCACAGCCGCACGAAGTTGCAGAAATACTTAGCTTTAAGATTCTTATTTTCAGTAGCATAGCCGAGACCCAGAGCCAGGACTCTGACTACAATACAATGGTTAACGGAGGTAAGAAAATACTCTCGCGCGTGTGTGGGCCGCAATTGTAATTAATAACTAAAGATCTTTTGCTTTAACGTCAACTGACTAGCCGAGGAAATTTATATTAAAAGATTATTACATTGTTCAACTTAAATGTCATTTTTATGAAGGCCCACCACGTAAGTCGGCAACAATCAAAAAATAATAATAACAATAATAATATATACATTAAATTACGACGGCCGACGGACGCGAGACACTACTGCAGCTGTTCTCTATCTTTTGGACCTTCACATTGACGATGACACACAGAAATTGCGTCGGAATTTAATACAAAGGGCACAATGCCGACTTAAGTACAAGAAAAGTAAATCTTCTCATAGTTTGTGGTTTGCTTTGAGCGTTTCCTGGGACAGCAGTACTAGATTCCGATGCACTACTGCAGCTTTACTCTATCTCTTGGACCATCAAATTGGCGATGAAACACAGAAATTGCGTCGGGATCTAATACAAAAGGCACAATGCCGGCTGAAGTACAAAAAGAGTCAATCTTCTCACTGTTTGTGGTTTGCTTTGAGCGATTCCTGGGAGATCAGCATCAGATTCCGATGCACTATAGTAACTTTACTCTATCCCTTGAACCGTCGCATTGACGAAGAAACTCAGAAATAGCGTCGAGATTTAATACAAAAGGCACAATGCCCACTTAAGTACATGAAGAGTAAATCCTCTCATTATTTGTGGTTCTCTTTGAGCGTTTCCTGGGAGATCAGTATTAGATTGCGATGTGCTACTGCAGCATTACTCTATCCCTAGGACCTACACATTGACGATGAAACACAGAAATTGCGTCGGGATTAAGTACAAAAGCACAATGCCGGCTTAAGCACAAGAAGAGTAAATCTTCTCATTGTTTGTGGTTTGCTTTGAGCGTTGCCTGGGAGATCAGTATTAGATTCCGAAGCTCTACTGCAGCTTTACTCTATCCCTTTTACCTTCTCATTGACGAAGAAACACAGAAATTGCTTCGGGATTGAATACAAAAGGCACAATGCCGCCTTAAGTACAAGAAGAGTAAATCTTCTCATTATCTGTGGTTTGCTTTGAGCGTTTCCTGGGAGATCAGTATTAGATTCCGATGCACTTCAGCAGCTTTATTCTATCCCTTGGACATTCACATTGTCGATGAAACTCAGAAATTTTGTCGGGATTTAATACAAAACTCACAATGCCAACTTGAGTACAAGAAGAGTAAATCCTCCCAATTTTTGTGGTTTGCTTTGAGCGTTTCTTGGGAGAACAGTATTACATTCCGATGCACTACTGCAGCTTTACTCTGTCCCTTGGACATTCACATTGACGATGAAACACAGAAATTGCGACGGGATTTAAGACAAAAGGCACAATGCCGACTTAAGTACAAGAAGGTTAAATCTTTTCAATGTTTGCGGTTGGTTTGAGCGTTTCATGGGGGATCAGTACTAGATTCCGATGGATTACTGCAGCTTTACTCTATCCCTTGTACCTTCACATTGACGATGAAACACAGAAATTGCGTCGGGATTTAATACAAAAGGCACAATGTCGACTTATGTACAAGAAGAATAAATATTCTTTTTGTTTGTAGTTTGCTTTGAGCGCTTCCTGGGAGATCAGTATTAGATTCCGATGCACTACTGCACATTTACTCTATCCCTTGGACATTTAGATTGACGATGAAACACAGAAATTGCGTCGGGATATAATATAAAAGGCATAATGCTGACTTCAGTGCAAGAAGAGTAAATCTTCTCATTGTTTGTGGTTTGCTTTGAGCGTTTCCTGGGAGATCAGTATTAGATTCCGATGCACTACTGCAGCTTTACTCTATCCCTTGGACCTTCAAATTGATGATGAAACACAGAAATTGCGTCGGGATTTAAAACAAAAGGAACAATGAGGACTTAAGTACAAGAAGAGTAAATCTGCTCATTGTATGTTGTTTGCTTTGAGCGTTTCCTGGGAGATCAGTATTAGATTCCGATGCACTACTGCAGCTTTACTCCATCCCTTGGACCTTCACATTGACGATGAAACACAGAAATTGCGTTTGTATTAAATACATAAGGCACAATGCCGACTTAAGTACAAGAAGAGTAAATCTTCTCATTGTTTGTGGTTTGCTTTGAGCGTTACCTGGGAGACCAGTATTAGATTATGTTGCACTACTGCAGCTTTACTGTATCACATGGACCTTCACATTGACGATGAAACACAGAAATTGCGTCGGGATTTAATACAAAAGGCACAATACCGACTTAAGTAAAAGAAGATTAAATCTTCTCATTGTTTGGTGTTTGCTGTGAGCGTTTCCTGGGAGATAGGTCAGGAGTCCACTACACGCAACAAGCGGCTACACGGGTAGCAGGGGTTGTGTCGCGTGGGCTGGGCGGTTTTTTATTTTAGATGGCCTTGGGCAAGTACACAAAGGGCGACAACCTCAACGGGTGCGGGGCAAAGTCAGGACATGCGGGGACCAAGCAGCAATCGGTATTGTAATTGTCAACTGTCGAAGCTGCGTTGGTAAAGTACCGGAACTTCAAGCGCTGATAGAAAGCACCGAAGCTGAAATCGTAATAGGTACAGAAAGCTGGCTTAAGCCAGAGATAATTTCTGCCGAAATATTTACAAAGGTACAGACGGTGTTTAGAAAGGATAGATTGCATGCAACCGGTGGTGGAGTGTTCGTCGCTGTTAGTAGTAGTTTATCCTGTAGTGAAGCAGAAGTGGATAGTTCCTGTGAATTATTATGGGTGAAGGTTACACTAAACAACCGAACTAGGTTAATAATGGGCTCATTTTACCGACCTCCCGACTCAGCAGCATTAGTGGCAGAACAACTGAGAGAAAATTTGGAATACATTTCACATAAATTTTCTCAGCATGTTATAGTCTTAGGTGGAGATTTCAATTTACCAGATATAGACTGGGACACTCTGATGTTTAGAACGGGTGGTAGGGACAGAGCATCGAGTGACATTATACTGAGTGCACTATCCGAAAATTACCTCGAGCAATTAAACAGAGAACCGACTCGTGGAGATAACATCTTGGACCTACTGATAACAAACAGACCCGAACTTTTCGACTCTGTATGTACAGAACAGTGAATCAGTGATCATAAAGCCGTTGCAGCATCCCTGAATATGGAAGTTAATAGGAATATAAAAAAAGGGAGGAAGGTTTATCTGTTTAGCAAGAGCAATAGAAGGCAGATTTCAGACTACCTAACAGATCAAAACGAAAATTTCTGTTCCGACACTGACAATGTTGAGTGTTTATGGAAAAAGTTCAAGGCAATCGTAAAATGCGTTCTAGACAGGTACGTGCCGAGTAAAACTGTGAGGGACGGGAAAAAACCACCGTGGTACAACAACAAAGTTAGGAAACTACTGCGAAAGCAAAGAGAGCTCCACTCCAAGTTTAAACGCAGCCAAAACCTCTCAGACAAACAGAAGCTAAACGATGTCAAAGTTAGCGCAAGGAGGGCTATGCATGAAGCGTTCATTGAATTCGAAAGTAAAATTCTATGTACCGACTTGACAGAAAATCCTAGGAAGTTCTGGTCTTACGTTAAATCAGTAAGTGGTTCGAAACAGCATATCCAGAAACTACGGGATGATGATGGCATTGAAACAGAGGATGACACGCGTAAAGCTGAAATACTAAACACCTTTTTCCAAAGCTGTTTCACAGAGGAAGACCGCACTGCAGTTCCTTCTCTAAATCCTCGCACAAACGAAAAAATGGCTGACATCGAAATAAGTGTCCAAGGAATAGAAAAGCAACTGGAATCACTCAATAGAGGAAAGTCCACTAGACCTGATGGGATACCAATTCGATTCTACACAGAGTACGCGAAAGAACTTTCCCCCCTTCTAACAGCCGTTTACCGCAAGTCTCTAGAGGAACGGAGTGTTCCAAATGATTGGAAAAGAGCACAGGTAGTCCCAGTCTTCAAGAAGGGTCGTCGAGCAGACGCGCAAAACTGTAGACCTATATCTCTGACGTCGATCTCTTGTAGAATTTTAGAACATGTTTTTTGCTCGCGTATCATGTCATTTCTGGCAACCCAGAATCTACTATGTAGGAATCAACATGGATTCCGGAAACAGCGATCGTGTGAGACCCAACTCGCTTTATTTGTTCATGAGACCCAGAAAATATTAGATACAGGCTCCCAGGTAGATGCTATTTTTCTTGACTTCCGGAAGGGGTTCGATACAGTTCCGCACTGTCGCCTGATAAACAAAGTAAGAGCCTACGGAATATCAGACCAGCTGTGTGGCTGGATTGAAGAGTTTTTAGCAAACAGACCACAGCATGTTGTTATCAATGGAGAGACGTCTACAGACGTTAAAGTAACCTCTGGCGTGCCACAGGGGAGTGTTATGGGACCATTGCTTTTCACAATATATATAAATGACCTAGTAGATAGTGTCGGAAGTTCCATGAGGCTTTTCGCGGATGATGCTGTAATATACAGAGAAGTTACAGCATTAGAAAATTGTAGCGAAATGCAGGAAGATCTGCAGCGGATAGGCACTTGGTGCAGGGAGTGGCAACTGACCCTTAACATAGACAAATGTAATGTATTGGGAATACATAGAAAGAAGGATCCTTTATTGTATGATTATATGATAGCGGAACAAACACTAGTAGCAGTTACTTCTGTAAAATATCTGGGAGTATGCGTGCGGAACGATTTGAAGTGGAATGATCATATAAAATTAATTGTTGGTAAGGTGGGTACCAGGTTGAGATTCATTGGGAGAGTGCTTAGAAAATGTAGCCCATCAACAAAGGAGGTGGCCTACAAAACACTCGTTCGACCTATACTTGAGTATTGCTCATCAGTGTGGGATTCGTACCAGATCGGTCTGACCGAGGAGATAGAGAAGATCCAAAGAAGAGCGGCGCGTTTCGTCACAGGGTTATTTGGTAACCGTGATAGCGTTACGGAGATGTTTAATAAACTCAAGTGGCAGACGCTGCAAGAGAGGCGCTCTGCAACGCGGTGTAGCTTGCTCGCCAGGTTTCGAGTGGGTGCGTTTCTGGATGAGGTATCGAATATATTGCTTCCCCCTACTTATACCTCCCGAGGAGATCAAGAATGTAAAATTAGAGAGATTAGAGCGCGCACGGAGGCTTTCAGACAGTCGTTCTTCCCGCGAACCATACGCGACTGGAACAAGAAAAGTAGGTAATGACAGTGGCACGGAAAGTGCCTTCCGCCACACACCGTTGGGTGGCTTGCGAAGTATCAATGTAGATGTAGATGTAGATGTAGATCAGTATTAGATTCCGATGCACTACTGCAGCTTTACTCTATCCCTTGGCCCTTCACATTGACGATGAAACACAGAATTTGCATCGGGTTTTAATACAAAAGGCACAATGCCGAGTTAAGTACAAGAAGAGTATATCTTCTCATTGTTTGTGGTTTGCTTTGAGCGTTTCCTGGGAGATCTGTACTAGATTCCGATGCACTACTGAAGTTTAACTCTATCCCTTGGACCTTCACATTGACGATGAAACAATGAAATAGCGACGGGATTTAATACAAAAATCTCAATGCCGTCTTAAGTACAAGAAGAGTATATCTTCTCATTGTTTCTGGTTTGCTTTGTGCGCTTCCTGGGAGATCAGTATTAGATTCCGTTGCACCACTGCAGCTTTACCCTATCCGTTGGACCTTCACATTGACGATGGAACACATAAATTGCGTTGGAATTTAATACAAAGCGCACAATGCCGACTTAAGTACAAGAAAAGTAAATCTTCTCATTGTTTGTGGTTTGTTTTGAGCGTTTCCTGGGAGATCAGTACTAGATTCCGATGCACTACTGCAGCTTTACTCCATCATTTGGACCTTCACATTGACGATGAGACACAGAAATAGCGTCGGGATTTAATACAAAAGGCACAATGCCGACTTAAGTACAAGAATAGTAAATCTTCTCATTGTTTGTGGTTTGCTTAGAGCGTTTCCTGGGAGGCCTGTATTAGATTCCGATGATCTACCGCAGCTTTACTCTCTCCCTAGGTCCTTCACATTGACGATGAAACACAGAAATTGCGTCGGGATTTAACACAAAAGGCACAATGCTGACTTCACTACTAGAAGAGTAAATCTTCTCATTGTCTGTGGATTGCTTTGAGCATTTCCTGGGAGATCAGTATTAGATTCCGATGCACTTCAGCAGCTTTACTCTATACCTTGGACTTTCACATTGTCGATGAAACTCAGATATTTCGCCGGGATTTAATACAAAAGGCACAATGCCAACTTGAGTACAAGAGGAATAAATCCTCTCAATTTTTGTGGTTGGCTTTCAGCGTCTCCTGGGAGAACAGTATTCCATTCCGATGCACTACTGCAGCTTTACTCTATCCCTTGGACCCTCACATTGACGATGAAACACAGAAAGGGCGCCGGGATTTTAAACAAAAGGCACAATGCCAACTTAAGTACTAAAAGAGTAAATCTTCTCATTCTTTGTGGTTTGCTTAGTGCGTTTCCTGGGTGATCTGTATTAGATTAGGATGCACTACTGCAGCTTTACTATATCCCGTGGACCTTCACTTTGACGATGGAACACAGAAATTGGGTCGGGATTTAATACAAAAGGCAAAATGCCGACTTAAGTACAAGAAGCTTAAATCATTTCAATGTTTTCGGTTGGTTTGAGCGTTTCCTGGGGGATCAGTACTAGATTCCGACGGACTACTGCTGTTTGACTCTATCCCTTGGACCTTCACATTGACGATGAAACACAGAAATTGCGACGGGATTTAATACAAGAGGAACAATGTCGACTTAAGTACAAGAAGAGTAAATATTCTTTTTGTTTGTAGTTTTCCTTTGAGCGTTTCCTGGGAGATCAGAAATAGATTCCGATGCACTACTGCAATTATACTCAATCCCTTGGACTTTCACATTGACGATGAAACACAGACATTGCGTCGGGAAATAATATAAAAGGCGTAATGCTGATTTGAGTACAAGAAGAGTAAATCTTCTCATTGTTTGTGGTTTGTTTTGAGCGTTTCCTGGGAGATCAGTATTAGATTCCGATGCACTACTGCACCTTTACTATTTCCCTTGTACCTTCAAATTGACGATGAAACACAGATATTGTGTCGGGATTTAAAACAAAAGGAACAATGAAGACTTAAGTACAAGAAGAGAAAATCTTCTCATTGTTTGTGGTCCGCTTTGAGCGTTTCCTGGGAGATCAGTACTAGATTCCGATTCGCGACTGCAGCTTTACTCTATCACATGGACCTTCACATTGACGATGAAACGCAGAAATTGCGTCGGGATTTAATACAAAAGGCACAATGCCGACTTAAGTACAAGAAGAGTAAATCTTCTCATTGTTTGTGGCTTGCTTTGAGCGTTTCCTAGGAGATCAGTACTAGATTCCGATGCACTACTGCTGCTTCACTCCATCCCTTGGACCTTCACATTGACGATGAAACACAGAAATTGCGTCGGGATTTAATACAAAAAGCAGAATGCCGAGTTAAGTACAAGAAGAGTATATCTTCTCATTATTTGTGGTTTGCTTTGAGCGTTTCCTGGGAGATCAGTATAAGTTTCCGATGCACTACTGCAGCTTTACTCTATCCCTTGGACCTTCACATTGACGATGAAACACAGAAATTGCGTCGGAATTTAATACAAGAAGCACAATGCCGACTTAAGTAGAAGAAGAGTAAATCTTCTCATTGTTTGTAGTTTGCTTCGAGCGTTGCCTGGGAGGACAGTATTAGATTCCGAAGCTCTACTGCAGCTTTACTCTATCCCTTGGACCTTCTCATTGATGGTGAAACACAGAAATTGCGTCGGGATTTAATACAAGAGGCACAGTGCCGACTTAAGTACGAGATGAGTAAATCTTCTCATAGATTGTGGTTTGGTTTGGGCGTTACCTGGGAGATCAGTAGTAGATTCCGATGCACTACTGCAGCTTTACTCTATCCCTTGGACCTTCTCATTGATGATGAAACACAGAAATTGCGTCGGGATTGAATACAAAAGGCACAATGCCGCCTTAAGTACAAGAAGAGTAAATCTTCTCATTGTCTGTGGTTTGCTTTGAGCGTTTCCTGGGAGATCAGTATTAGATTCCGATGCACTTCAGCAGCTTTACTCTATCTCTTGGACTTTCAGATTGTCGATGAAACTCAGAAATTTCGTCTGGATTTAATACAAATGGCACAATGCCAACTTAAGTACAAGAAGAGTCAATCCTCTCAATTTTTGTGGTTTGCTTTGAGCGTTTCCTGGGAGAACAGTATTACATTCCAAAGCGCTACTGCAGCTTTACTCTATCCCTCGGACATTCACATTGACGATAAAACACAGAAATTGCGTCATGATTTAAGACAAAAGGCACATTGCCGACTTAAGTACAAGAAGAGTAAATATAATTTTTGTTTGTAGTTTGCTTTGAGCTTTTCCTGGGAGATCAGTATTAGATTCCGATGCACTACTGCAGCTTTACTCTATCCCTTGGACATTCACATTGACGATGAAACTCAGAAATTGCGTCGGGATATAATATAAAAGGCATAATGCTGACTTGAGTGCAAGAAGAGTAAAACTTCTCATTGTTTGTGGTTTGCTTTGACCGTTTCCTGGGAGATCAGTACTAGATTCCGATGCACTACTGCAGTTTTACTCTTTCCCTTGGACCCTCAAATTGACGATGAAACACAGAAATTGCGTCGGGATCTAATAGAAAAAGCACAATGCCGACTGAAGTACAAAAAGAGTCAATCTTCGCATTGTTTGTGGTTTGCTTTGAGCGTTTCCTGGGAGATCAGCATTAGATTTCGATGGACTATAGTAGCTTTACTCGATTCTTGAACAGTCACATTGACAAAGAAACTCAGAAATAGCGTCGGAATTTAATACAAAAGGCACAATGCCGACTTAAGTACAAGAAGAGTAAATCCTCTCATTGTTTGTGGTTTGATTTGAGCGTTTCCTGGGAGATCAGTATTAGATTGCGATGCGCCACTGCAGCGTGACTCTATCCCTTGGACCTTCACATTGACGATGAAACACAGAAAATGCGTCGGGATTTAATACAAAGAGCACAATGCCTACTTAAGTACAAGAAGAGTAAATCTTCTCATTGTTTGTGGTTTGCTTTGAGCGTTGCCTGTGAGATTAGTACTAGATTCCGAAGCTCTACTGCAGTTTTACTGTATCCCTTGGACCTTCACATTGATGATGTAACACAGAAACAGCGTCGGGATTTAATACAAAAGGCACAATGTCGACTTAAGTACAAGAAGACCAAATATTCTTTTTTTTGTAGTTCGCTTTGAACATTTCCTGGGAGATCAGTATTTGATTCCGATGCACTACTGCAGCTTCACTCTATCACTTAGACATTCTCATTGAAGATGAAACACAGAAATTTGCGAAGGGATTTAATACAAAAGACACAATGCCGACTTAAGTACCAGAAGAGTAAATCATCTCATTGTTTGTGGTTTGCTTTGAGCGTTTCCTGGGAGATCAGTATTAGATTCCAATGCACTACTGCAGCTTTACTCTATCCCTTGGACCTTCACATTGAAGATGAACAGCAGAAATTGGGTCACTATTTAATACAAACGGCACAATGCCGACTTAAGTACAAGAAGAGAACATCTACTCATTGTTTGTGGTTTTCTTTGGGCGTTTCCTGGAACATCAGGATTAGATTCCGATGCACTACTGCAGCTATACTCTATCGCTTGGACCTTCACATTGACGATGAACAGCAGAAATTGCGTCGGAATTTAATACAAAGGGCACAATGCCGATCTAAGAACAAGAAAAGTAAACCTTCTCATAGTTTGTGGTTTGCTTTGAGCGTTTCCTGGGAGATAAGCATTAGATTCCGATGCACTATTGTTGCTTTACTCTATCACTTGAAACTTCACATTGACGATGAAAATCAGAAATAGCGTCGCGTATTAATACAAAAGGCACAATGCAGACATAAGTACAAGAAAAGTAAATTCTCTCATTGTATGTCGGTTGCTTTGAGCGGTTCCTGGGAGATCAGTATTAGATTACGATGCACTACTGCAGCATTACTCTATCCCTTGGACCTTCACATTGAAGATAAACAGCAGAAATTGCGTCGGGATTTAATACAAAAGGCATAATGCCGACTTATGTACAGGAAGAAAACATCTACTCATTGTTTGTGGTTTTCTATGGGCGTTTCCTGGGACATCAGTATTAGATTCCGATGCACTACTGCAGCTATACTCTATCGCTTGGACTTTCACATTGACGATGAACAGCAGAAATTGCATCGGGATTTAATACAAAATGCACAGTGCTGACTTAAGTACAAGAAGAGAAAATCTACTCATTGTTTGTCGTTTTCTTTTAGCGTTTCCTGGGACATCAGTATTAGATTCCGATGCACTACTGCAGCTATACTCTATCCGTTGGATTTTCACATAGACGATGAAACACAGAATTTGCGTCGGGATTTAACACAAAAGGCACAATGCCTAGTTAAGTACAAGAAGAGTCCATCTTCTCATTGTGTGTGGTTTGCTTTAAGCGTTTCCTGGGAGATCAGTATTAGATTCCGATGCACTACTGCAGCTTTAATCTATCCCTTGGACCTTCACATTGACGATGAAACACAGAAATTGCGTCGGAATTTAATACAAAGGGCACAATGCCGACTTAAGAACAAGAAAAGTAAAAATTCTCATAGTTTGTGGTTTGCTTTGAGCGTTTCCTGGGAGATCAGTACTAGATTCCGATGCTCTGCTGCAGCTTTACTCTATCCCTTGGACCTTCACGTTCACGAAGAAACACAGAAATTGCGTCGGGATCTAATACAAAAGGCACAAAGCCGACTGAAGTAGAAAATGAGTCAATCTTCTCATTGCTTGTGGTTTGCCTTGAGCGTTTCCTGGGACATCAGCATTCGATTCAGATGCACTATTGTAGCTTTACTCTATCGCTTGAACTTTCACATTGACGATGAAACTCAGAATTAGCGTCGGGTATTAATACAAAATGGCAATGCCGACTTAAGTACAAGAAGAGTAAATCCTTTCATTGTATGTGGTTTGCTTTGAGCGGTTCCTGTGAGATCTGTATTAGATTGCGATGCACTACTGCAGCATTACTCTATCGCTTGGACCTTCACATTGACGATGAAACACAGAAAATGCGTCGGGGTTTAATACAAAACCCACAATGCCAACTTAAGTACAAGAAGAGTAAATCTCCTCATTGTTTGTGGTTTGCTTTGGGCGGTTCCTGGGAGATAAGTACTAGATTCCGATGCACTACTGCAGCTTTACTCCATCCCATGGACCTTCTCATTGACGATGAAACTCAGAAATTGCGTCGGGATTTTATACAAAAGGCAAAATGCTGACTTAAGTACAAGAAGAGTAAATCCTCTCATTGTTTGTGTTTTGAAATTAACGTTTCCTGGGAGATCAATATTAGATTCCGATGCATTTCAGCAGCTTTACCCTGTACCTTGGACTTTAACATTGTCGATGAAACACAGAAATTGCGTCAAGATTAAATACAAAAGGCACAATGCCAACTTGATGACAAGAAGAGTAAATCTTCTCTATTTTAGAGGTTTTTTTGATCGTTTCCTGGGACAACAGTATTATATTTCGATGCACTACTGCAGCGTTACTCTGTCCCTTGGACCTTAACATTGACGATGAAACACAGAAATAGCGTAGGGATTTAATACAAAATTCACGATGCCGACCTAAGTACAAGAGGAGTAAATCTTCTCATTGTTTGTGGTTTGATATGAGCGATTCCTGGGAGATCAGTATGACATTCCGATGCACTACTGCAGCTTTACTACATCCCTTGGACCTTCACATTGACGATGGAATACAGAAACTGCATTGGGATTTAATACAAAAGGCACAATTCCGACTTAAGTACAATAAGGTTGAATCTCTTCAATGTTTGTGTTTGGTTTGAGCGTTTCCTGGGAGATCAGTATTAGATTCCGATGCACTACTGCAGCTTTACATAATACCTTGGACCTTCACATTGACGTGAAACACAGAAATTGCGTCGGGATTTAATACAAAAGACACAATGGAGACTTACGTACAAGAATAGTAAATCTTCTCAATGTTTGTGGTTTGCTTTGAGCGTTTCCTGGGAGATCAGTACTAGATTCCGATGTACTACTGCAGCTTTACTCTATCCCTTGGACATTCACATTGACGATGAAACACAGAAATTGCGTCGGGATATAATACAAAAGGCATAATGCCGACGTGAGTGCAAGAAGAGTAAAACTTCTCATTGTCTGTGGTTTGCTTTGATCGTTTCCTGGGAGATCAGTACTAGATTCCGATGCACTACTGCAGCTTTACTCTTTCCCTTGGACCATCAAATTGACGATGAAACACAGAAATTGCATCGGGATCAGATAGAAAAGGCACAATGCCGACTGAAGTACAAGAAGAGAAAATCTTCTCATTGTTTGTGGTTTTTTTGAGCGTTTTCTGGGAGATCAGAATTAGATTCCGTTGCACAATTGCAGCTTTACTGTATCACATGGACCTTCACATTGACGATGAAACACAGAAATTGCGTCGGGATTTAATACAAAAGGCACAATACCGACTTAAGTACAAGAAGAGCAAGTCTTCTCATATTTTGTGGTTTGTTTTGTGCGTTTCCTGGGAGATCAGTATTAGATTCCGATGCACTACTGCAGCTTTAATCTATCCGTTGGACCTTCACATTGACGATGAAACACAGAAATTGCGTCGGTATTTAATGCAAAAGGCACAGTGCCGACTTAAGTAGAAGAAGAGTAGATCCTCTCATTGTTTGTGGCTTGCTTTGAGTGATTCCTGGGAGATCAGTGATAGATTCCGATGCACAACTGCAGCTTTACCCTATCCCTTTGACCTTCACATTGACGATAAAACACAGAAATTGCGAAATGATATAATACAAAAGACACAATGCCGACTTAAGTACAAGAAGAGTAAATCTTCTCAAAGTTTGTGGATTGCTTTGAGCGTTTACTGGGAGAACAGTATTAGATTCCGTTGCACTTTTGCAGATTTACTGTATCGCATGGACCTTCACATTGACGATGAAACACAGGTTCTCATCGGGTTTTAATACAAAAGGCACAATTCTGAATTGCGTACAAGAAGAGTCTATCTTGTCAATGTATGTGGTTTGCTTTGATTGTTTCCTGGGAGATCAGTATTAGATTCCGATGCACAACTGCAGCTTTATCCTATCCCTTCGACATTCACATTGACGATAAAACACAGAACTTGCCAAATTATATAATACAAAAGACACAGTGCCGACTTAAGTACAAGAAGAGTAAATCTTCTCAATGTTCGTTTTTTGCTTTGAGCGTTTCCTGGGAGATCAGTATTAGCTTCCGATGCACCTCAGCAGCCTTACTCTATCCCTTGAACCTTCACATTCACGATCAAAAGTAGAAATTGCGTCGGGATTTAATACAAAAGGCACAATGCCGATTTAAGTACAAGAAGAGAAAATCTTCTCAATGTTTGTGGTTTTCTTTGAGCGTTTTCTGGGAGATCAGTATTAGATTCCGTTGCACTATTGCAGTTTTACTGTATCACATGGACCTTCAAATTGACGATGAAACACAGAAATTGCGTCGGGATTTAATACAAAAGGCACAATACCGACTTAAGTACAAGAAGAGTAAATCTCATTGTTTGTGGTTTGCTTTGAGTGTTTCCTGGGAGATCAGTATTAGATTGCGATGCTCTACTGCAGCTTTACTCTTTCCCTTCGACCTTCACATTGACGATGAAACACAGAAATTGCGTCGGGATTTAATACAAAAGACACAATGGCGACTTAAGTACAAGAAGAGTAAATCTTCTCAATGTTTGTGGTTTGCTTTGAGCGTTTCCTGGGAGATCAGTACTAGATTCCGATGTACTACTGCAGCTTTACTCTATCCCTTGGACCTTCACATTGATGATAAAACACAGAAATTGCGTCGGAATTTAATACAAAGGGCACAATGCCGACTTAAGTATGAGAGGAAAACATCTACTCATTGTTTGTGGTTTTTTTTAAGCGTTTCCTGGCACATCAGTATTAGATTCCGATGCAGTACTGTAGCTATACTCTATCCCTTGGACCATCACATTGACGATGAAACACAGAATTTGCGTCGGGATTTAATACAAAAGGCACAATGCCGAGTTAAGTACAAGAAGAGTCCATCTTCTCTTTGTGTGTGGCTTGCTTTGAGCGTTTCCTGGGAGATCAGTATTATATTCCAATGCACTACTGCAGCTTTACTCTATCCCTTGGACATTCACATTGACGATGAAACACAGAAATTGCGTCGGGATATAATATAAAAGGCGTATTGCTGACTTGAGTGCAAGAAGAGTAAAACTTCTCGTTGTTTGTCGTTTGCTTTGACCGTTTCCTGGGAGATCAGTACTAGATTCCGATGCACTACTGCAGCTTTACTCTTTCCCTTGGACCATCAAATTGACGATGAAACACAGAAATTGCATCGGGATCTAATAGAAAAGGCACAGTGCCGACTTAAGTACAAGAAGAGGAAATCTACTCATCGTTTGTCGTTTTCTTTGAGCATTTCCTGGGTCATCAGTATTAGATTCCGATGCACTACTGCTGCTATACCCTATCCCTTGGACTTTCACATTGACGATGTAACACAGAATTTGCGTCGGGATTAAATACAAAAGGCACAATGCCTAGTCAAGTACAAGAAGAGTCCATCTTCTCATTGTGTGTGGTTTGCTTTAAGCGTATCCTGGGAGATCAGTATTAGATTCCGATGCACTACTGCTGCTTTAATCTATCCCTTGGACCTTCACATTGACGATGAAACACAGAAATTGCGTCGGAATTTAATACAAAGAGCACAATGCCGACTTAAGGACAAGAAAAGTAAACCTTCTCATAATTTGTGGTTTGCTTTGAGCGTTTCCTGGGAGATCAGTACTAGATTCCGATGCACTACTGCAGCTTTACTCTATCCCTTGGACCTTCACGTTCACGAAGAAACACAGAAATTGCGTCGGGATCTAATATAAAAGGCACAAAGCCGACAGAAGTAGAAGAAGAGTCAATCTTCTCATTGCTTGTGGTTTGCTTTGAGCGTTTCCTGGGAGATAAGCATTAGATTCCGATGCACTATTGTAGCTTTACTCTATCGCTTGAAACTTCACATTGACGATGAAACTCAGAAATAGCGTCGTGTATTAATACAAAAGGCACAATGCAGACATAAGTACAAGAAGAGTAAATCCTCTCATTGTATGTCGGTTGCTTTGAGCGGTTCCTGGGAGTTCAGTATTAGATTACGATGCACTACTGCAGCATTACTCTATCCCTCGGACCTTCACATTGAAGATGAACAGCAGAAATTGCGTCGGGATTTAATACAAAAGGCATAATGCCGACTTATGTACAAGAAGAAAACATCTACTCATTGTTTGTGGTTTTCTTTGAGCGTTTCCTGGGACATCAGTATTAGATTCCGATGCACTACTGCAGCTATACTCTATCCCTTGGACCTTCACATTGACGATGAAACACAGAATTTGCGTCGGGATTTAATACAAAAGGCACAATGCCGAGTTAAGTACAAGAAGAGTGTATCTTCTCTTTGTTTGTGGCTTGCTTTGAGCGTTTCCTGGGAGATCAGTACTAGATTCCGATGCACTACTGCAGCTTTACTCTATCCCTTGGACCTTCGCGTTCACGAAGAAACACAGAAATTGCGTAGGGATCTAATACAAAAGGCACAATGCCGACTGAAGTACAAAGAGAGTCAATCTTCTCATTGCTTGTGGTTTGCTTTGAGCGTGTCCTGGGGCATCAGCATTAGATTCAGATGCACTACTGTAGCTTTTCTCTATCGCTTGAACTTTCACATTGACGATGAAACTCAGAATTAGCGTCGGGTACTAATACAAAATGCACAAAGCCGACTTAAGTACAAGAAGAGTAAATCTTCTCGTGGTTTGTGGTTTGCTTTGGGCGTTTCCTGGGAGATAAGTACTAGATTCCGATGCACTACTGCAGCTTTACTCCATCCCTGGGACCTTCTCATTGATGATGAAACTCAGAAATTGCGTCGGGTTTTTATACAAAAGGCACAATGCCGACTTAAGTACAAGAAGAGTAAATTATCTCATTGTTTGTGTTTTGAAATTAACGTTTCCTGGGAGATCAATATTAGATTCCGATGCTTTTCAGCAGCTTTACCCTGTACCTTGGACTTTAACATTGTCGATGAAACACAGAAATTGCGTCAAGATTAAATACAAAAGGCACAATGCCAACTTGATGACAAGAAGAGTAAATCTTCTCTATTTTAGAGGTTTTTTTGATCGTTTCCTGGGACAACAGTATTACATTTCGATGCACTACTGCAGCATTACTCTGTCCCTTGGACCTTCAGATTGACGATGAAACACAGAAATAGCGTAGGGATTTAATACAAAATTCACAATGCCGTCCTAAGTATAAGAGGAGTAAATCTTCTCATTGTTTGTGGTTTGCTTTGAGCGTTTCCTGGGAGATCAGTATGACACTCCGATGCACTACTGCAGCTTTACAACATCCCTTGGAACTTCACATTGACGATGGAATACAGAAACTGCGTCGGGATTTAATACAAAAGGCACAATGCCGACTTAAGTACAATAAGGTTGAATCTCTTCAATGTTTGTGTTTGGTTTGAGCGTTTCCTGGGAGATCAGTATCAGATTCCGATGCACTACTGCAACTTTACACTATCCCTTGGACCTTCACATTGTCGTGAAACACAGATATTGCGTCTGGATTTAATACAAAAGGTACCATGCCGACTTAATTACAAGAAGAGTAAATCTTCTCATTGTTTGTGGTTTTCATTGAACGTATTCTGGGAGATCAATATTAGATTCCGTTGCACTACTGCAGCTTTACTCAATCCCTTGGACCTTCACATTGACAATGAAACACAGATATTCCGTCGGGATCTAATAAAAATGGCACAATGTCGACTTAAGTACAAGAAGAGTAAATCTCCTCATTGTTTGTGGTTTGCTTTAAGCGTGTCCTGGGAGATCAGAATTAGATTCCGATGCATTACTACAGCTTTACTCTATCCCTTGGACCCTCACATTGACGATGAAACACAGAATTTGCGTCGGGATTTAATACAAAGGGCACAGTGCCGACTTAAGTACAAGAAGAGTAATTCTTCCAATGGTTAGTGGTTTGCGTTGAGCGTGTTCTGGTAGATCAGTATAAGATTCCGATGCACTACTGCAGCTTTACTCTATCCCTTGGACCTTCACATTGACGATGAAACACAGAAATTGCGTCGGGATTTAATACAAAAGACACAATGGCAACTTAAGTACAAGAAGAGTAAATCTTCTCAATGTTTGTGGTTTGCTTTGAGCGTTTCCTGGGACATCTGTACTAGATTCCGATGTACTACTGCAGCGTTACTCTATCCCTTGGACCTTCACATTGATGATAAAACACAGAAATTGCGTCGGAATTTAATACAAAGGGCACAATGCCGACTTAAGTATGAGAAGAAAACATCTACTCATTGTTTGTGGTTTTCTTTAAGCGTTTCCTGGGACATCAGTATTAGATTCCGATGCACTACTGCAGCTATACTCTATCCCCTGGACCTTCACATTGACGATGAAACACAGAAACTGCGTCGGGATATAATATAAAAGGCATAATGCTGACTTGAGTGCAAGAATAGTAAAACTTCTCATGGTTTGTGGTTTGCTTTGACCGTTTCCTGGGAGATCAGTAATAGATTCCGATGCACTACTGCAGCTTTACTCTTTCCCTTGGACTATCAAATTGACGATGAAACACAGAAATTGCATCGGGATCTAATAGAAAAGGCACAATGCCGACTGAAGTACAAGAAGAGTAAATCTTCTCATTGTTTGTGGTTTTTTTGAGCGTTTTCTGGGAGATCAGAATTAGATTCCGTTGCACAATTGCAGCTTTACTGTATCACATGGACCTTCACATTGACGATGAAACACAGAAATTGCGTTGGGATTTAATACAAAAGGCACAATACCGACTTAAGTACAAGAAGAGCAAGTCTTCTCATTGTTTGTGGTTTGTTTTGAGCGTTTCCTGGGAGATCAGTATTAGAATCCGATGCACTACTGCACCTTTAATCTATCCGTTGGACCTTCACATTGACGATGAAACACAGAAATTGCGAAATGATATAATACAAAAGACACAATGCCGACTTAAGTACAAGAAGAGTAAACATTCTCAATGTTTGTGGATTGCTTTGAGCGTTTTCTGGGAGATCACTATTAGATTCCGTTGCACTTTTGCAGATTTACTGTATCGCATGGACCTTCACATTGACGATGAAACACAGGTTCTCGTCGGGTTTTAATACAAAGGGCACAATGCCGAGTTGCGTACAAGAAGAGTTTATCTTCTCAATGTGTATGGTTTGCTTTGATTGTTTCCTGGGAGATCAGTATTAGATTCCGATGCACAACTGCAGCTTTATCCTATTCCTTTGACCTTCACATTGACGATAAAACACTGAAATTGCCAAATGATATAATACAAAAGACACAATGCCGACATAAGCACAAGAAGAGTAAATCTTCTCATTGTTCGTGGTGCTTTGAGCGTTTCCTGGGAGGACAGTATTAGCTTCCGATGCACTTCAGCAGCTTTACTCTATCCCTTGAACCTTCACATTCACGATCAAAAGCAGAAATTGCGTCGGAAGTTAATACAAAAGGCACAATGCCGATTTAACTACAAGAAGAGAAAATCTTCTCTTTGTGTGTGGCTTGCTTTGAGCGTTTCCCGGGAGATCAGTATTAGATTCCGATGCACTACTGCAGCTTTACTCTATCCCTTGGACCTTCTCGTTGACGATGAAACTCAGAAATTGTGTCGGGATTTTATACAAAAGGCACAATGCCGACTTAAGTACAAGAAGAGTTATTCCTCTCATTGTTTGTGTTTTGAAATGAACGTTCCTGGGAGATCAATATTAGATTCCGATGCACTTCAGCAGCTTTACCCTGTACCTTGGACTTTAGCATTGTCGATGAAACACAGGAATTGCGTCAAGATTAAATACAAAAGGCACAATGCCAACTTGATGACAAGAAGAGTAAATCTTCTCTATTTTAGAGGTTTTTTTGATCGTTTCCTGGGACAACAGTATTACATTTCGATGCACTACTGCAGCATTACTCTGTCCCTTGGACCTTCACATTGACGATGAAACACAGAAATAGCGTAGGGACTTAGTACAAAATTCACAATTCCGACCCAAGTACAAGAGGAGTAAATCTTCTCATTGTTTGTGGTTTGCTCTGAGCGTTTCCTGGGAGATCAGTATGACATTCCGATGCACTACTGCAGCTTTACTACATCCCTTGGACCTTCACATTGACGATGGAATACAGAAACTGCGTCGGGGTTTAATACAAAAGACACAATGCCGACTTATGTACAATATGGTTGAATCTCTTCAATGTTTGTGTTTGGTTTGAGCGTTTCCTGGGAGATCAGTATTAGATTCCGATGCACTACTTCAGCTTTACACTACCCCTTGGACCTTCACATTGACGTGAGACACAGAAATTGCGTCGGGATTTAATACAAAAGGCACAATGTCGACATAAGTACAAGAAGATAAAATCTTCTCATTGTTTGTGGTTTTCTTTGAGCGTATTCTGGGAGATCAATATTAGATTCCGTTGCACTACTGCAGCTTTACTCAATCCCTTGGACCTTCACATTGACAATGAGACACAGATATTCCGTCGGGATCTAATAGAAATGGCACAATGCCGACTTAAGTACAAGAAGAGTAAATCTCCTCATTGTTTGTGGTTTGCTTTAAGCGTGTCCTGGGAGATCAGAATTAGATTCCGTTGCATTACTACAGCTTTACTCTATCCCTTGGACCCTCACATTGACGATGAAACACAGAATCTGCGTCGGGATTTAATACAAATGGCACAGTGCCGATTTAAGTACAAGAAGAGTAAATCTTCCAATGGTTAGTGGTTTGCGTTGAGCGTGTCCTGGTAGATCAGTATAAGATTCCGATGCACTACTGCAGCTTTCCACTATTCCTTGGACCATCACATTGACGATGAAACACAGAAATTGCGTTGGGATTTAATACAGAAGACACAATGGCGACTTAAGTACTAGAAGAGTAAATCTTCTCATTGTTTGTGGTTTGCTTTGAGCGTTTCCTGGGAGATCAGTACTAGATTCCGATGTACTACTGCAGCTTTACTCAATCCCTTGGACCTTCACATTGATGATAAAACACAGAAATTGCGTAGGAATTTAATACAAAGGGCACAATGCCGACTTAAGTATAAGAAGAAAACATCTACTCATTTTTTGTGGTTTTCTTTAAGCGTTTCCTGGGACATCAGTATTAGATTCCGATGCACTAATGCAGTTATACTCTATCCCTTGGACCTTCACATTGACGATGAAACAAAGATTTTGTGTCGGGATTTAATACAAAAGGCACAATGCCGAGTTACGTACAAGAAGAATCTATTTTCTCTTTGTATGTGGCTTGCTTTGAGCGTTTCCTGGGAGATCAGTATTAGATTCCGATGCACTACTGCAGCTTTACTCTATCCCGTGGACATTCACATTGACGATGAAACACAGAAATTGCGTCGGGATATAATATAAAAGGCGTAATGCTGACTTGGGTGCAAGAAGAGTAAAACTTCTCATTGTTTGTGGTTTGCTTTGAGCGTTTCCTGGGAGATCAGTACTATATTCCGATGCACTACTGCAGCTTTACTCTATCCCTTGGAACTTCACGTTGACAATGAAACACAGAAATTGAGTTGGGATCTAATACAAAAGGCACAATGCCGATTGAAGTACAAAAAGAGTCAATCTTCTCATTGCTTGTGGTTTGCTTTGAGCGTTTCCTGGGAGATCAGCATTAGATTCCAATGCACTATTGTAGCTTTACTCTATCCCTTGAACTTTCACATTGACGATGAACCTCAGAATTAGCGTCGGGTATTAATACAAAATTCACAATGCCGACTTAAGTACAAGAAGAGTAAATCCTCTCATTGTATGTGGATTGCTTTGAGCAGTTCCTGTGAGATCTGTATTAGATTACGATGCACTACTGCTGCATTACTCTATCGCTTGGACCTTCGCATTGACGATGAAACACAGAAGATGCGTCGGGATTTAATACAAAAGGCACAATGCCGACTTAAGTACAAGAAGAGTAAATCTTCGCATCGTTTGTGGTTTGCTTTGGGAGTTTCCTGGGAGATAAGTACTAGATTCCGATGCACTACTGCAGCTTTACTCTATCCCTTCGACCTTCTCCTTGACGATGAATCTCAGAAATTGCGTCGGGATTTTATACAAAAGGCACAATGCCGACTTAAGTACAAGAAGAGTAAATCCTCTCATTGTTTGTGGTTTGCAATGAACGTTTTTTGGGAGATCAATATTAGATTCCGATGCACTTCAGCAGCTTTACCGTATACCTTGGTCTTTAACATTGTCGACGAAACACAGAAATTGCGTCAGGATTAAATACAAAGAGCACTATACAAACTTGATGACAAGAAGAGTAAATCTTCTCAATTTTAGTGGTTTGCTTTGAGCAATTCCTGGGAGAACAGTATTACATTGCGATGCACTACTGCAGCTTTACTACATCCCTTGGACCTTCACATTCACGATGGAACTCAGAAATTGCGTCGTGATTGAATACAAATGGCACAATGCGGACTTAAGTACAATAAGGTTAAATCTCTTCAATGTTTGTGGTTGGTTTGAACGTATCCTGGGAGATCAGTATTAGATTCCGATGCACTATTGCAGCTTTACTCTATCCCTTGGCCCTTCACATTGACGATGAAACACAGAAATTGCGTCTGTGTCTAATACAAAAATCACAATGCCGACTTATGTACAAGAAGAGTAGATCTTCTCATTGTTTGTGGTTTGCTTTGAGCGTTTCCTGGGAGATCAGTATGACATTCCGATGCACTACTGCAGCTTTACTATATCCCTTGGACCTTCACCATGACGATGGATTACAGAAACTGCGTCCGGATTTAATACAAAAGGCACAATGCCGACTTAAGTACAATAAGGTTGAATCGCTTCAATGTTTGTGTTTGGTTTGAGCGTTTCCTGGGAGATCAGTATTAGATTCCGATGCACTACTGCACCTTTACACTATCCCTTGGACCGTCACATTGACGATGAAACACAGAAATTGCATCGGGATTTAATACAAAAGGTACAATGCCGACTTAATTACAAGTAGAGTAAATCTTCAAATTGTTTGTGGTTTGCTTTGAGCGATTCCTGGGGGATCAGTACTAGATTCCGATTGACTAGTACAGCTTTATTCTATCCCTTGGACCTTCACATTGACGATGAAACACAGAAAATGCGTCGGGATTTAATACAAAAGGCACAATGCCGACTTAAGTGCAAGAAGATAAGATCTTCTCATTGTTTGTTGTTTTCTTTGAGCGTATTCTGGGAGATAAATATTAGATTCCGTTGCACTACTGCAGCTTTACTCAATCCCTTGGACCTTCACATTGACGATGAAACACAGATATTCCGTCGGGATCTAATAGAAATGGCACAATGCCGACTTCAGTACAAGAAGAGTAAATCTTCTCATTGTTTGTGGTTTGCTTTAAGCGTGTCCTGGGAGATCAGAATTAGATTCCGATTCATTACTACAGCTTTACTCTATCCCTTGGATCCTCACATTGACGATGAAACACAGAATTTGCGTCGGGATTTAAAACAAATGGCACAGTGCCGACTTAAGTACAAGAAGAGTAAATCTTCCCATAGTAACTGGTTTGCGTAGAGCGTGTCCTGGGAGATCAGTATTAGATTCCGATGACTACTGCAGCATTACTCTATCACTTGGAGCTTCGCGTTGACGATGAAACAAAGAAATTGCGTCGGGATATAATACAAAAGGCGCAATGCCGACTTAAGTAGAAGAAGAGTAAATCTTCTCATTGTTTGTGGTTTGCTTTGAACGTGTCCACGGAGTTCAGTATTAGTTTGCTATGCACTACCGCATCTTTACTCTAACCCTTGGACCTTCACATTGACGATGAAACACAGAAATTGCGTCCGCATTTAATACAAAAGGCACAATGCCGATTTAAGTCCGAGAAGAGTAAATCTGCTCATAGTTTGTGGTTTGCTTTGAGGGATTCCTTGGGGGGTCAATAGTAGATTCCGATGCACTACTGCAGTTATACTCTATCCTTCGGACCTTCGCATTGACGATGATTACCGAAAATGCGTCGGGATTTGATACAAAAGGCACAATGCCGACTTAATTACAAGAATAGTAACCCTTCTGATTGTCTGTGGTTTGGTTTGAGCATTTCCTGGGAGATAAGTATTAGATTCCGATGCACTACTGCAGCTATACTCTATCCCTTGGACATTCACATAGACGATGAAGCATAGAAATTGCGTCGGGATTTAATACAAAAGACACAATGCCGACTTAGGTACAAGAGCGTTCCCTGGCAGATCAGAATTAGATTCCGATGCACTACTGCAGCTTTACTCTATCCCTTTTACCTATACATTCACGATGAAACACAGAAATTGCGTCAGGATTTAATTCTAAAGGCACAATGCCCACTAAGGTACAAGAAGAGTAAATCTTCTCATTGTTTGTGGTTTGCTTTGATCGTTTCCTGGAAGATCAGTATCAGGATCCGATCCACTTTAGCAGCTTTACTCTATTCCTTGGACCCTCACATTGACGATGAAACACAGAAATTCCGTCGGGATTTAATACAAATGGCACAAAGCCGACTTAAGTACAAGAAGAGTAAATCTTCTCATTGTTTGTGGTTTGCTTTAAGCGTTTCCTGGGGGTTCCGAATTAGATTCCGATGCATTACTGTAGCTTTACTCTATCCCTTGGACCTTCACATTGACGATGGAACACAAACTGCATCGGGATTTAATACAAAAGGCACAATGCCGACTTCAGTACAATAAGGTTGAGTCTCTTCAATGTTTAATGTTGGTTTGAACGTTTCCAGGGAGATCAGTATTAGATACCGTTGCAATACTGCTGCTTTAATCTATCCTATGGACCATCTCATTGACGATGAAACACAGAAATCGCGCCGGGATTTAATACAAAAGGCACAAAGCCGACGTAAGTACAAGAAGAGTAAATCTTCTCATTGTTTGTGGTTTGCTTTATGCGTGTCCTGGGAGATCAGAATTAGATTCCGATGCATTACTGTAGCTTTACTCTATCCCTTGGACCTTCACATTGACGATGGAATACAGAAACTGCGTCGGGATTTAATACGAAAGGCACAATGTCGACTTAAGTACAAGAAGAGTAAATCTTCTCATTGTTTGTGGTATGCGTTAAGCATTTCCTGGGAGATCAGTATTAGATTCTGGTGCACTACTTCAGCTTTATTCTATCCCTTGGACCTTCATATTGACGATGAAACTCAGTAATTTCGTCGGGATATAACACAAAAGGCACAATGCCGACTTAAGTACAAGAAGAGTAAATCTTCTCAATGTTTGTGGTTTGCTTAGAGCGTTTCCTGGGCGATCAGTTTTAGATTCCGATGCACTACTGCAACTTTACTCTATCCCTTTGACCTTCTCATTGACGATGAAACATAGAAATTTGTCGGGATTTAATACAAAAGGCACAATGCCAACTTAAAGACAAGAAGAGTAAATCTCATTTTTTCTGGTTTGCTTTGAGCGTTTCCTGGGAGATCAAAATTAGATTCCGATGCACTTCAGCAGCTTTACTCTATCCCTTGGACTTTCACATTGTCGATGAAACACAGAAATTGCGTCGGGAATTAATACAAAAGGCACAATTCCAAGTTGTGTAAAAGAAGAGTAAATCTTCTCAATTGTTGTGGTTTGCTCTGAGCGTTTTCTGGAAGAACAGTATTGCATTCCGATGCACTACTGCAGCTTTACTCTATCCCTTGGACCTTCACATTGACGATGATACTCAGAAATGGCGTAGGGATTTAATACAAAATTCACAATGCCGACCTAAGTACAAGAAGAGTAAATCTTCTTATTGTTTGTGGTTTGCTTTGAGCGTTTCCTGGGAGATCAGTATGACGTTCCGATGCACTACTGCAGCTTTACTCTGTCCCTTGGACATTCACATTGACGATGAAACACAGAAATTGCGACGGGATTTAATATAAAAGGCACAATGCCGACTTAAGTACAATTAGGTTGAATCTCTTCAATGCTTGTGATTGGTTTGAGCGTCTCCTGGGAGATCAGTATTAGTTTCCGGTCCACTACTGCAGCTTTATTCTATCTCTTGGTCCTTTACATTGACGATGAAACACATAAATTTCTTCGGGATCTAATACAAAAGGCACAATGCCGACTTAAGTACAAGATGAGTAAATCTTCTCAATGCTTGTGGTTTGCTTAGATCGTTTCCTGGGAGATACGTCCTAGATTCTGATGCACTACTGCAGCTTTACTCCATCCCTTAGACCTTCTCATTGACGATGAAACATAGAAATTTGTCGGGATTTAATACAAAAGACAAGAAGAGTAAATCTTCTCATTCTTTGTGGTTTGCTTTGAGCGTTCCCTGGGATATCAGAGTAGGATTGCGATGCACTACTGCAGCTTTACTCTATCTATTGGACTTTCACATTGTCGATGAAACGCAGATATTGCGTCGGGATTTAATACAAGAGGCACAATGCCAACTTGAGTACAAGAACAGTAAATCTTCTCAGTTTGTGTGGTTTGTTTGAGCGTTTACTGGGAGAACAGTATTACATTCCGGTGCACTACTGCAGCTTATACACTACCCCTAGGATCTTCACATTGACGATGAATCACAGAAATGGCGTCGGGATGTAATACAAAAGGCGCAGTGCCGACTTAAGTACAAGAAGAGTAAATCTTCCCATTGTTAGTGGTTTGCTTTGAGCGTGTCCTGGGAGATCGGTATTAGATTCCGATGCACTACTGCAGCATTACTCTATCACTTGGACCTTCACATTGACGATGAAACACAGAAATTGCGTCGGGATTTAATACAAAATGCACAATGCCGACTTAAGTACAAGAAGAGTAAATCTTCTCATTGTTTGTGGTTTGCTTTATCCGTGTCCTGGGAGATCAGTATTAGATTCCGGTGCACTACCGCAGCTTTATTCTATCCCTTGGACCTTCACATTGACGTCAAAACACAGAAATTTCGTCGGGATTTAATACAAAAAGCACAATGCTGACTTCAGTACAAGATGAATAAATCTTCTCGATGTTTTTGGTTTCTATGAGCGTTTCCTGGGAGATGAGTATTAGATTACGATGCACTTCAGCAGCTTTACTCTATCCCTTCGACTTTCACATAGTGGATGAAACACAGAAATTGCGTCGGGATTTAATACAAAAGGCATAATGCCGAGTTAAGTACAAGAAGAGAAAATCTTGTTGTTTGTGGGTTTGTTCGAGCGTTTCCTGGGGGATCAGTATTACATTTCGATGCACTGCTGCAGCTTCACTCTATCCCTTGGACATTCACATTAGCGATGAAACACAGAAATTGCGTTGGGACTTAATACAAAAGGCACAATGCCGACCTAAGAACTAGAAGAGTAAATCTTCTCATTGTTCGTGGTTTGTCTGAGCGTTTCCTGGGAGATCAGTATTAGATTCCGATGCACTACTGCAGCTTTACTATAACCCTTGCACCATCCGTTTGGCGATGAAACACAGCAATTGCGTCGTGAATTAATACAAAAGGCACAACGCCGACTTAAGTACAAGAAGAGTAAATCTTCTCATTGTTTGTGGTTTGCGTTGAGCACTTCCTGGGAGATCAGTATTAGATTCCGGTGCACTACTGTGGCTTTATTCCATCTCTTGGACCTTCAAATTGATGATGAAACACAGAAATTTCTTCGGGATTTAATACAAAAGGCACAATGCCGACTTAAGTACGAGAAGAGTAAATCTCCTCAATGTTTGTGGTTTGCTTAGAGGGTTTCCTGGGCGATCAGTTCTAGATTCCGATGCACTACAGCAGCTTTACTCAATCCCTTGGACCTTCTCATTGGCGATGAAACATAGATATTTGTCGGGATTTAATACAAAAGGCACTATGCCGACTTAAGGACAAGAAGAGTAAATCTTCTCATTGTTTGTGGTTTGCTTTGAGTGCTTCCTGGGAAATCAGTATTAGATTCCGATGCACTTCAGCAGCTTTACTCTATCCCTTGGACTTTCACATTGTCGATGAAACACAGAAATCGCATCGGCAATTAATACAAATGGCACAATGCCAACATGAGTACAAGAACAGTAAATCTTCTCTAGTTGTGTGGTTTGTTTGAGCGTTTACTGGGAGAACAGTATTACATTCCGGTGCACTACTGCAGCTTTACACTACCCCTAGGACCTTCACATTGTCGATGGAACACAGAAATTGAGTCGGGATATAATACAAAAGACACAATGCCAAATTGTGTACAAGATGAGTAAATCTTCTCAATTTTAGAGGTTTGCTTTGAGCGTTTCCTGGGAGAACAGTAATGCATTGCGATGCACTACTGCAGCTTTACTACATCCCTTGGACCTTCACATTCGCGATGGACCACAGAAATTGCGTCGGGATTTAATACAAAAGGCACAATGCCGACATAAGTAAAAGAGGAATATATCTTCTCATTGTTTGTGGTTTGCTTTGAACGTTTCATGGGAGATCAGTATTAGATTCCGATGCACTACTGCAGCTTTACTCTTTCCCTTGGACATTCACATTGACGATAAAACACAGAAATTGCGTCGGGATTTAATACAATAGGCACAATGAAGACTTAAGTACAAGAAGAGTATATATTCTCATTGTTTGTGGTTCGCTTTGAGCGTTTCATGCGAGATCAGTATTGGATTCCGATGCACTACTTAAGATTTGCTCAGTGCCTTGGACATTTACATTGACGACGAAGCTTAGGAATTGCGTCCGGATTTAATACAAAAGGCACAATGCGGACATAAGTACAAGAAGAGTAAATCTACTCATTGTTTGTGGTTTGCTCTGAGCGTTTCATGGGAGATCAGTATTAGATTCCGATGCACTACTGCAGCTTTACTCTAGCCCTTGGACATTTACATTGACGACGAAACACCAGAATTGCGTCGGGATTTAATACAAATGGCACAATGCTGACTTAAGTACAAGAGGAGTATATCTTCTCATTGTTTGTGGTTTGCTTTGAACGTTTCATGGGAGATCAGTATTAGACTCCGATGCACTACTGTAGCTTTACTCTTTCCCTTGGACATTCACAATGACGACGAAGCACAGGAATTGCGTCCGGATTTAATACAAAAGGCACAATGCCGACTTAAGTACAAGAAGAGCAAATCATCTCATTGTTAGTTGTTTGCTTTGTGCGTTTCCTGGGAGATCAGTATTACAGTCCGATGCACTACTGCAGCTTTACTGTATTCCTAGGACTTTCACATTATCGATGAAACACAGAAATTCAGTCGGGATTTAATACAAAATGCACAATGCCGACGTAAGTACAAGTAGAGTAAATCTTCACATTGTTTTTGGTTTGCTTTGAGCGTTTGCTGGGATGTGAGTATTAGATTCCGATGCACAACTGCAGCTTTACTCTATCCCTTGGAACTTCACATTGACTACGAAACACAGAAATTGCGTCGGGATTCAATACAAAAGGCACAATGCCGACTTAAGTACAAGAAAAGTATATCTTCTCATTGTTTATGGTTTGCTTTGAGCGTTTCAAGGGAGATAAGTATTAGATTCCGATGCGCTATTGCAGTTTTACTCTATCCCTTGGACTTTCACATTGACGATGAAACACAGAAATTGTGTCGGGATTTAATATAAATGGCACAATGCCGACTTAAGTAAGAGAAGAGTAAATCTTCTCATTGTTTGTGGTTTGCTCTGAGCGTTTCATGGGAGATCAGTATTAGATTCCGATGCACTACTGCAGCTTTATTCTATCCCTTGGACATTCATATTGACGATGAAACACAGAAATTGCGTCGGGATTTAATACAAAAGGAACAATGAAGACTTAAGTACAAGAAGAGTATATATACTCATTGTTTGTGGTTTGCTTTGAGCGTTTCATGGGAGATCAGTATTGGATTCAGATGCACTACTGCAGCTTTACTCTAGCCCTTGGACATTTACATTGACGACGAAACACCGGAATTGCGTCGGGATTTAATACAAAAGGCACAATCCTGACTTAAGTACAAGAGGAGTATATCTTCTCATTGTTTGTGGTTTGCTTTGAACGTTTCATGGGAGATCAGTATTAGACTCCGATGCACTACTGTAGCTTTTCTCTTTCCCTTGGACATTCACATTGACGATGAAACACAGAAATTGCGTCGGGATTTAATACAATAGGCACAATGAAGACTTAAGTACAAGAAGAGTATATATTCTCATTGTTTGTGGTTCGCTTTGAGCGTTTCATGGGAGATCAGTATTGGATTCCGATGCACTACTGCAGATTTGCTTAATGCCTTGGACATTTACATTGACGACGAAGCACAGGAATTGCGTTCGGATTTAATACAAAAGGCACAATGCCGACTTAAGTACAAGAAGAGCAAATCATCTCATTGTTAGTTGTTTGCTTTGTGCGTTTCCTGGGAGATCAGTATTACAGTCCGATGCGCTACTGCAGCTTTACTGTATTCCTAGGACTTTCACATTATCGATGAAACACAGAAATTCTGTCGGAATTTAATACAAAATGCACAATGCCGACGTAAGTACAAGTAGAGTAAATCTTCACATTGTTTTTGGTTTGCTTTGAGCGTTTGCTGGGAGATGAGTATTAGATTCCGATGCACAACTGCAGCTTTAATCTATCCCTTGGAACTTCACATTGACGACGAAACACAGAAATTGCGTCGGGATTCAATACAAAAGGCACAATGCCGACTTAAGTACAAGAAAAGTATATCTTCTCATTGTTTATGGTTTGCTTTGAGCGTTTCAAGGGAGATAAGTATTAGATTCCGATGCGCTATTGCAGTTTTACTCTATCCCTTGGACTTTCACATTGACGATGAAACACAGAAATTGTGTCGGGATTTAATATAAATGGCACAATGCCGACTTAAGTAAGAGAAGAGTAAATCTTCTCATTGTTTGTGGTTTGCTCTGAGCGTTTCATGGGAGATCAGTATTAGATTCCGATGCACTACTGCAGCTTTATTCTATCCCTTGGACATTCATATTGACCAGGAAACACAGAAATTGCGTCGGGATTTAATACAAAAGGAACAATGAAGACTTAAGTACAAGAAGAGTATATATACTCATTGTTTGTGGTTTGCTTCGAGCGTTTCATGGGAGATCAGTATTGGATTCAGATGCACTACTGCAGCTTTACTCTAGCCCTTGGACATTTACATTGACGACGAAACACCGGAATTGCGTCGGGATTTAATACAAAAGGCACAATCCTGACTTAAGTACAAGAGGAGTATATCTTCTCATTGTTTGTGGTTTGCTTTGAACGTTTCATGGGAGATCAGTATTAGACTCCGATGCACTACTGTAGCTTTTCTCTTTCCCTTGGACATTCACATTGACGATGAAACACAGAAATTGCTTCGGGATTTAATACAATAGGCACAATGAAGACTTAAGTACAAGAAGAGTATATATTCTCATTGTTTGTGGTTCGCTTTGAGCGTTTCATGGGAGACCAGTATTGGATTCCGATGCACTACTGCAGATTTGCTTAATGCCTCGGACATTTACATTGACGACGAAGCACAGGAATTGCGTTCGGATTTAATACAAAAGGCACAATGCCGACTTAAGTACAAGAAGAGCAAATCATCTCATTGTTAGTTGTTTGCTTTGTTAGTTTCCTGGGAGATCAGTATTACAGTCCGATGCACTACTGCAGCTTTACTGTATTCCTAGGACTTTCACATTATCGATGAAACACAGAAATTCTGTCGGAATTTAATACAAAATGCACAATGCCGACGTAAGTACAAGTAGAGTAAATCTTCACATTGTTTTTGGTTTGCTTTGAGCGTTTGCTGGGAGATGAGTATTAGATTCCGATTCACAACTGCAGCTTTAATCTATCCCTTGGAACTTCACATTGACGACGAAACACAGAAATTGCGTCGGGATTCAATACAAAAGGCACAATGCCGACTTAAGTACAAGAAAAGTATATCTTCTCATTGTTTATGGTTTGCTTTGAGCGTTTCAAGGGATATAAGTATTAGATTCCGATGCGCTATTGCAGTTTTACTCTATCCCTTAGACTTTCACAATGACGATGAAACACAGAAATTGTGTCGGGATTTAATATAAATGGCATAATGCCGACTTAAGTAAGAGAAGAGTAAATCTTCTCATTGTTTGTGGATTGCTTTGGGCGTCTCATGGGAGATCAGTATTAGATTCCGATGCACTACTGCAGCTTTACTCCATACTTTGGACCTTCACATTGACGATGAAACACTGATATTGCGTCGGGATATAATACAAAATGTACAATGCCGACTTAAGTACAGGAAGAGTAAATCTTCTTATAGTTTGTGGTTTGCTTTGAGCGTTTCCTGGGAAATCAGATTTAGATTCTGATGCACTACTGTAGCTTTACTCTATACCTTGGACCATCACGTTGACGATGAAACACAGAAAATGCGTCAGGATTTAATACAAAAGAGCACAATGAAGACTTAAGTACAAGAAGAGTATATATTCTCACTGCTTGTGGTTTGCTTTGAGCGTTTCATGGGAGATCAGTATTGGATTCCGATGAACTACTGCAGCTTTATTCTATCCCTTGGACATTCACAATGACGATGAAACACAGAAATTGCGTCGGAATTTAATACAAAATGCACAATGCCGACTTAAGTACAAGAGTAGTAAATCTTCTCATTGTTTGCGGTTTGCTTTGAGCGATTCTTGGGAGCTCTGTATTAGATTCCGATGCACTAATGCAGCTTTACTCTATCCCTTGGACATTTACATTGACGAGGAAACACAGAAATTGCGTCGGGATTTAATACAAAAGGCACAATGCCGACTTAGGTACAAGAAGAGTAAATAAACTCATTGTTTGTGGTTTGCTCTGAGCGTTTTAATGGGAGATCAGTATTAGATTCCGATGCACTACTGCAGCTTTACTCTATCCCTTGGACCTTCTCAATGACGATGAAACATAGAAATTTGTCGGGATTTAATACAAAAGGCACAATGCTGACTTAAAGACAAGAAGAGTAAATCATCTCATTGTTTCTGGTTTGCTTTGAGTGTTTCCTTGAAGATCAGTATTAGATTCCGATGCACTTCAGCAGCTTTACTCTATCCTTTGGACCTTCACATTGTCGATGAAACACAGAAATTGCGTCGGGAATTAATACAAAAGGCACAACGGCAACTTGAGTACAAGAACAGTAAATCTTGTCAATTTGTGTGGCTTGTTTGAGCGTTTACTGGGAGAACAGTATGATATTCCGATGCACTACTGCAGCTTTACTATATCCCTTGGACCTTCTCATGGACGATGGAACACAGAAACTGCGTCGGGATTTAAAACAAAAGGCACAATGCCGACTAAAGTACAATAAGGTTGAATCTCTTCAATGTTTGTGGTTGGTTTGAGCGTCTCCTGGGAGATCAGTATTAGATTACGATGCACTACTGCACCTTTACACTATCCCTTGGACCTTCACATTGACGACGATCACTGAAATTGCGTCGGGCACAATGCCGACTTAAGTACAATAAGGTTGAATCTCTTCAATGTTTGTGGTTTGTTTAAGCGTTTACTCGCAGAACAGTATTACATTCCGGTGCACTACTGCAGCTTTACACTACCCCTCGGATCTTCACATTGACGATGAATCACAGAAATGGCGTCGAGATTTAATACAGAAGGCACAATGCTGACTTAAGTGCAAGAAAAGTAAATATTCTCATAGTTTGTGGTTTGCTTTGAGCGTTCCCTGGGAGATCAGAGTTAGTTTCCGATGCACTACTGCAGCTTCACTTTATCCCTTGGACGTTCACATTGACGATGAAACACAGAAATGGCGTCGGGATTTAATACAAAAGGCGCAGTGCCGACTTAAGTAAAAGGAGAGGAAATCATCCCATTGTTAGTGGTTTGCTTTGAGCGTGTCCTGGGAGATCGGTATTAGATTCCGATGCACTACTGCAGCATTACTCTATCACTTGGACCTTCAGATTGACGATGAAACACAGAAATTCCGTCGGGATTTAATAAATATCGCACAATGCCGACTTAAGTACAAGAAGAGAAAATCCTCTCATAGTTTGTGGTTTGCTTTAAGCGTGTCCTGGGCGATCAGTATTAGATTCCGGTGCACTACTGCAGCTTTGTTCTATCCCTTGGACCTTCACATTCACGACGAAACACAGAAATTTCGTCGGGATTTAATACAAAAGCACAATACCGACTTAAGTACAAGATGAGTAAATCATCTCATTGGTTGTGGTTTGCTTTAGGCGTTTCCTGGGAGATGAGGATTAGCAGCTTTAATCGATCCCTTCGACTTTCACATTGTCGATGAAACACAGAAATTGCGTCGGGATTTAATACAAAGGGCACAATTCCAACTTGAGTACAAGAACAGAAAATCTTCTCAGTTTGTGTGGTTGGTTTGAGCGTTTACTGGGAGAACAGTATTACATTCCGGTGCACTACTGGATCTTTACACTACCCCTTGGACCTTCACATTGACGATGAATCACAGAAGTGGCGTCGGGATTTAATACAGAAGGCACAATGCCGACTTAAGTGCAAGAAGTGTAAATATTCTCATAGTTTGTGGTTTGCTTTTAGTGTTCCCTGGGAGATCAGAGTTAGATTCCGATGCACTACTGCAGCTTTACTCTATCCCTTGGCCTTTCACATTGTCGATGAAACACTGAAATTGGGTCGGAATTTAATACAAAAAGCACAATGCCAACATGAGGACAAGGACAGTAAATCTTCTCAATTTTTGTGGTTTGCTTTGAGCGTTTTCTGGGAGAACAGTATTACCTTCCGATGCACTACTGCTGCTTTACACTACCTCATGGATTTTCACATTGACGATAAAACACAGAAATGGCGTTGGGATTTAATACAAAATGCACAATGCCGACTTAAGTAAAGGAAGAGTAAATATTCACATTGTTTGTGGTTTGCTTTGAGCGTTATTTTTGACATCAGTGTGACATTCCGATGCACTAATGCAGCTGTACTATATCCGTTTGACCTTCACATTGACGATGGAACACAGAAACTGCGTCTGGATTTAATATAAAAGGCACAATGCTGACTTAAGTACGATAAGGTTGAATCTCTTCAATGTTTGTGGTTGGTTTTAACGTTTCCTGGGAGATCAGTATTAGATTCCGATGCACTACTGCAGCTTTACACTATCCCTTGGACCTTCACATTGACGATGAAGCACAGAAATTGTGTCGGGATTTAATACAAAAGGCTCAATGCCGACTTAATTGCAAGAACAGTAAGTCTTCTCATTGTTTGTGGTAGTTTGAGCTTTTCCTGGGAGATCAGTACTAGATTCCGATGGACTACTGCAGCTTTACTCTATCCCTTGGACCATCACATTGACGTTGAAAAACAGAAATTGCGTCGGGATCTGATACAAAAGGCACAATGTCGACTTAAGTACAAGAAGAGTAAATATTCCTTTTGTTTGTAGTTTGCTTTGTGCGTTTCCTGTGAGATCAATATTAGATTCCGATGCAGTACTGCAACTTTACTCTATCCCTTGGACATTCACATTGACGACGAAACGCAGAAATTGCGTCGGGATTTAATACACAGGGCACAATGCCGACATAAATACAAGCAGAGAAAATCTTCTCATTGTTTGTGGTTTTCTTTGAGCGCTTCCTGGGAAATCAGTATTAGATTCTGATGCACTTCAGCAGCTTTACTCAATCCCTTGGACTTTCACATTGTCGATGAAACACAGAAATTGCGTCGGCAATTAATACAAAAGGCGCAATGCCAGCAAGAGTACAAGACCTGTAAATCTTCTCAATTTGTGTGGTTTGTTTGAGCGTTTACTGGGAGAACAGTATTACATTCCGGTGCACTACTGCAGCTTTACACTACCCCTAGGATCTTCACATTGTCGATGAAACACTGAATACGTGGCATTTAACACAAAAGGAACAATGCCAACTTGTGTACAAGAAGAGTAAATCTTCTCAATTTTTAAGGTTTGCATTGAGCGTTTCCTGGGAGAACAGTATTGTATTGCGATGCACTACTGCAGCTTTACTACATCCCTTGGACCTTCACATTCGCGATGGATCACAGAAATTGCGTCGGGATTTAATACAAAAAGCACAATGCCGACTTAAGTACAATAAGGTTAAATCTCTTAAATGATTGTGGTTGGTTTGAGCGTTTCCTGGGAGATCTGTATTAGATTCCGATGCACTACTGCAGCTTTACTCTATCCCTTGGACCTTCACAATGACGATGAAACAAAGAAATTGCGTGTGTGTTTAATACAAAACGCACAATGCCGACATATGTACATGAAGAGTAGAACATCTCAATGTCTGTGGTTTGCTTTGAGCGTTGCCTGGGAGATCAGTATTACATTCCGATGCAATACTGCAGCTTTACCCTATCCCTTGGACCTTCACATTGACGATAAAGCACAGAAATAGCGACGGGATTTAATACAAAAGACACTATGACAACTCAAGTACAAGAAGAGTAAATCTTCTCATTGTTTGTGGTTTGTTGGAGCGTTTCCTGTGAGATCAGTATTAGATTCCAATGCACTACTGCAGCTTTACTCTATCCCTTGGACATTCACATTGACGATGAAACACAGAAATTCCGTTGGAATTTAATAGAAAAGCCACTATGCCGACTGAAGTACAAGAAGAGTAAATCTTCTCATTGTTTGTGGTGTGTTTGAGCGTTTCCTGTGAGATCAGTATTAGAATCCGATGCACTACTGCAGCTTAACACTATCCCTTGGACCTTCACATTGACGATGAAACGCAGAATTTGCGTCGGGATTTCATAGAAAAGGCACAATGCCGACCTAAGTACAAGATGAGTAAATCTCCTTTTTGTTTGTCGTTTGCTTTGAGCGTTTCCTGGGAGATCAGTATGACATTCTGATGCACTACTGCAGCTTTACTATATCCCTTGGACCTTCACATTGACGTTGGAACACAAAAACTGCGTCGGGATTTAATACAAAAGGCACAATGCCGACTTAAGTCCAATAAGGTTGAATCTCTTCAATGTTTGTGGTTGGTTTGAGCGTTTCCTGGGTGATCAGTATTAGAATCCGGTGCACTACTGCAGCTTCACACTATCACTTGGACCTTCACATTGACGATGAAACACAGAATTTGTGTCGGGATTTAATACAAAAGGCACAATGCCGACTTAATTACAAGAAGCGTAAATCTTCTCATTGTTTGTGGTTTGTTTTGAGCGTTATCTGGGGGATCGGTATTAGATTCCGATGCACTACTGCAGCGTTACTCCATCACTTGGACCTTCACATTGACGATGAAACACAGTAATTGCGTCGGGATTTAATGCAAAATGCACAATGCCGACTTAAGTACAAGAAGAGTAAATTTTCTCATTGTTTGTGGTTTGCTTTGATCGTTTCCTCTGAGATCAGTATTAAATTGCGATGCACTACTGCAGCTTTACTCTATCCCTTGGACCTTCACATTGACGATGATTACAGAAAATGTGTCGGGATTTGATACAAAAGGCACAATGCCGACTTAATTACAAGAATAGTAACCCTTGTCATTGTCCGTGGTTTGCTTTGAGCGTTCCCTGGGAGATCAGAATTTGATTCCGATGCACTACAGCAGCTTTACTCTATCCCTTGAACGTTCACATTGACGATGCAACACAGAAATGGCGTCGGGATTTAATACAAAAGGCACAATGCCGACTTAAGTACAATAAGTTTGAATCTCTTCAATGTTTGTGGTTGGTTTTAACGTTTCCTGGGAGATCAGTATTATATTCCGATGGACTACTGCAGCTTTATTCTATCTCTTGGACCTTCACGTTGACGATGAAATACAGAAATTGCGACGGGATTTAATACAAAAGGCACTATGCCGACTTAAGTACAAGAAGAGTAAATCTTCCCACTGTTTGTGGTTTGCGTTGAGCTTTTCCTGGGAGATCAGTATTAGATTCCGGTGCACTACTGCAGCTTTATTCTATCCCTTGGACCTTTACATTGACGATGAAACACAGAAATTTCATCAAGATTTAATACAAGAGGCACAATGCCGACTTAAGTACAAGAAAAGTAAATCTTCCCACTGATTGTGGTTTGCGTTGAGCTTTTCCTGGGAGATCAGTATTAGATTCCGGTGCACTACTGCAGCTTGACACTATCCCTTCGACCTTCACATTGACGATGTTTAGAGAGAATGTGTCGGGATTTGATACAATAGGCACAATGCCGACTGAATTACAAGAATAGTAACCCTTGTCATTGTCTGTGGTTTGGTTTAAGTGTTCCCTGGGAGATAAGTATTAGATTCCGATGCACTACTGCAGCTATACTCTATCCCTTGGACGTTCACGTTGACGATGAAACACAGAAATGGCGTCGGGATTTAATATAAAAGGCGCAATGCCGACTTAAGTACATGAAGAGTAAATCTTCTCATTGTTTGTGGTTTGTTTTGAGCGTTTCCTGGGAGAGCAGAATTAGATTCGGATGCACTACTGCAGCTTTACTCTATCGCTTGGACGTTCACATTGACGATGAAACACAGAAATGGCGTCGGGATTTAATATAAAAGGCGCAATGCCGACTTAAGTACATGAAGAGTAAATCTTCTCATTGTTTGTGGTTTGCTTTATGCGTGTCCTGGGAGATCAGAATTAGATTCCGATGCATTACTGTAGCTTTACTCTATCCCTTGGACCTTCACATTGACGATGGAATACAGAAACTGCGTCGGGATTTAATACGAAAGGCACAATGTCGACTTAAGTACAAGAAGAGTAAATCTTCTCATTGTTTGTGGTATGCGTTAAGCATTTCCTGGGAGATCAGTATTAGATTCTGGTGCACTACTTCAGCTTTATTCTATCCCTTGGACCTTCATATTGACGATGAAACTCAGTAATTTCGTCGGGATATAACACAAAAGGCACAATGCCGACTTAAGTACAAGAAGAGTAAATCTTCTCAATGTTTGTGGTTTGCTTAGAGCGTTTCCTGGGCGATCAGTTTTAGATTCCGATGCACTACTGCAACTTTACTCTATCCCTTTGACCTTCTCATTGACGATGAAACATAGAAATTTGTCGGGATTTAATACAAAAGGCACAATGCCAACTTAAAGACAAGAAGAGTAAATCTCATTTTTTCTGGTTTGCTTTGAGCGTTTCCTGGGAGATCAAAATTAGATTCCGATGCACTTCAGCAGCTTTACTCTATCCCTTGGACTTTCACATTGTCGATGAAACACAGAAATTGCGTCGGGAATTAATACAAAAGGCACAATTCCAAGTTGTGTAAAAGAAGAGTAAATCTTCTCAATTGTTGTGGTTTGCTCTGAGCGTTTTCTGGAAGAACAGTATTGCATTCCGATGCACTACTGCAGCTTTACTCTATCCCTTGGACCTTCACATTGACGATGATACTCAGAAATGGCGTAGGGATTTAATACAAAATTCACAATGCCGACCTAAGTACAAGAAGAGTAAATCTTCTTATTGTTTGTGGTTTGCTTTGAGCGTTTCCTGGGAGATCAGTATGACGTTCCGATGCACTACTGCAGCTTTACTCTGTCCCTTGGACATTCACATTGACGATGAAACACAGAAATTGCGACGGGATTTAATATAAAAGGCACAATGCCGACTTAAGTACAATTAGGTTGAATCTCTTCAATGCTTGTGATTGGTTTGAGCGTCTCCTGGGAGATCAGTATTAGTTTCCGGTCCACTACTGCAGCTTTATTCTATCTCTTGGTCCTTTACATTGACGATGAAACACATAAATTTCTTCGGGATCTAATACAAAAGGCACAATGCCGACTTAAGTACAAGATGAGTAAATCTTCTCAATGCTTGTGGTTTGCTTAGATCGTTTCCTGGGAGATACGTCCTAGATTCTGATGCACTACTGCAGCTTTACTCCATCCCTTAGACCTTCTCATTGACGATGAAACATAGAAATTTGTCGGGATTTAATACAAAAGACAAGAAGAGTAAATCTTCTCATTCTTTGTGGTTTGCTTTGAGCGTTCCCTGGGATATCAGAGTAGGATTGCGATGCACTACTGCAGCTTTACTCTATCTATTGGACTTTCACATTGTCGATGAAACGCAGATATTGCGTCGGGATTTAATACAAGAGGCACAATGCCAACTTGAGTACAAGAACAGTAAATCTTCTCAGTTTGTGTGGTTTGTTTGAGCGTTTACTGGGAGAACAGTATTACATTCCGGTGCACTACTGCAGCTTATACACTACCCCTAGGATCTTCACATTGACGATGAATCACAGAAATGGCGTCGGGATGTAATACAAAAGGCGCAGTGCCGACTTAAGTACAAGAAGAGTAAATCTTCCCATTGTTAGTGGTTTGCTTTGAGCGTGTCCTGGGAGATCGGTATTAGATTCCGATGCACTACTGCAGCATTACTCTATCACTTGGACCTTCACATTGACGATGAAACACAGAAATTGCGTCGGGATTTAATACAAAATGCACAATGCCGACTTAAGTACAAGAAGAGTAAATCTTCTCATTGTTTGTGGTTTGCTTTATCCGTGTCCTGGGAGATCAGTATTAGATTCCGGTGCACTACCGCAGCTTTATTCTATCCCTTGGACCTTCACATTGACGTCAAAACACAGAAATTTCGTCGGGATTTAATACAAAAAGCACAATGCTGACTTCAGTACAAGATGAATAAATCTTCTCGATGTTTTTGGTTTCTATGAGCGTTTCCTGGGAGATGAGTATTAGATTACGATGCACTTCAGCAGCTTTACTCTATCCCTTCGACTTTCACATAGTGGATGAAACACAGAAATTGCGTCGGGATTTAATACAAAAGGCATAATGCCGAGTTAAGTACAAGAAGAGAAAATCTTGTTGTTTGTGGGTTTGTTCGAGCGTTTCCTGGGGGATCAGTATTACATTTCGATGCACTGCTGCAGCTTCACTCTATCCCTTGGACATTCACATTAGCGATGAAACACAGAAATTGCGTTGGGACTTAATACAAAAGGCACAATGCCGACCTAAGAACTAGAAGAGTAAATCTTCTCATTGTTCGTGGTTTGTCTGAGCGTTTCCTGGGAGATCAGTATTAGATTCCGATGCACTACTGCAGCTTTACTATAACCCTTGCACCATCCGTATGGCGATGAAACACAGCAATTGCGTCGTGAATTAATACAAAAGGCACAACGCCGACTTAAGTACAAGAAGAGTAAATCTTCTCATTGTTTGTGGTTTGCGTTGAGCACTTCCTGGGAGATCAGTATTAGATTCCGGTGCACTACTGTGGCTTTATTCCATCTCTTGGACCTTCAAATTGATGATGAAACACAGAAATTTCTTCGGGATTTAATACAAAAGGCACAATGCCGACTTAAGTACGAGAAGAGTAAATCTCCTCAATGTTTGTGGTTTGCTTAGAGGGTTTCCTGGGCGATCAGTTCTAGATTCCGATGCACTACAGCAGCTTTACTCAATCCCTTGGACCTTCTCATTGGCGATGAAACATAGATATTTGTCGGGATTTAATACAAAAGGCACTATGCCGACTTAAGGACAAGAAGAGTAAATCTTCTCATTGTTTGTGGTTTGCTTTGAGTGCTTCCTGGGAAATCAGTATTAGATTCCGATGCACTTCAGCAGCTTTACTCTATCCCTTGGACTTTCACATTGTCGATGAAACACAGAAATCGCATCGGCAATTAATACAAATGGCACAATGCCAACATGAGTACAAGAACAGTAAATCTTCTCTAGTTGTGTGGTTTGTTTGAGCGTTTACTGGGAGAACAGTATTACATTCCGGTGCACTACTGCAGCTTTACACTACCCCTAGGACCTTCACATTGTCGATGGAACACAGAAATTGAGTCGGGATATAATACAAAAGACACAATGCCAAATTGTGTACAAGATGAGTAAATCTTCTCAATTTTAGAGGTTTGCTTTGAGCGTTTCCTGGGAGAACAGTAATGCATTGCGATGCACTACTGCAGCTTTACTACATCCCTTGGACCTTCACATTCGCGATGGACCACAGAAATTGCGTCGGGATTTAATACAAAAGGCACAATGCCGACATAAGTAAAAGAGGAATATATCTTCTCATTGTTTGTGGTTTGCTTTGAACGTTTCATGGGAGATCAGTATTAGATTCCGATGCACTACTGCAGCTTTACTCTTTCCCTTGGACATTCACATTGACGATAAAACACAGAAATTGCGTCGGGATTTAATACAATAGGCACAATGAAGACTTAAGTACAAGAAGAGTATATATTCTCATTGTTTGTGGTTCGCTTTGAGCGTTTCATGCGAGATCAGTATTGGATTCCGATGCACTACTTAAGATTTGCTCAGTGCCTTGGACATTTACATTGACGACGAAGCTTAGGAATTGCGTCCGGATTTAATACAAAAGGCACAATGCGGACATAAGTACAAGAAGAGTAAATCTACTCATTGTTTGTGGTTTGCTCTGAGCGTTTCATGGGAGATCAGTATTAGATTCCGATGCACTACTGCAGCTTTACTCTAGCCCTTGGACATTTACATTGACGACGAAACACCAGAATTGCGTCGGGATTTAATACAAATGGCACAATGCTGACTTAAGTACAAGAGGAGTATATCTTCTCATTGTTTGTGGTTTGCTTTGAACGTTTCATGGGAGATCAGTATTAGACTCCGATGCACTACTGTAGCTTTACTCTTTCCCTTGGACATTCACAATGACGACGAAGCACAGGAATTGCGTCCGGATTTAATACAAAAGGCACAATGCCGACTTAAGTACAAGAAGAGCAAATCATCTCATTGTTAGTTGTTTGCTTTGTGCGTTTCCTGGGAGATCAGTATTACAGTCCGATGCACTACTGCAGCTTTACTGTATTCCTAGGACTTTCACATTATCGATGAAACACAGAAATTCAGTCGGGATTTAATACAAAATGCACAATGCCGACGTAAGTACAAGTAGAGTAAATCTTCACATTGTTTTTGGTTTGCTTTGAGCGTTTGCTGGGATGTGAGTATTAGATTCCGATGCACAACTGCAGCTTTACTCTATCCCTTGGAACTTCACATTGACTACGAAACACAGAAATTGCGTCGGGATTCAATACAAAAGGCACAATGCCGACTTAAGTACAAGAAAAGTATATCTTCTCATTGTTTATGGTTTGCTTTGAGCGTTTCAAGGGAGATAAGTATTAGATTCCGATGCGCTATTGCAGTTTTACTCTATCCCTTGGACTTTCACATTGACGATGAAACACAGAAATTGTGTCGGGATTTAATATAAATGGCACAATGCCGACTTAAGTAAGAGAAGAGTAAATCTTCTCATTGTTTGTGGTTTGCTCTGAGCGTTTCATGGGAGATCAGTATTAGATTCCGATGCACTACTGCAGCTTTATTCTATCCCTTGGACATTCATATTGACGATGAAACACAGAAATTGCGTCGGGATTTAATACAAAAGGAACAATGAAGACTTAAGTACAAGAAGAGTATATATACTCATTGTTTGTGGTTTGCTTTGAGCGTTTCATGGGAGATCAGTATTGGATTCAGATGCACTACTGCAGCTTTACTCTAGCCCTTGGACATTTACATTGACGACGAAACACCGGAATTGCGTCGGGATTTAATACAAAAGGCACAATCCTGACTTAAGTACAAGAGGAGTATATCTTCTCATTGTTTGTGGTTTGCTTTGAACGTTTCATGGGAGATCAGTATTAGACTCCGATGCACTACTGTAGCTTTTCTCTTTCCCTTGGACATTCACATTGACGATGAAACACAGAAATTGCGTCGGGATTTAATACAATAGGCACAATGAAGACTTAAGTACAAGAAGAGTATATATTCTCATTGTTTGTGGTTCGCTTTGAGCGTTTCATGGGAGATCAGTATTGGATTCCGATGCACTACTGCAGATTTGCTTAATGCCTTGGACATTTACATTGACGACGAAGCACAGGAATTGCGTTCGGATTTAATACAAAAGGCACAATGCCGACTTAAGTACAAGAAGAGCAAATCATCTCATTGTTAGTTGTTTGCTTTGTGCGTTTCCTGGGAGATCAGTATTACAGTCCGATGCGCTACTGCAGCTTTACTGTATTCCTAGGACTTTCACATTATCGATGAAACACAGAAATTCTGTCGGAATTTAATACAAAATGCACAATGCCGACGTAAGTACAAGTAGAGTAAATCTTCACATTGTTTTTGGTTTGCTTTGAGCGTTTGCTGGGAGATGAGTATTAGATTCCGATGCACAACTGCAGCTTTAATCTATCCCTTGGAACTTCACATTGCGACGAAACACAGAAATTGCGTCGGGATTCAATACAAAAGGCACAATGCCGACTTAAGTACAAAAAAAGTATATCTTCTCATTGTTTATGGTTTGCTTTGAGCGTTTCAAGGGAGATAAGTATTAGATTCCGATGCGCTATTGCAGTTTTACTCTATCCCTTGGACTTTCACATTGACGATGAAACACAGAAATTGTGTCGGGATTTAATATAAATGGCACAATGCCGACTTAAGTAAGAGAAGAGTAAATCTTCTCATTGTTTGTGGTTTGCTCTGAGCGTTTCATGGGAGATCAGTATTAGATTCCGATGCACTACTGCAGCTTTATTCTATCCCTTGGACATTCATATTGACCAGGAAACACAGAAATTGCGTCGGGATTTAATACAAAAGGAACAATGAAGACTTAAGTACAAGAAGAGTATATATACTCATTGTTTGTGGTTTGCTTTGAGCGTTTCATGGGAGATCAGTATTGGATTCAGATGCACTACTGCAGCTTTACTCTAGCCCTTGGACATTTACATTGACGACGAAACACCGGAATTGCGTCGGGATTTAATACAAAAGGCACAATCCTGACTTAAGTACAAGAGGAGTATATCTTCTCATTGTTTGTGGTTTGCTTTGAACGTTTCATGGGAGATCAGTATTAGACTCCGATGCACTACTGTAGCTTTTCTCTTTCCCTTGGACATTCACATTGACGATGAAACACAGAAATTGCTTCGGGATTTAATACAATAGGCACAATGAAGACTTAAGTACAAGAAGAGTATATATTCTCATTGTTTGTGGTTCGCTTTGAGCGTTTCATGGGAGACCAGTATTGGATTCCGATGCACTACTGCAGATTTGCTTAATGCCTCGGACATTTACATTGACGACGAAGCACAGGAATTGCGTTCGGATTTAATACAAAAGGCACAATGCCGACTTAAGTACAAGAAGAGCAAATCATCTCATTGTTAGTTGTTTGCTTTGTTAGTTTCCTGGGAGATCAGTATTACAGTCCGATGCACTACTGCAGCTTTACTGTATTCCTAGGACTTTCACATTATCGATGAAACACAGAAATTCTGTCGGAATTTAATACAAAATGCACAATGCCAACGTAAGTACAAGTAGAGTAAATCTTCACATTGTTTTTGGTTTGCTTTGAGCGTTTGCTGGGAGATGAGTATTAGATTCCGATTCACAACTGCAGCTTTAATCTATCCCTTGGAACTTCACATTGACGACGAAACACAGAAATTGCGTCGGGATTCAATACAAAAGGCACAATGCCGACTTAAGTACAAGAAAAGTATATCTTCTCATTGTTTATGGTTTGCTTTGAGCGTTTCAAGGGATATAAGTATTAGATTCCGATGCGCTATTGCAGTTTTACTCTATCCCTTAGACTTTCACAATGACGATGAAACACAGAAATTGTGTCGGGATTTAATATAAATGGCATAATGCCGACTTAAGTAAGAGAAGAGTAAATCTTCTCATTGTTTGTGGATTGCTTTGGGCGTCTCATGGGAGATCAGTATTAGATTCCGATGCACTACTGCAGCTTTACTCCATACTTTGGACCTTCACATTGACGATGAAACACTGATATTGCGTCGGGATATAATACAAAATGTACAATGCCGACTTAAGTACAGGAAGAGTAAATCTTCTTATAGTTTGTGGTTTGCTTTGAGCGTTTCCTGGGAAATCAGATTTAGATTCTGATGCACTACTGTAGCTTTACTCTATACCTTGGACCATCACGTTGACGATGAAACACAGAAAATGCGTCAGGATTTAATACAAAAGAGCACAATGAAGACTTAAGTACAAGAAGAGTATATATTCTCACTGCTTGTGGTTTGCTTTGAGCGTTTCATGGGAGATCAGTATTGGATTCCGATGAACTACTGCAGCTTTATTCTATCCCTTGGACATTCACAATGACGATGAAACACAGAAATTGCGTCGGAATTTAATACAAAATGCACAATGCCGACTTAAGTACAAGAGTAGTAAATCTTCTCATTGTTTGCGGTTTGCTTTGAGCGATTCTTGGGAGCTCTGTATTAGATTCCGATGCACTAATGCAGCTTTACTCTATCCCTTGGACATTTACATTGACGAGGAAACACAGAAATTGCGTCGGGATTTAATACAAAAGGCACAATGCCGACTTAGGTACAAGAAGAGTAAATAAACTCATTGTTTGTGGTTTGCTCTGAGCGTTTTAATGGGAGATCAGTATTAGATTCCGATGCACTACTGCAGCTTTACTCTATCCCTTGGACCTTCTCAATGACGATGAAACATAGAAATTTGTCGGGATTTAATACAAAAGGCACAATGCTGACTTAAAGACAAGAAGAGTAAATCATCTCATTGTTTCTGGTTTGCTTTGAGTGTTTCCTTGAAGATCAGTATTAGATTCCGATGCACTTCAGCAGCTTTACTCTATCCTTTGGACCTTCACATTGTCGATGAAACACAGAAATTGCGTCGGGAATTAATACAAAAGGCACAACGGCAACTTGAGTACAAGAACAGTAAATCTTGTCAATTTGTGTGGCTTGTTTGAGCGTTTACTGGGAGAACAGTATGATATTCCGATGCACTACTGCAGCTTTACTATATCCCTTGGACCTTCTCATGGACGATGGAACACAGAAACTGCGTCGGGATTTAAAACAAAAGGCACAATGCCGACTAAAGTACAATAAGGTTGAATCTCTTCAATGTTTGTGGTTGGTTTGAGCGTCTCCTGGGAGATCAGTATTAGATTACGATGCACTACTGCACCTTTACACTATCCCTTGGACCTTCACATTGACGACGATCACTGAAATTGCGTCGGGCACAATGCCGACTTAAGTACAATAAGGTTGAATCTCTTCAATGTTTGTGGTTTGTTTAAGCGTTTACTCGCAGAACAGTATTACATTCCGGTGCACTACTGCAGCTTTACACTACCCCTCGGATCTTCACATTGACGATGAATCACAGAAATGGCGTCGAGATTTAATACAGAAGGCACAATGCTGACTTAAGTGCAAGAAAAGTAAATATTCTCATAGTTTGTGGTTTGCTTTGAGCGTTCCCTGGGAGATCAGAGTTAGTTTCCGATGCACTACTGCAGCTTCACTTTATCCCTTGGACGTTCACATTGACGATGAAACACAGAAATGGCGTCGGGATTTAATACAAAAGGCGCAGTGCCGACTTAAGTAAAAGGAGAGGAAATCATCCCATTGTTAGTGGTTTGCTTTGAGCGTGTCCTGGGAGATCGGTATTAGATTCCGATGCACTACTGCAGCATTACTCTATCACTTGGACCTTCAGATTGACGATGAAACACAGAAATTCCGTCGGGATTTAATAAATATCGCACAATGCCGACTTAAGTACAAGAAGAGAAAATCCTCTCATAGTTTGTGGTTTGCTTTAAGCGTGTCCTGGGCGATCAGTATTAGATTCCGGTGCACTACTGCAGCTTTGTTCTATCCCTTGGACCTTCACATTCACGACGAAACACAGAAATTTCGTCGGGATTTAATACAAAAGCACAATACCGACTTAAGTACAAGATGAGTAAATCATCTCATTGGTTGTGGTTTGCTTTAGGCGTTTCCTGGGAGATGAGGATTAGCAGCTTTAATCGATCCCTTCGACTTTCACATTGTCGATGAAACACAGAAATTGCGTCGGGATTTAATACAAAGGGCACAATTCCAACTTGAGTACAAGAACAGAAAATCTTCTCAGTTTGTGTGGTTGGTTTGAGCGTTTACTGGGAGAACAGTATTACATTCCGGTGCACTACTGGATCTTTACACTACCCCTTGGACCTTCACATTGACGATGAATCACAGAAGTGGCGTCGGGATTTAATACAGAAGGCACAATGCCGACTTAAGTGCAAGAAGTGTAAATATTCTCATAGTTTGTGGTTTGCTTTTAGTGTTCCCTGGGAGATCAGAGTTAGATTCCGATGCACTACTGCAGCTTTACTCTATCCCTTGGCCTTTCACATTGTCGATGAAACACTGAAATTGGGTCGGAATTTAATACAAAAAGCACAATGCCAACATGAGGACAAGGACAGTAAATCTTCTCAATTTTTGTGGTTTGCTTTGAGCGTTTTCTGGGAGAACAGTATTACCTTCCGATGCACTACTGCTGCTTTACACTACCTCATGGATTTTCACATTGACGATAAAACACAGAAATGGCGTTGGGATTTAATACAAAATGCACAATGCCGACTTAAGTAAAGGAAGAGTAAATATTCACATTGTTTGTGGTTTGCTTTGAGCGTTATTTTTGACATCAGTGTGACATTCCGATGCACTAATGCAGCTGTACTATATCCGTTTGACCTTCACATTGACGATGGAACACAGAAACTGCGTCTGGATTTAATATAAAAGGCACAATGCTGACTTAAGTACGATAAGGTTGAATCTCTTCAATGTTTGTGGTTGGTTTTAACGTTTCCTGGGAGATCAGTATTAGATTCCGATGCACTACTGCAGCTTTACACTATCCCTTGGACCTTCACATTGACGATGAAGCACAGAAATTGTGTCGGGATTTAATACAAAAGGCTCAATGCCGACTTAATTGCAAGAACAGTAAGTCTTCTCATTGTTTGTGGTAGTTTGAGCTTTTCCTGGGAGATCAGTACTAGATTCCGATGGACTACTGCAGCTTTACTCTATCCCTTGGACCATCACATTGACGTTGAAAAACAGAAATTGCGTCGGGATCTGATACAAAAGGCACAATGTCGACTTAAGTACAAGAAGAGTAAATATTCCTTTTGTTTGTAGTTTGCTTTGTGCGTTTCCTGTGAGATCAATATTAGATTCCGATGCAGTACTGCAACTTTACTCTATCCCTTGGACATTCACATTGACGACGAAACGCAGAAATTGCGTCGGGATTTAATACACAGGGCACAATGCCGACATAAATACAAGCAGAGAAAATCTTCTCATTGTTTGTGGTTTTCTTTGAGCGCTTCCTGGGAAATCAGTATTAGATTCTGATGCACTTCAGCAGCTTTACTCAATCCCTTGGACTTTCACATTGTCGATGAAACACAGAAATTGCGTCGGCAATTAATACAAAAGGCGCAATGCCAGCAAGAGTACAAGACCTGTAAATCTTCTCAATTTGTGTGGTTTGTTTGAGCGTTTACTGGGAGAACAGTATTACATTCCGGTGCACTACTGCAGCTTTACACTACCCCTAGGATCTTCACATTGTCGATGAAACACTGAATACGTGGCATTTAACACAAAAGGAACAATGCCAACTTGTGTACAAGAAGAGTAAATCTTCTCAATTTTTAAGGTTTGCATTGAGCGTTTCCTGGGAGAACAGTATTGTATTGCGATGCACTACTGCAGCTTTACTACATCCCTTGGACCTTCACATTCGCGATGGATCACAGAAATTGCGTCGGGATTTAATACAAAAAGCACAATGCCGACTTAAGTACAATAAGGTTAAATCTCTTAAATGATTGTGGTTGGTTTGAGCGTTTCCTGGGAGATCTGTATTAGATTCCGATGCACTACTGCAGCTTTACTCTATCCCTTGGACCTTCACAATGACGATGAAACAAAGAAATTGCGTGTGTGTTTAATACAAAACGCACAATGCCGACATATGTACATGAAGAGTAGAACATCTCAATGTCTGTGGTTTGCTTTGAGCGTTGCCTGGGAGATCAGTATTACATTCCGATGCAATACTGCAGCTTTACCCTATCCCTTGGACCTTCACATTGACGATAAAGCACAGAAATAGCGACGGGATTTAATACAAAAGACACTATGACAACTCAAGTACAAGAAGAGTAAATCTTCTCATTGTTTGTGGTTTGTTGGAGCGTTTCCTGTGAGATCAGTATTAGATTCCAATGCACTACTGCAGCTTTACTCTATCCCTTGGACATTCACATTGACGATGAAACACAGAAATTCCGTTGGAATTTAATAGAAAAGCCACTATGTCGACTGAAGTACAAGAAGAGTAAATCTTCTCATTGTTTGTGGTGTGTTTGAGCGTTTCCTGTGAGATCAGTATTAGAATCCGATGCACTACTGCAGCTTAACACTATCCCTTGGACCTTCACATTGACGATGAAACGCAGAATTTGCGTCGGGATTTCATAGAAAAGGCACAATGCCGACCTAAGTACAAGATGAGTAAATCTCCTTTTTGTTTGTCGTTTGCTTTGAGCGTTTCCTGGGAGATCAGTATGACATTCTGATGCACTACTGCAGCTTTACTATATCCCTTGGACCTTCACATTGACGTTGGAACACAAAAACTGCGTCGGGATTTAATACAAAAGGCACAATGCCGACTTAAGTCCAATAAGGTTGAATCTCTTCAATGTTTGTGGTTGGTTTGAGCGTTTCCTGGGTGATCAGTATTAGAATCCGGTGCACTACTGCAGCTTCACACTATCACTTGGACCTTCACATTGACGATGAAACACAGAATTTGTGTCGGGATTTAATACAAAAGGCACAATGCCGACTTAATTACAAGAAGCGTAAATCTTCTCATTGTTTGTGGTTTGTTTTGAGCGTTATCTGGGGGATCGGTATTAGATTCCGATGCACTACTGCAGCGTTACTCCATCACTTGGACCTTCACATTGACGATGAAACACAGTAATTGCGTCGGGATTTAATGCAAAATGCACAATGCCGACTTAAGTACAAGAAGAGTAAATTTTCTCATTGTTTGTGGTTTGCTTTGATCGTTTCCTCTGAGATCAGTATTAAATTGCGATGCACTACTGCAGCTTTACTCTATCCCTTGGACCTTCACATTGACGATGATTACAGAAAATGTGTCGGGATTTGATACAAAAGGCACAATGCCGACTTAATTACAAGAATAGTAACCCTTGTCATTGTCCGTGGTTTGCTTTGAGCGTTCCCTGGGAGATCAGAATTTGATTCCGATGCACTACAGCAGCTTTACTCTATCCCTTGAACGTTCACATTGACGATGCAACACAGAAATGGCGTCGGGATTTAATACAAAAGGCACAATGCCGACTTAAGTACAATAAGTTTGAATCTCTTCAATGTTTGTGGTTGGTTTTAACGTTTCCTGGGAGATCAGTATTATATTCCGATGGACTACTGCAGCTTTATTCTATCTCTTGGACCTTCACGTTGACGATGAAATACAGAAATTGCGACGGGATTTAATACAAAAGGCACTATGCCGACTTAAGTACAAGAAGAGTAAATCTTCCCACTGTTTGTGGTTTGCGTTGAGCTTTTCCTGGGAGATCAGTATTAGATTCCGGTGCACTACTGCAGCTTTATTCTATCCCTTGGACCTTTACATTGACGATGAAACACAGAAATTTCATCAAGATTTAATACAAGAGGCACAATGCCGACTTAAGTACAAGAAAAGTAAATCTTCCCACTGATTGTGGTTTGCGTTGAGCTTTTCCTGGGAGATCAGTATTAGATTCCGGTGCACTACTGCAGCTTGACACTATCCCTTCGACCTTCACATTGACGATGTTTAGAGAGAATGTGTCGGGATTTGATACAATAGGCACAATGCCGACTGAATTACAAGAATAGTAACCCTTGTCATTGTCTGTGGTTTGGTTTAAGTGTTCCCTGGGAGATAAGTATTAGATTCCGATGCACTACTGCAGCTATACTCTATCCCTTGGACGTTCACGTTGACGATGAAACACAGAAATGGCGTCGGGATTTAATATAAAAGGCGCAATGCCGACTTAAGTACATGAAGAGTAAATCTTCTCATTGTTTGTGGTTTGTTTTGAGCGTTTCCTGGGAGAGCAGAATTAGATTCGGATGCACTACTGCAGCTTTACTCTATCGCTTGGACGTTCACATTGACGATGAAACACAGAAATGGCGTCGGGATTTAATATAAAAGGCGCAATGCCGACTTAAGTACATGAAGAGTAAATCTTCTCATTGTTTGTGGTTTGCTTTGAGCGTTTCCTGGGAGATCAGTATTAGATTCCGATGCACTACTGCAGCTCTACACTATCCCTTCTACCTTAACATTGACCATGAAACACAGAAATTGCGTAGGGATTTAATACAAAAGGCACAATGCCGACTTAATTACAAGAAGAGTATATCTTTACATTGTTTGTTGTTTGCTTTGAGCGTTTCCTGGGGGATCAGTACTAGATTCCGAATGACTACTGCAGGTTTACCCTATCCCTTGGACCTTCACATTGACGATGAAACACAGAAATTGCGTCGGAGTTTAATACAAAAATCACAATGCCGACTTATGTACAAGAGGAGTAAATCTTCTCATTATTTGTGATTTGCTTTGGGCGTTTCCTGGGAGATCAGTATTAGATTCTGACGTACTACTGGAGCTTTACTCTATCCCTTGGACTTTCACATTGACGATGAAACGCAGAAAATGCGTCGGGATTTAATACAAAAGGCACAATGCCGACTTAAGTACAAGAAGAGAAAATCTTCTCATTGTTTGTGGTTTTCTTTGAGAGTTTTCTGGGAGATCAGTATTGGATTTCGTTGCACTACTGCAGCTTTACTCTATCCCTTGGACCTTCAGATTGACGATGAAACACAGAAATTCTGTCGGGATTCAATACAAAACGCACAGTGCCGACTTAAGTACAAGACGAGTAAACCTTCACATTGTTTGTGGTTTGCTTTGAGCATTTCCTGGGAGATCAGTATTAGATTCCGATGCTCTACTGCAGCTTTACCCTATCCCTTGGCCCTTCCCATTGACGATGAAACACAGAAATTGCGTCGGGATTTAATACAAAAGGCACAAAGCCGACTTATTACCAGAAGAGTAATTTTCCCCATTGTTTGTGTCTTGCTTTGAGCGCCTCCTGGGAGATCAGTACTAGATAAAGATGCACTACTGCTGCTTTATTCTTTCCCTTGGACCTTCTCATAGACGATGAATGTAGATATTGCGTCGAGATTTAATACAAAAGGCACAATTCCGATTTAAGTACTAGAAGAGTAAATCTTCCCAATTATTTTATATTGCTTTGAGCGTATCCTGGGAGAATACTATTACATTCCGATGCACTACTGCTGCTTTACTCTATCCGTTGGACATTCACATTGACGATGATACACAGAAATGGCGTCGGGATTTAATACTAAAGGCACAATGCCGACTTAAGCAGAAGAAGAGTTACTCCTCCCATTGCCTTTGGTTAGCTTTGAGCGTTTCCTGGGTGATCAGTATGACATTCCGATGCACTACTGCAGCTTTACTCTATCCCTTGGACCTTCACATTGACGATGAATCACAGAAATTGCGTCGGGATTTAATACAAACGGCACAATGCCGACTTATGTACATGAAGAGTAAACTTGCTCATTGTTTATGGTTAGCTTTGTGGGAATCCTGGGGGTCAGTATTAGATTCCGTTGCACTGCTGCAGCTTTACTCGGTCCCTAGGACCTTAACATTGACGATGATTACAGAAAATGCGTAGGGGTTTGATACAAAAGGCACAATGCCGACTTAAGAACAAGAGGAGTTAATCTTCTCATTGTTTGTGGTTGGCTTTGAAAGTTTCCTGGGAGATCAGTATTACATTCCGATTCACTTTGGCAGCTTTACTCTATCACTTGGACTTTCACATTGTCGGTGAGACACAGAAATTGCGTTTGGATTTAATACAAAAGGCACAATGACAACTTGATTACAAGAAGAGTAAACTTTCTCAATTTTAGTGGTTTGCTTTGAGCTTCTCCTGGGTGAACTGTTTTACATTCCGATGCACTACTGCAGCCTTACCTTATCCCTTGGACGTTCACATTGACGACTAAATACAGAAATGGCGTCAGGATTTAATACAAAAGGCACAATGCCGACTTACGTACATGAAGAGTAATTTTGCTCATTGTTTGTGGTTAGCTTTGTGGGATTCCTGGGGGGTTTGTATTAGATTCCGATGCACTGCTGCAGCTTTATACTATCGCATCGATCTTCACATTGACGATGATTACAGAAAATTAGTCGGGATTTGATACAAAAGGCACAATGCCGACTTAAGTACGAGAACAGTAACCCTTCACATTGTCTGTGGTTTGGTGTGAGCGTTTCCCGGGAGATAAGTATTAGATTGCGATGCACTACTGCAGCTTTACTATATCCCTTGGACATTCACATTGACGATGGATCACAGAAATTGCGTCGGGATTTAATGCTAAGGCACAATACCGACTTAGGTACAACAAGGTTCAATCTCTTCAATATTTGTGGTTGGTTTGAGCGTTTCCTTGGAGATCAGTATTCGATTACGAAGCACTACTGCAGATTTACACTATCCCTAGTACCTTCACATTGGCGATGAAACACAGAAATTGCGACGGGATTTAATACAAAAGGCACAATGCCGACTTAAGTGCAAGGAGAGTATACCTTCTCATTGTTTGTGGTTTGCTTTGAGCGCTCTCTGGGAGATCAGAATTAGACTCCGATGCACTACTGCAGCTTTACCCTATCCGTTTTAACTATACATTGACGATGAAACACAGAAATTGCGTCGAGATTTAATACACAAGGCACAATGCCAACTTGATTACAAGAAGGGTAAATCTTCTCAATTTTAGTGGTTTGCATTGAGCGTTTCCTGTGAGAACAGTATTACATTCCGATGCACTACTGCAGCTTTACTCTATCCCTTGGATCTTCACATTAACGATGAAACACAGAAATGGCGTCGGGATTTAATACAAAAGGCACAATGCCGACTTAACTACAAGACGAGTAAATCTCCTCATTGTTTGTGGTTTGCTTTGAACGTTTCCTGGGGGATCAGTAGTAGATTCCGATAGACTACTGCAGCTTTACCCTATCCCTTTGACCCTCACATTGACGATGAAACACAGAAATTGCGTCGGGATTTAATTCAAAAGTCACAATGTCGACTTACGTACAAGAAGAGTTAATATTCTCTTTGTTTGTAGTTTCCTGGGAGATCAGTATTAGATTCCGATGCACTAATGCAGCTTTAACCTTTCCCTTGGACCTTCACATTGACGAAAAAACACCGAGATGGCGACGGGATTTAATACAAAAGACACAATGCCGACTTAAGTACAAGAAGAGTATTTCTTATCAATGTTTGTGGTTTGTATGAACGTTTCCTGGACGATCAGTATTAGATTCCGATGCACTACTGCAACTTTTCTCTATCCCTTGGACCTTCACATTGACGATGAAACACAGAAATTGCGTCGGGATTTAATACAAAACGCACAGTGCCGACTTAAGTACAAGAAAAGTAAATCATCTCAATGTTTGTGGTTTGTTTTGATCGTTTCCTGGGAGATCAGTATTAGATTCCGATGCACTGCTGTAGCATTACTCTATCCCTTGGACCTTCACATTGACGATGAAACACAGAAATTGGGTCGGGATTTAATCCAAAAGGCTCAATGCCAACTTAAGTACAAGAAGAGTAAATCTTCTCATTGTTTGTGGTTTTCATTGAGCGTTTTCTGGGAGATCAGTATTAGATTCCGTTGCATTACTGCAGCTTAACTCCATCCCTTGGACCTTCTCATTGACGTTGAAACACTGAAATTCCGTCGGGATTAAATACAAAAGGCACGATGCTGACTTAAGTACAAGAAGAGTAAATCTTGTCATTGTTTGTGGTTTGCTTTGAGCGTTTCCTGGGAGATCAGTATTAGATTCCGATGCACTGCTGCAGCATTACTCTATCCCTTGGACCTTCACATTGACTTTGAAACACAGACCTTGTGTCGGGAATTAGTACAAAAGGCACAGTGCCGACTTAAGTACAAGAAGAGATAATCTTCTCATTGTTTGTGGTTTGCTTTGAGCGTTTCCTGGGAGATCAGTATTAGATTCCGATGCACTACTGCAGCATTACGCTATCCCTTGGAACTTCACATTGACGATGAAACACAGAAATTCCGTCGAGATTTAAGACAAAAGGCACAGAGCCTTCTTAAGTACAAGAAGAGTAAATACTCTCATTGTTTGTGGTTTGCTTTGAGCGTTTCCTGGGAGAACAGTATTAGATTCCGATGCACTACTGCAGCTTTACTCTATCCCTTGGACCTCCACATTGATGATGAAACACAGAAATAGCGTCGGTATTTAATAATAAAGGCACTAAGCCGACTTAAGTACAAGAAGAGTAAATCTTCTCATTGTTTGTGGCTTGCTTTGAGCGTTTACTGGGAGATCAGTTTCCGATTGCGATGCACTGCTGCAGCTCTACTCTATCCCTTGGACCTTCTCATTGACGATGAAACACAAAATTGCGTCGGGATTTAATACAAAAGGCACAATGCCGACTTAAGTAAAGAAGAGTAAATCTTCTCATTGTTTGTGGTTTGCTTTGAGCGTTTCCTGGGAGATCAGTATAACATTCCGATGCACTTCAGCAGCTTTACTCAATCCCTTGGATTTCACATTGTCACTGAAATACAGAAATTGCGCCGGGATTTAATACAAAGGCACAATGCCGACTTAAGTACATCAACAGTAAATCTTCTCATGGTTTGTGGTTTGGTTTGAGCGTTTCCTGGGAGGTAAGGGTTAGATTCCGATGCACTACTGCAGTTTTACTCTATCCCTTGGACTTCACATTGACGATGGAACACAGACATTGTGTTGGGATTTGGTACAAAAGGCACAATGCCGACTTAAGTACAAGAAGGTTAAATCATTTCAGTGTTTGCGGTTGGTTTGAGCGTTCCCTGGGAGATCAGAATTAGGTTCCGATGTACTACTGCAGCTTTACTCTATCCCTATTACATTCCTATTGGCGATGAAACACAGAAATTTCGTCGGGGTTTAATACAAAAGGCACAACGCCGACTTAAGTACAAAAAGAGTAAATCTTCTCATTGTTTCTGGTTTGCTTGGAGCGTTTCCTGGGAGTTCAGTATTAGATTCCGATCCACTTCAGCAGCTTTACTCTATTCCTTGGACTTTCACATTGTCGATGAAACACAGAAATCGCGTCGGGATTTAGTACAAAATGCACAATGCCCACATGATTACAAAAAGAGTAAATCATCTCAATTTCTGTGGTTTCGGTTGAGCGTTTCTTGGGAGAACAGTATTACATTCCGATGCACTACTGCGGCTTTGCTATATCCCTTGAACCGTCACATTGACGATGAAACGCAGGAATGGCGTCGGGAATTAATACAAAAGACTCAATGCCGACTTAAGTACAAGAAGAGTAAATCTGCTCATTGTTTGTGGTTTGCTTTGTGGGATTCCTGGGGGGTCAGTAATTGATTCCGATGCACTACTGCAGCTTTACTCTATCCATTGGACCTTCACATTGACGATAGAACACAGATATCGTGTCGGGATTTAATACAAAAGTCACATTGCAGACTTATGTACAAGAAGAGTAAATCTTCACATAGTTTGTGGCTTGCTTTGAGCGTCTCCTGGGTGATCAGTATTAGATTCCGATGCACTTCTACAGCTTTACTCTATCCGTTGGTCCTTCACATTGACGATGAAACACAGAAATTGCGTCGGGATTTAATAACATTGCACAATGCCGACTTAAGTACAAGAAGAGTAAATCTTCCCATTGTTTGAGGTTTGCGTTGAGCGTTGCCTGGGAGATCAGTATTACATTCCGATGCACTACTGCAGCTTTACTCTATCCCTTGGACCTTCACATTGATGATGAAACGCAGAAATTGCGTCTAGAGTTAATACAAGAGGCACAATGCCGACTTCAGTACAAGAAGAGTAAATCTCCTCATTGTTTGTGGTTTGCTTTTAGCGTTTCCCTGGGATATCAGTGTAAGATTCCGATGCACTTCAGCAGCTTTACTCTATCCCTTGGACCTTCACATTAACGATGAAACACAGAAATTGAATCGGGATGAAATACAAAAGGCACAATGTCGACAATACAAAGACAAACTCCCATGTGGCATAATGTAGGAACCCTCACCAGAGATAATAATCTCTGATATAGGTATAGTACGGTACGCCAAAATTTCACGGGTTTCAAAGGATTCCAAACCAGCTCTCCCTGCACTGTACAAGATGAGTAAATATTCTTTTTGTTTGTAGTTTGCTTTGAGCGTTTCCTGTGAGACCAGTATTAGATTCCGATGAACTACTGCAGCTTTACTCTATCCCTTGGACAATCACATTGACGATATAACACAGAAACTGCGTCGGGATTTAATATGAAAAGCATAATGCCAACCTAAGTACAAGCAGAGTAAATCTTCACATTGTGTGCGGTTTCCTTTGAGCGTTTCCTGGGAGATCAGTGTTAGATTCCGTTGCACTACTGCAGCTTCACTCTATCAATTGGACCTTTGCATTGACGATAAAACACAGATATTGTGTCTGGTATTAATACAAAAGGCACAATGCCGTCTTAAGTTCAAGAAGACTAAATCTTCTCATTGTTTCTGGATTGCTTTGAGCGTGTCCTGGGATATCAGTGTTACATTCAGATGCACTACTACAGCTTTACGATATCTCTTGGACCTTCACATTGACGATGAAACCCAAAAATTGCGCCGGGAGTTAATACAAAAGGCACAATGCCAACTTAAGAACAAGAAGAGTAAATCTTCCTATTGTTTGTGGTTTATCTTGAGCGTTTCGTGGGAGATCGGTATTATATTCCGATGCACTGCTGCAGTTTTACTCTATCCCTTGGACCTTCACAATGATGATGAATCACTGAAATTGCGTCGGGATTTAATACTAAAGGCACAATGCCGACTTAAGTACAATCAGGTTCAATCCCTTCAATGTTTGTGGTTGGTATGAGCATTTCCTTGGAGATCAGTATTCGATTACGATGCACTACTGCAGATTTACACTATCCCTTGTACCTTCACATTGACGATGAAACACAGAAATTGTGTCGGGATTTAATACAAAAGGCACAATGCCGACTTAAGTACAAGAAGAGTATACCTTCTCATTCTTTGTGGTTTGCTTTGAGCGCTCCCTGGGAGATCAGAATTTGACTCCGATGCATTACCGCAGCTTTACTCTATCAGTTTTAACTATACATTGACGATGAAACACAGGATTGCGTCGGGATTTAATACAAAAGGCACAATGCCAACTTGATTACAAGAAGAGTAAATCTTCTCAATTTTAGTGGTTTGCATTGAGCGTTTACTGTGAGAACAGTATTACATACCGATGCACTACTGCAGCTTTACTTTATCCCTTGGACGTTCACATTGACGATCAAACACAGAAATGGAGTCGGGATTTAATACAAAAGGCACAATGCCGACTTAATTACAAGAAGAGTAATTGTTCTCATTGTTTGTGGTTTGCTTTGAACGTTTCCTGGGGGATCAGTAGTAGATCCAGATAGACTACTGCAGCTTTACCCTATCCCTTTGACCCTCACATTGACGATGAAACACAGAAATTGCGTCGGGATTTAATTCAAAAGTCACAATGTCGACTTACGTACAAGAAGAGTTAATATTCTCTTTGTTTGTAGTTTCCTGGGAGATCAGTATTAGATTCCGATGCACTAATGCAGCTTTAACCTTTCCCTTGGACCTTCACATTGACGAAAAAACACCGAGATGGCGACGGGATTTAATACAAAAGACACAATGCCGACTTAAGTACAAGAAGAGTATTTCTTATCAATGTTTGTGGTTTGTATGAACGTTTCCTGGACGATCAGTATTAGATTCCGATGCACTACTGCAACTTTTCTCTATCCCTTGGACCTTCACATTGACGATGAAACACAGAAATTGCGTCGGGATTTAATACAAAACGCACAGTGCCGACTTAAGTACAAGAAAAGTAAATCATCTCAATGTTTGTGGTTTGTTTTGATCGTTTCCTGGGAGATCAGTATTAGATTCCGATGCACTGCTGTAGCATTACTCTATCCCTTGGACCTTCACATTGACGATGAAACACAGAAATTGGGTCGGGATTTAATCCAAAAGGCTCAATGCCAACTTAAGTACAAGAAGAGTAAATCTTCTCATTGTTTGTGGTTTTCATTGAGCGTTTTCTGGGAGATCAGTATTAGATTCCGTTGCATTACTGCAGCTTAACTCCATCCCTTGGACCTTCTCATTGACGTTGAAACACTGAAATTCCGTCGGGATTAAATACAAAAGGCACAATGCTGACTTAAGTACAAGAAGAGTAAATCTTGTCATTGTTTGTGGTTTGCTTTGAGCGTTTCCTGGGAGATCAGTATTAGATTCCGATGCACTGCTGCAGCATTACTCTATCCCTTGGACCTTCACATTGACTTTGAAACACAGACCTTGTGTCGGGAATTAGTACAAAAGGCACAGTGCCGACTTAAGTACAAGAAGAGATAATCTTCTCATTGTTTGTGGTTTGCTTTGAGCGTTTCCTGGGAGATCAGTATTAGATTCCGATGCACTACTGCAGCATTACGCTATCCCTTGGAACTTCACATTGACGATGAAACACAGAAATTCCGTCGAGATTTAAGACAAAAGGCACAGAGCCTTCTTAAGTACAAGAAGAGTAAATACTCTCATTGTTTGTGGTTTGCTTTGAGCGTTTCCTGGGAGAACAGTATTAGATTCCGATGCACTACTGCAGCTTTACTCTATCCCTTGGACCTCCACATTGATGATGAAACACAGAAATAGCGTCGGTATTTAATAATAAAGGCACTAAGCCGACTTAAGTACAAGAAGAGTAAATCTTCTCATTGTTTGTGGCTTGCTTTGAGCGTTTACTGGGAGATCAGTTTCCGATTGCGATGCACTGCTGCAGCTCTACTCTATCCCTTGGACCTTCTCATTGACGATGAAACACAAAATTGCGTCGGGATTTAATACAAAAGGCACAATGCCGACTTAAGTAAAGAAGAGTAAATCTTCTCATTGTTTGTGGTTTGCTTTGAGCGTTTCCTGGGAGATCAGTATAACATTCCGATGCACTTCAGCAGCTTTACTCAATCCCTTGGATTTCACATTGTCACTGAAATACAGAAATTGCGCCGGGATTTAATACAAAGGCACAATGCCGACTTAAGTACATCAACAGTAAATCTTCTCATGGTTTGTGGTTTGGTTTGAGCGTTTCCTGGGAGGTAAGGGTTAGATTCCGATGCACTACTGCAGTTTTACTCTATCCCTTGGACTTCACATTGACGATGGAACACAGACATTGTGTTGGGATTTGGTACAAAAGGCACAATGCCGACTTAAGTACAAGAAGGTTAAATCATTTCAGTGTTTGCGGTTGGTTTGAGCGTTCCCTGGGAGATCAGAATTAGGTTCCGATGTACTACTGCAGCTTTACTCTATCCCTATTACATTCCTATTGGCGATGAAACACAGAAATTTCGTCGGGGTTTAATACAAAAGGCACAACGCCGACTTAAGTACAAAAAGAGTAAATCTTCTCATTGTTTCTGGTTTGCTTGGAGCGTTTCCTGGGAGTTCAGTATTAGATTCCGATCCACTTCAGCAGCTTTACTCTATTCCTTGGACTTTCACATTGTCGATGAAACACAGAAATCGCGTCGGGATTTAGTACAAAATGCACAATGCCCACATGATTACAAAAAGAGTAAATCATCTCAATTTCTGTGGTTTCGGTTGAGCGTTTCTTGGGAGAACAGTATTACATTCCGATGCACTACTGCGGCTTTGCTATATCCCTTGAACCGTCACATTGACGATGAAACGCAGGAATGGCGTCGGGAATTAATACAAAAGACTCAATGCCGACTTAAGTACAAGAAGAGTAAATCTGCTCATTGTTTGTGGTTTGCTTTGTGGGATTCCTGGGGGGTCAGTAATTGATTCCGATGCACTACTGCAGCTTTACTCTATCCATTGGACCTTCACATTGACGATAGAACACAGATATCGTGTCGGGATTTAATACAAAAGTCACATTGCAGACTTATGTACAAGAAGAGTAAATCTTCACATAGTTTGTGGCTTGCTTTGAGCGTCTCCTGGGTGATCAGTATTAGATTCCGATGCACTTCTACAGCTTTACTCTATCCGTTGGTCCTTCACATTGACGATGAAACACAGAAATTGCGTCGGGATTTAATAACATTGCACAATGCCGACTTAAGTACAAGAAGAGTAAATCTTCCCATTGTTTGAGGTTTGCGTTGAGCGTTGCCTGGGAGATCAGTATTACTTTCCGATGCACTACTGCAGCTTTACTCTATCCCTTGGACCTTCACATTGATGATGAAACGCAGAAATTGCGTCTAGAGTTAATACAAGAGGCACAATGCCGACTTCAGTACAAGAAGAGTAAATCTCCTCATTGTTTGTGGTTTGCTTTTAGCGTTTCCCTGGGATATCAGTGTAAGATTCCGATGCACTTCAGCAGCTTTACTCTATCCCTTGGACCTTCACATTAACGATGAAACACAGAAATTGAATCGGGATGAAATACAAAAGGCACAATGTCGACAATACAAAGACAAACTCCCATGTGGCATAATGTAGGAACCCTCACCAGAGATAATAATCTCTGATATAGGTATAGTACGGTACGCCAAAATTTCACGGGTTTCAAAGGATTCCAAACCAGCTCTCCCTGCACTGTACAAGATGAGTAAATATTCTTTTTGTTTGTAGTTTGCTTTGAGCGTTTCCTGTGAGACCAGTATTAGATTCCGATGAACTACTGCAGCTTTACTCTATCCCTTGGACAATCACATTGACGATATAACACAGAAACTGCGTCGGGATTTAATATGAAAAGCATAATGCCAACCTAAGTACAAGCAGAGTAAATCTTCACATTGTGTGCGGTTTCCTTTGAGCGTTTCCTGGGAGATCAGTGTTAGATTCCGTTGCACTACTGCAGCTTCACTCTATCAATTGGACCTTTGCATTGACGATAAAACACAGATATTGTGTCTGGTATTAATACAAAAGGCACAATGCCGTCTTAAGTTCAAGAAGACTAAATCTTCTCATTGTTTCTGGATTGCTTTGAGCGTGTCCTGGGATATCAGTGTTACATTCAGATGCACTACTACAGCTTTACGATATCTCTTGGACCTTCACATTGACGATGAAACCCAAAAATTGCGCCGGGAGTTAATACAAAAGGCACAATGCCAACTTAAGAACAAGAAGAGTAAATCTTCCTATTGTTTGTGGTTTATCTTGAGCGTTTCGTGGGAGATCGGTATTATATTCCGATGCACTGCTGCAGTTTTACTCTATCCCTTGGACCTTCACAATGATGATGAATCACTGAAATTGCGTCGGGATTTAATACTAAAGGCACAATGCCGACTTAAGTACAATCAGGTTCAATCCCTTCAATGTTTGTGGTTGGTATGAGCATTTCCTTGGAGATCAGTATTCGATTACGATGCACTACTGCAGATTTACACTATCCCTTGTACCTTCACATTGACGATGAAACACAGAAATTGTGTCGGGATTTAATACAAAAGGCACAATGCCGACTTAAGTACAAGAAGAGTATACCTTCTCATTCTTTGTGGTTTGCTTTGAGCGCTCCCTGGGAGATCAGAATTTGACTCCGATGCATTACCGCAGCTTTACTCTATCAGTTTTAACTATACATTGACGATGAAACACAGGATTGCGTCGGGATTTAATACAAAAGGCACAATGCCAACTTGATTACAAGAAGAGTAAATCTTCTCAATTTTAGTGGTTTGCATTGAGCGTTTACTGTGAGAACAGTATTACATACCGATGCACTACTGCAGCTTTACTTTATCCCTTGGACGTTCACATTGACGATCAAACACAGAAATGGAGTCGGGATTTAATACAAAAGGCACAATGCCGACTTAATTACAAGAAGAGTAATTGTTCTCATTGTTTGTGGTTTGCTTTGAACGTTTCCTGGGGGATCAGTAGTAGATCCAGATAGACTACTGCAGCTTTACCCTATCCCTTGGACCTTCACATTGACGATGAAACCTAGAAATTGCGTCGGGATTTAATTCAAAAGTCACTATGTCGACTTAAGTACAAGAAGAGTTAATATTCTTTTTGTTTGTAGTTTGCTTTGACCGTTTCCTGGGAGATCAGTATTAGATTCCGATGCACTAATGCAGCTTCAACCTTCCCTTGGCCGTTCACATTGACGATAAAACACCGAGATGGCGACGGAATTTAATACAAAAGACACAATGCCGACTTAAGTACAAGAAGAGTATTTCTTCTCATTGTTTGTGGTTTGTATGAGCGTTTCCTGGACGATCAGTATTAGATTCCGCTGCACTACTGCAACTTTTCTCTATCCCTTGGACCTTCTCATTGACGATGAAACATTGAAATTCCGTCGGGATTCAAAACAAAAGGCACAATGCCGACTTAAATACAAGAAGTTTAAATCTTCTCATTGTTTGTGGTTTGCTTTGAGCGTTTCTCTGGCAGATCTGTATTAGATTCCGATGCCCTTCAGCAGCTTTACTCTATCCCTTGGACTTTCAAATTGACGATGAAAGACAGAAATTGCTTCAGGATTTAATACAAACTGCACAATGCCATCTTGAGTACAAGAAGAGTAAATCTTCTCAATTTTAGTGGTTTGCATTGCGCTTTTCCTGGGAGGACGGTATTACATTCCGATGCACTACTGCAGCGTTACCATATCCCTTGGACCTTCACATTGACGATGAAACACAGAAATTGCCTCCTGAATTAATACAAAAGGCAAAATTCCGACTTAAGTACAAGAAGAGAAAATCTTCTCAATGTTTGTGGTTTGCTTTGAGCGTTTCTTGGGAGATCAGTATTAGATTCCGATGCACTACGGCAGCTTTACTTTATCCTTTGGACCTTCACATTGGCGATGAAACACGGAGATTGCGTTGGGATTTAATACAAAAGGCACAATGCCGACTTAAGTTCAAGAAGACTAAATCTTCTCATTGTTTCTGGATTGCTTTGAGCTTGTCCTGGGAGATCAGTGTTACATTCCGATGCACTACTGCAGCTTTACGATATCTCTTGGACCTCCACATTGACGATGAAACCCAAAAATTGCGTCGGGAGTTAGTACAAAAAGCACAATGCCAACTTAAGAACAAGAAGAGTAAATCTTCCCATTGTTTGCGGCTTATCTTGAGCGTTTCGTGGGAGATCAGTATTAGATTCCGATGCACTGCTGCTGCTTTACACTATCCCTTGTACCTTCACATTGACGATGAAACACAGAAATGGTGTCGGGATTTAATACAAAAGGCAGAATGCCGACTTAAGTACAAGAAGAGTATACCTTCTCATTCTTTGTGGTTTGCTTTGAGCGCTCCCTGGGAGATCAGAATTTGACTCCGATGCACTACCGCAGCTTTACCCAATCCGTTTTAACTATACATTGACGATGAAACACAGAAATTGCGTCGGGATTTAATACAAAAGGCACAATGCCAACTTGATTACAAGAAGAGTAAATCTTCTCAATTTAGTGGTTTGCATTGAGCGTTTCCTGTGAGAACAGTATTACATTCCGATGCACTACTGCAGCTTTACTTTATCCCTTGGACCTTCACATTGACGATGAAACACAGAAATGGAGTCGGGATATAATACAAACGGCACAATGCCGACTTAACTACAAGAAGAGTAAATCTCCTCATTGTTTGTGGTTTGCTTTGAGCGTTTCCTGGGAGATCAGTATTAGATTACGATGCACTACTGTAGCTTTACACTATCCCTTGTACCTTCACATTGACGATGAAACACAGAAATTGCGTCGGGATTTAATACAAAAGGCACAATGCCGACTTAATTACAAGAAGAGTATATGTTCTCATTGTTTGTGGTTTGCTTTGAACGTTTCCTGGGGGATCAGTAGTAGATTCAGATAGACTACTGCAGCTTTACCCTATCCCTTGGACCTTCACATTGACGATGAAACCTAGAAATTGCGTCGGGATTTAATTCAAAAGTAATTATGTCCACTGAACTACAAGAAGAGTAAATATTCTTTTTGTTTGTAGTTTGCTTTGACCGTTTCCTTGGAGATCAGGATTAGATTCCGATGCACTAATGCAGCTTTAACCTTTCCCTTGGACCTTCACATTGACGATAAAACACCGAGATGGCGACGGGATTTAATACAAAAGACACAATGCCGACTTAAGTACAAGAAGAGTATTTCTTCTCATTGTTTGTGGTTTGTATGAGCGTTTCCTGGACGATCAGTATTAGATTCCGATGCACTACTGCAACTTTTCTCTATCCCTTGGACCTTCTCATTGACGATGAAACATTGAAATTCCGTCGGGATTCAATACAAAAGGCACAATGCCGACTTAAGTACAAGAAGAGCAAATCTTGTCAGTGTTTGTGGTTTGCTTTGAGTGTTTCCTGGGAGATCAGTATTAGATTCCGATGCACAGCTGCAGCGTTACTCTATCACTTGGACCTTCACATAGACGATGAAACACAGACCTTGTGTCGGGAATTAATACAAAAGGCACAGTGCCGACTTAAGTACAAGAAGAGTAAATCTTCTCATTGTTTGTGGTTTGCTTTGAGCGTTCCCTGGGAGATCAGTATTAGATTCCGATGCACTACTGCAGCATTACGCTATGCCTTGGAACTTCACATTGACGATTAAACACAGAAATTGCGTCGAGATTTAAAACAAAAGGCACAAAGCCCTCTTAAGTACAAGAAGAGTAAATACTCTCATTGTTTGTGATTTGCTTTGAGCGTTTCCTGGGAGAACAGTATTAGATTCCGATGTACTACTGCAGCTTTACTCTATCCCTTGGACCTCCATATTGATGATGAAACACAGAAATAGCGTCGGTATTTAATAATAAAGGCACTAAGCCGACTTAAGTACAATAAGAGTAAATCTTCTCATTGTTTGTGGCTTGCTTTGAGCGTTTCCTGGGAGATCAGTTTCAGATTGCGATGCACTGCTGCAGCTTTACTCTATCCCTTGGACCGTCTCATTGACGATGAAACACAAATTTGCGTCGGGATTTAATACAAAAGGCACAATGCCGTCTTAAGTACAAGAAGAGTAGATCTTCTCATTGTTTGTGGATTGCTTTGAGCGTTTCCTGGGAGATCAGAATTACATTATGATGCACTTCAGCAGCTTTACTCAATCCCTTGGATTCTCACATTGTCACTGAAATAAAGATATTGCGTCGGGATGTAATACAAAAGTCACAATGCTGACTTAAGTACAAGAAGAGTAAATCTGCTCTTTGTTTGTGGTTTGCTTTGAGGGATTCCGGGGGGTCAGTATTAGATTCCGATCCACTACTGCAGATTTACTTTATCCCTTGGACCTTCCCATTGGCGATGATTACAGAAAATGCGTCGCTATTTGATACAAAAGGCGCAATGCCGACTTAAGTACAAGAAGAGTAAATGTTCTCATTGTTTGTGGTTTGTTTTGAGCATTTCCCTGGGATATCAGTATAAGATTCTGATGCACTTCAGCAGCTTTACTCTATCCCTTGGACTTTCACATTGTCGATTAAACACAGAAATTGCGTCGGGATTTAATACAAAAGGCACAATGCCATCTTGAGTACAATAAGAGTAAATCTGCTCAATTTTTTATGTTTGCTTTGAGCATTCCTGAAAGAACAGTATTACAATCCGATGCACTACTGCAGCTTTACTCTATCCCTTGGACCTTTTCATTGACGATGAAACACAGAAATTGAGTCGGGATTTAATACAAAAGGCACAATGCCGACTTGAGTACAAGAAGAGTAATTCTGCTCATTGTTTGTGGTTTGATTTGAGTGATTCCGGGGAGGTCAGTATTTGATTCCGATGCACTACTGCGGCTTTACTCAATCCCTTGGACCTTCACATTGACGATGATTACAGAAAATGCGTCGGGATATGATACAAAAGGCACAATGCAGACTTAAGTACAAGAACAGTAAATCTTCTCATTGTGTGTGGTTTTGTTTGAGCTTTACCTGGGAGATCAGAATTAGATTCCGATGCACTACTGCAGTTTTACTCTATCCCTTGGACCTTTACATTGACGATTGAACACAGATATCGTGTCGGGATTTAATACAAAAGTCACAATGCAGACTTAAGTACAAGAAGAATAAATATTCACTTTGTTTGTGGTTTGCTTTGAGCGTTTCGTGGGTGATCACTATTAGATTCTGATGCACTACTGCAGCTTTACTCTATCCCTTGGACATTCACATTGACGATGAAACACAGAAACTGCGTCGGGATTTAATATAAAAATCATAATGCCAACTTAAGTACAAGCAGAGTAAATCTTCACATTGTTTGCGGTTTCCTTTGAGCGTTTCCTGGGAGATTAGTATTAGATTCCGTTGCACTACTGCAGCTTCACTCTATCCCTTGGACCTTTACATTGACGTTAAAACACAGATATTGTGTCGGGTATTAATATAAAAGTCAAAATGCCGACATAAGTACACGAAGGGTAAATCTTCTCATTGTTTGTGGTTTGCTTTGAGCGTTTCTCTGGCAGATCAGTATTAGATTCCGATGCACTTCAGCAGCTTTACTCTATCCCTTGGACTTTCACATTGACGATGAAACACAGAAATTGCTTCAGGATTTAATACAAACGGCGCAATGCCAACTTGAGTACAAGAAGAGTAAATCTTCTCATTGTTTCTGGATTGCTTTGAGCGTGTCCTGGGAGATCAGTGTTACATTCCGATGCACTACTGCAGCTTTACGATATCTCTTGGGCCTTCACATTGGCGATGAAACACAAAAATTGCGTCGGGGATTAATACAAAAGGCACAATGCCAACTTAAGAACAAGAAGAGTAAATCTTCCCATTGTTTGTGGTTTATCTTGTGCGTTTCGTGGGAGATCAGAATTAGATTCCGATGCACTACTGCAGCTTTGCTCTATCCCTTGGACCTTCACATTGACGATGAAACACAGAAATTGCCTCCTGATTTAATACAAAAGGCAAAATGCCGACTTAAGTACAAGAAGAGAAAATCTTCTCAATGTTTGTGGTTTGCTTTGAGCGTTTCTTGGGAGATCAGTATTAGATTCCGATGCACTACTGCTGCTTTACTTTATCCCTTGGACCTTCACATTGGCGATGAAACACGGAGATTGCGTTGGGATTTAATACAAATGGCACAATGCCGACTTAAGTTCAAGAAGACTAAATCTTCTCATTGTTTCTGGATTGCTTTGAGCGTGTCCTGGGAGATCAGTGTTAAATTCCGATGCACTACTGCAGCTTTACGATATCTCTTGGACCTTCACATTGGCGATGAAACACAAAAGTTGCGTCGGGGATTAATACAAAAGGCACAATGCCAACTTAAGAACAAGAAGAGTAAATCTTCCCATTGTTTGTGGTTTATCTTGAGCGTTTCGTGGGAGATCAGTATTAGATTCCGATGCACTACTGCAGCTTTGCTCTATCCCTTGGACCTTCACATTGACGATGAAACACAGAATTGGCGTCAGGATTTAATAGAAAAGACACAATACCGACTTAAGTACTAGAAGAGTAAAGCTTCCCATTGTTTGGGGTTTTCTTTGAGCGTTTCCTGGGAGATCTGTGTTAGATTCCGATGCACTGCTGCAGCTTTACTCTATCCCTTGGACCTTCACATTGACGATGGAACACAGAAATTGCGTCGGGATTTAATAGAAAAGGCACAATGCCGACTTAAGTACAAGAAGATTAAATCTTCTCATTGTTTGTGGTTTGCTTTGTGCCTTTCCTGGGATATCAGTATTAGATTCCGATGCACCACTGCAACTTTACTTTAGCTCTTCGACCTTCACATTGACGATGAAACACAGATATTGCGTCGGGATTTAATCCAAAAGGCACAATGCCGACTTAAGTACAAGAAGAGCATATCTTCTCATTGTTTGTGGTTAGCTTTCAGCGTTCCCTGGGAGATCAGAATCAGATTCCGATGCACTACTGCAGCTTTACTCTATCCTTGTGTAGCACCATACCTCTTCTGCTGTACTGATTTATTTTGCTTTTGTTTTATTTAATGTTATAACATTGAGTATCTGTAAATGTGTTTGATTGAACAGATAACACAAAATTGTATACTTTTTTCTTTGTCAAACCTTTGATGTCGTGATTAGATTCTGTGCAAAGTAGTATATCTGCAATTTATATTCTTCGTTCCATCTGAAGGGGACAAAGCTTACTGTATATGATTGTAATTTTGTGTGAATAATTTTTTGTAGACATTTAAAATGTGTAAATGTTCTGTTTTATTTAATACATTTGGTTGCTGTTATGTAAACTGCTTATCCTCACTTAGGGCTCTTAGTTATTCTGTATGTAAGAGGTAGTGTGGTTCCCCTAGGGAACGGAACTGTGTAGCGCTCGCGAATTGTGGTTGGCCTAGGTGGAAAAGGTGGAACTGATAGTCAGTCGGGGACGAGCCACGAGTCGGAGACGAGCTATGAGTCCGTGCACTGCCATGTAAAAGATACATATTGTGCTGATTCCGAGAGAGGCTCTTCCTGCTTCTTTCCAAGGCCTCGGATGGATGGATAAATAGCTGGAACTATTCTGGAATTTGTATCCGTCGTTGTCACCAAGAAATGACAGAGTCCAGCAATTCAGTCTGCGAATCCACCTACCAACATGCAGTTGCCACCACGTTGCGCAATCACTGTAATGTAATACTATAATGATGTACAGTGAAGGATCAGCTTGATGGATGTGCTAATGTGCTGAAATATAATGTAATTTATATCTGAATTTATGTACCTACCTTGACTCTCCTCCTCATCATAACACCTCCTAGGGTCCTCTCCGTTTGAACTAATCTGATTACCGAGTGTCCTTACTGAAAGTACGTTAAAACCCAGTTTGCTAATTAATGCCTCTTGAACATAGTGAAGAGAAAGTTAAAGTGGCAAGAGAGTGAGTCAAAGTTATTGATGCTTGCTGAAATAATTTTCCTAGTAAAACTGCTTATTTAAAGTGTTGCTGCTAACTTCAATATTAAAAGTTCTTAAGACTGAGGCTTATAAGGCAAACGATCACATTATTGTCTGCAGTAAATTCTTAAAGGTGAGTCAGTTCTTGCAATTCGGTCAGTATTGTGTTTCGCTGTAGTAAAAGTGAGAAAGCTGCAGTTGCTGAACATTATATATTCAAGTTTGCTAAGTGTTTGCGTATCTTGTGTATTATAAGTGCATGTTAATAGTAATGTTATAAAGACCATTCACTTTATGTAAGCCTGAAAGTAATAGGGTGTTTCGGTATCTCTTATAATTTTTGCAAATAGTTTGTGCTGCTCTAGTTGTTAGCTTCAATCTTAAAACATATGTGTGTCAGAGTTCATTGCACTCGCGTGTGGCTAAGTCTAGGTTGCGTTTGTCCATTATTGTTAGTTATACCTACTTTCATAAACGAGAACATTAATCTTTCTCTTGGCTAATTAGGCTGCCGACCGTTTCCCTTATTCTGTAAACAATATAGCTAGGCAAAACTTTGTTTGTTACTATTCCAATATGTACGTAATTTTGACTTTCATTTCCGATAAGCCACTTCCGTTAGGAACAACACGGTCAACATAACAAAATTCCTCTCAGAGGGTAACACTGCTCTGTTGCTTTATACCATAATTGCTATAACAAAATAATTCTGTTTTGCAAACTGCCTCCAGTTTTGAGGTTAAGGTATAGCAGTAGCAGACGAGAGTGTTATACGTGGCGCCGCGCGACAGGACGTTGTTCAATTTGCACCTACAGACGGAAAAAATTATAAGTAGTTAGCATTTTACAAACATAGAGTGAACATAAAACGTCCAGCGGCTCGAACTTTTACATTATTTGACAGAACGGATAGTGAAAGTTCAGTTGAAATTGAAAATAAAAGGTATCAGTACGTAGTAATAGCTAAAATGGACAGGAAACTAGAAAAAAATCCAAACACGCGAGAACAGAATGCAACCGAGAGCAGTTCAGGCAGCACACCAACAGATGGCCTTACTCGCGAGTTAAATTACGTACGGTACCACGCCGATGTCAATAAACAGATAGAAGCTATGAATGTCGCTCGTACTTAGCAAGACAATATGAACGATGTTGTGGAAGACAGTGGCTATGTTAATGAATCGCGGGATATGTTTGAATCACCAAAAACTGAAAGGGAAGTAGGACTCGAACACAAAAATGTAGCAGAACCTAAAAGTGAAAAGAATCCAGATATGATAGAATTGTTAAAAATGTTGTCTGCACAAATTACAGCACACAATGATAATATTAAGGCACAAATTGCAGCGCAAAACGCAGCACTAGGTAGTGATATTAGTAAACAAATGCAAGAGCAGGGTACCAGACTTAGTAAACAAATTGAAGAAGTCAACTCAAGGGTAGGAACAGTGAGTAATGAAATCAAAAGTATTAAAAGCGAAATTACTCTCATCAATGGCAATATTGCCAATGTACAAGGACAAATTGATGACATTAACGAAAGATTTGACTGTGAAGTAATTAAAATTCAAGATCAAATAGAGCCCTTAGTCTGTACTAAAGTGGATGAAAAGGTATTCGGTATTAAATCCGAAATACAAACAGAAAGTAACGCAGAATTTGCACAGATTAAACAATCTGTAACAGAAAAAAGCAGGGAACTAACTAAACAGATTGTTACTTGCGAAAAGAAGTGTGAACATAACACTTCACAAATCCAAGGCAAAATGTATGACTTGGAAAGAATATTACAATCAGGACCTATACATTTTACTGAAAAAATGCCTTTCAATAAGATATTAGAGGGCGAGGAAAAATTCGACCCAGCAAAAAGACATAACGGTTGGTACCCCCTAGACTTTGTAAAGAATTGCGAAAGAAATTTTCCTGAATATTTGTCTGACCAGGAAAAAATTAATGTTGTAATTAGTGCACTAACGGGAGAAGCAAAAAGGTGGGGGTATAATCTTGATACTAACCAGATGTCTTTTGAAACGTTTAAACAAAAATTTATTGACGAGTACTGGTCAGATCGAATACAAGACCAGTTGTGGCGTGAATTTCTAATGGCCAGACTGTATGATGTCAGAGGCAGGCAAACCATGAAAGAGTTTTGCGAATCATGGTACAGAAAACTAATACACCTAAAAGCAAGAAGAACTGAAGCCGAGATCGTTTGGGTTCTTTGGCAGAAACTGCCTGAAGATTCTAAACGGTATGTTGGGAGTACCCACAGTAGTTTTTCTGCGTTCTTGGAAAGGGTAGAGGATGAAGATCACTGGCGAAGAAATCGCGGGTCCCGTCCCCATAATAACAACAATTATTCGCGAGAAAGTAATGACCAAAACCAACGACAGGAAAATGATTGATTTCGTGTAAACACGATTCAAAGAGGTCGTGCGAGAGGCAGGGGAAATTTTACGACGCGCGGCAGAGGATACATGGCGCGGAATTTCCAAAATAGAGAAGAAATGGAAAACTGAAAACCGCGTATGTTACGGGCCGGATTCACGCGGAAACTGTTTTTCGGCCCAAAGAAAAGATGTCAAATATTAGATTCGAGAAAGAATGATGTAAACTATGGGGCAGGAAGGTTAAGGACGCGCCTGTAGCAGACGGGCGCGGAATGATACATAGAGGCGTTCCCAGTGAGAAGTCACGTGACCGTTTGTGCTCGGGCCAGCGGTTGCTGGAGCAGCGTACATTGCACTTGGCAGCACACACAAATGGCAGACGTCAGAACAAGATGGCTGCCGTAGAGAGAAACAGAAGAGGCGGGATCGGACCCTTCCGATGGACGGTTTCAGTAGTAGATGAATGTAGAAATGAAAATAAAGTTAATATGTCATGTGATATGGATAACTCAATGCTGAAATCGTGCGAAAAGAATTCATTAAAGAATGAAAGGGAAATAGAAAACGCGAGTGAAAAAGGAAATATTGGCACTGTTAATGATATGTATGAGGTAAAATACGTAGATGTGGGGGAAGTTATGATGAATAAAGAGGAAACGGAGATAGAGTATGCCACGCAAAAGATGTGTGCACAATTAAAAATAGGTGAAAATGGTGTAAAGGAGGACGTTAGTGAACATTGCATTATAAACAGTGCAGATAAAATTGTTGTTGATGGAAAGGTGTTTTATGATTCTAATGCAGAAGGGTCTAGTAAGTATTTCGCACGATTACCTGAGAATGATAACAAAGGAATCTTTGAAACGAAGGTTATTAATATATATGACGAGCATACTATGTACGAAACTAAGGCTGAGATCGTTCAAAGTAATTCAACAGAAGTACCTGAGTGTCCAAACGGTGTGCATTGTGTAGAAAATTAGTCGAAAAACGAAGTGGCTGAAACATCTAGTGATAATCTGCTCCACTGTCTAAAAGTTGCTTTCCTGCTCGAATCTGATGACGAAAATGAGATCAGTGATAGTTCAGATGGTGAAGGGTATATGAACACAGATATGAATAAATCTACTATCTTTCCCTATTGTTCAAAAGTCGAGTACTTATGTGAATCTGATGGTGAGGAAGAGAGTAGCGATGACTCTAGTGACGATGAATTTGCAGGTGTAAACGAAAGTGAATATACTTTTACTGAAAGAGGGTATGAGAAAGTTAGTGACATTTTTCCAAAGCAAGATACAGAAAGTGAAAATGGGCCAAAACCGAAGGAATTATTCAGTAATGTAACACACGGGCAAAATTTACAGGAATCTCCAGATGATGCTATACTGGGGCAAACCTTAACAGATGTTTTAAATGAGTGTAAATTACAGGAACTAAAAGAACCACCTGATAAAATAATAGCAGAACAGGAGATGTTGTATCTTGCTAAAGACTTTGAAATTTCAAAACCTAAAAAACCACCTGATGAAACAAAACGTTGGCAAGATCTGAATGGCTTAGTGAAAGATGTAGAAAATAGGAGGCCTAAAAAGCCACCAGATTTAAGTGACTGTTTTATGAACCATAAAAGACTGCCTTGTTAATAAAGAGACTGGGGGCAGGATGTATGTATATACTCTGTTAATATAATGCATGACATTATTATTATCGTATCTGAGTGTTACCTGAAAGTTAATTATTGTTTTGTTGACCTTGAGGCCTGGGGCAGGTTGTTTATTTATAGGAGTGTACTGTTTGACTTTGCTTAGGAACTGTTTGTTTTCTATTGAATACTTATTGTTGCCAGCCTAATTATGAAGATAGGGCCATGTAGTGTGGCAAACCTTAAAAGTTTAGGAATAATGATGTTTATGGTAACTTAATGAAAGTGCAAGGAACTCCACAAGATAATAATTTAATTCATAATATACTTCAAGATCAGAAAGGGCTTCTGTTTGCAATATGTGGTTTACTTAAAGCTACACGTCCTCAGATGAGGGTTGTTAAGCCTCAGGGGACATGCACTCTTTGCATTGTCAGGTGCCTGACGAGCACCAGGGACCCGAGTCGTTGCCAGCACTACTTCTTTCTCTTTTCATGCTGCCAACCTTCCTCTTCATCATTCAGAACTTTTACTATCTTCTTTCCTTCTTCTCTATCAGAGTAAACTGAATAGTGTGGAAATAATGTAGAATGCTGTGTATTGTTTGTGGATAAATAAATGAATAATTAAATTGGGTACACTAGAAAATGGCCATGAATAATGAAAGTATAGTGGGTACAGTAAAAAGGAATAGGAACATGCAGTTAATTTTTTAGTGGATTTGAATGATGATAAAAATTATTAATAATGCAAAATTTTCTTTGTATAATATGACTAAAGGTGAATGTTTCTGTAAATAGAAATGAATGATTACATTGGGTACACTAGAAAATGACCAAGAATAATGAAAGTATAGTGAGTATTGTAAAAGAAAAAATGTAATGGAAAAGTTATTGGAAAGAGAAATATGGATGAGAAAGGTAAGAATACTGAAAACAAGGTAAATGAATACTATAATATGACTAAACGTAAATGGCTTTGAAAATAAGGACAAATATGATGTTGAAAAACTTTGTGTGTTAAAAACTGTGGGGATGAACCTGACTAATGTGTGTAAGATGGATATGAGATGTATATGTCTAGTGCCACCAAAGGCAAAAAGCACTTGCTATAGGATGTAAAATTATTGTTCTGAGCTTGACATATTTGATAACCTAAATGTGTAATTAAATTGAATGTTGACTTCATAAGAAATATTACTGAGTAAGAAAGTGGGGAGAAAAACCACAAATCAGGGACTCAAATAAACCCTGAACATTGTCATTATGCCAAAAATGTCATTTAAAATTTTCTTGATTAATGTATATGTTACCTGATGTTGTCATTTGAAAGGAAATGGTTTTGTTGCCAGTGTCTAATTACTGCCTCAAAGTTGCAGATTTTATGTTTTATACCATTAATGCAATTGGTAACATAGATGTGACATAATGATGGAAAAATCTTGGAGATGATGACTATAAACTGCTCAAAAATATATTGTTGGGCAGCTAAACAAGACAAGACAATAAAAATGCTGTAGTCCTGAAGTTCAGGACTACCATATATGCTATGTGAGCAGTAGCCAAAGGACTTGCCATTGTGGGGCAAAAGGACCTAGAGGATGGGGCAGTGTACTAATAAAAAAAAATGTTTGTTTTGGTGTTCTTAATCTAAATTGTGCTTTTGTTCCTAAATATTTATAGATAAAAGACTGCCCAAAACAATAATGGGCAGAATGTGTAACATGGACTGCTAGCACTGAGGCAAGCAGTGAAGTAAGTTAGGTTTTTTTGATCAGTGTGTTATGAACTGACTCTTCTTATTGAAGTCAGTGAAAAGTTATTATAAAATATATATGCATTCTTATTCAAATGAATGTAGATGTTTTGTTTTGGACTGCATTGTTTTAAAAATACAGCAGTGATGAATAAAGATAGGTTCTGAATAGGTTAATGTGGATATGTGCAACAAACATTTTGGACTGCTATTAATGAAGAGCAGCTTTAAAGTTAATTGTTTTGAGAAAATCTTGAAAGGTTGTTTTGTATTTAAAGAGTCAGTTGGAAAAAGTTCTCATAGCTGTTTTGTGTAAATATTAGTACATATGTGGATGCATACTGAAATTTTCAATATTTCATGAATTGCTGAATCTTGTAAAATGCACTGTGATCATGAGTATACTTGTGTGTCTGAATATTTACTCTCTTTAAAAATATTGAAAGACAAATTTCTGCTTTGTTATGTTAAAATGTTCTGTGCTATTGTATATGTGTTTACTTTTTTTATTTCATTTGGAGGCTATACATATTCTACTAATGTGTAGGTTAGTTTGTGTACTGTTTGTCTGTTTTTTTAACTGTGTGTGTATGAAATGAACATGCTTAAAGATATCTAGTGTAATGATGAAAATTAGTTTCCTTAAACCAGTGTGAATATGAAAATTTCTGTAAATGTGTTATTTTGAAAATCTTTTGGAAGAAATGTATGCAATTTCTTAGTGTATATACTGTATGTTTGTAATGTGTGTTTTTTTTTTCTCCCAACTGAAGTAGGATGGAATAATTTTTTTTTGCAGCTAGCACCACTTAAGTGTTATAGATGTTTCCTTGAAGTATCCCTGATGGGAAACTTCAACGAAACATGGGGCATGTGTAACACCATACCTCTTCTGCGGTACAGATTTACTTTGCTTTTGTTTTATTTAATGTTATAACATTGAGTATCTGTAAATGTGTTTGATTGAACAGATAACACAAAATTGTATACTCTTTTCTTTGTCAAACCTTTGATGTCGTGATTTGATTCTATGCAAAGTAGTATATCTGCAATTTATATTCTTTGTCCCATTTGGAGGGGACAAAACTTACTGTATATGATTGTAATTCTGTGTGAATAATTTTTGTAGACATTTAATATGTGTAAATGTTCTGTTTTATTTAATACATTTGGTTGCTGTTATGTAAACTTCTGATACTCACTTAGGGCTCTTAGTTATTCTGTATGTAAGAGATAGTGTGGTTCCCCTAGGGAACAGAACTGTGTAGCGCGCGCAAATTGTGGTTGGCCTAGGTGGAAAAGGTGGAACTGATAGTCAGTCGGGGACGAGCCACGAGTCGGAGACGAGCCATGAGTCCGTGCACTGCCATGTAAAAGATACATATTGTGCTGATTCCGAGAGAGGCTCTTCCTGCTTCTTTCCAAGGCCTCGGATGGATGGATAAATAGCTGGAACTATTCTGGAATTTGTATCCGTCGTTGCCACCAAGAAATGACAGAGTCCAGCAATTCAGTCTGCAAATCCACCTACCAACATGCAGTTGCCACCACGTTGCGCAATCACTGTAATGTAATACTATAATGATGTACAGTGAAGGATCACCTTGATGGATGTGCTAATGTGCTGAAATATAATGTAATTTATATCTGAATGTATGTACCTACCTTGACTTTCCTCCTCATCATAACACCTCCTAGGGTCCTCTCCGTTTGAACTAAAGTGATTACCGAGTGTCCTTACTGAAAGCACGTTAAAACCCAGTTTGCTAATTAATGCCTCTTGAACACAGTGAAGAGAAAGTTAAAGTGGCAAGAGAGTGAGTTAAAGTTATTGATGCTTGCTGGAATAATTTTCCTAGTAAAACTGCTTATTTAAAGTGTTGCTACTAACTTCAATATTAAAAGTTCTTAAGACTGAGGCTTATAAGGCAAACGATCACATTATTGTCTGCAGTAAATTCTTAAAGGTGAGTCAGTTCTTGCAATTCGGTCAGTACTGTGTTTCGCTGTAGTAAAAGTGAGAAAGCTGCAGTTGTTGATCATTATATATTCAAGTTTGCTAAGTGTTTGTGTATCTTGTGTATTATAAGTGCATGTTAATAGTAATGTTATAAAGACCATTCACTTTATGTAAGCCTGAAAGTAATAGGGTGTTTTGGTATCTCTTATAGATTTTGCAAATAGTTTGTGCTGCTCTAGTTGTTAGCTTCAATCTTAAAACATATAGTTCATAGCAATCCCGTGAGGCTAAGTCTAGGTTGTGTTTGTCCATTATAGTTACTTATACCTACATTCATAAACGAGAACATTAATCTTTGTCTTGCCTAATTAGGCTGGCGACCGTTGCCCTTATTCTGTAAACAATATAGCTAGGCAAAATTTTGTTTGTTACTATTTCGATATGTACGTAATTTTGACTTTCATTCCCGATAAGCCACTTCCATTAGGAACAACACGGTCAACATAACAAAATTCCTCTCAGAGGGTAACACTGCTCTGTTGCTTTACACCATAATTACTATAACAAAGTAATTCTGTTTTGCAACAGCCTCAAGTTTTGAGGTTAAGGTATAGCAGTAGGAGACGAGAGTGTTATACTTTACATTGACGATAAAACACAGGTATTGTGTCGGGATTTAATACAAATGTCACCATGCCGACTTAAGTACAAGAAGAGTAAATCTTCTCATTGTTTGTAGTTTGCTTTGGGCGTTTCCTGGGAGATCAGTATTAGTTTCCGATGCACTTCTGCAGCTTTACTCTATCACTTGGACCTTCATATTGACGATGAAACACAGAAATTGCGTCGGGATTTAATACAAAAGGCACAATGCCGACTAAAGTACAAGAAAAGTAAAGCTTCTCATTGTTCGTGGTTTGCTTTGAGCGTTTCCTAGGAGATCAGTATTAGATTCCGATGCACTACTGGAGCTTTACTCTATCCCTTGGAACGTCACATTGACGATGAAACACAGAAATTGCGCCGGGATTTAATACATAACGCACAATGTCGACTTATGTACAAGAAGAGTAAATCTTCTTATTGTATCTGGTTTGCTTTGAGCGTTTCCTGGGAGATCAGTATTAGAATCCGATGCACTACTGCAGCTTTACTGTAGCACTTGGACCTTCTCATTGACGATGAAACACAGAAATTGCGTTGAAATTTATTACAAAAGGCACAATGCCGACATAAGAAGAGTAAATATTCTCATTGTTTGTAGTTTGCTTTGAGCGTTTCCTGGGATATCAGTATTAGATTCCGAAGCACTACTGCAGCTCTACTCTATCCCTTGGACCTTTACATTGAAAATTAAACAAAGAAATTTCTCCGCGATAAAATACAAAAGACACAATGCCGACTTAAGTACAAGAAGAGTAAATCTTCTCATTGTATGTGGTTTGCTTTGAGTGTTTCCTGGGAGATCAGTATTAGACTCCGATGCACTACTGCAGCTTTACTCTAACCCCTGGGCCTTCACATTGACGATCAAACATACAAATTGCGTCGGGATTTAATACAAAAGGCAAAATGCCGACATAAGTGCAAGCTGAGTAAATCTTCTCATTGTTTTTGGTTTGTTTGAGCGTTTCCTGTGAGATCAGTACTAGATTCCGATGCACTACTTCAGCTTTACTCTATCCCTTGGACCTTCACATTGACGATGAAATAAAGAAATTGCGTCGGGATTTAATACAGAAGGCACAATGCCGACTTAAGTACTAGAAGAATTAATCTTCTCATTGTTTGTGGTTTGCTTTGAGCGTTTCCTGGGAGACCAGAATTAGATTCCGATGCACTACTGCAGCTTCACTCTATCCCTTGGACCATTACATTGACGATAAAACACAGAACTTGTCTCGGTATTTAATACAAAAGGCACAATGCCGACTTAAGTACTAGAAAAGTAATGCTTCTCATTGTTTGTGGTTTGCTTTGAGCGTTCCCTGGGAGATGAGTATTAGATTCCGATGCACTACTGCAGCTTAACTCTATCCCTTGGACCTTTACATTGACGATAAAACACAGATATTGCGTCGGGATTTATTAGAAAAGGCGCAATGCCGACTTGAGTACAAGAAGAGTAAATCTTCTCATTGTTTGAGGTTTGTATTGAGCGTTTCCTGGGAGATCAGTAATAGATTCTGATGCACTACTGCTGCTTTACTCTATCCCTTGGACCTTCACATTGACGATGAAACACAGAAATTGTGTCGGTATTTAATACAAAAGGCACAATGCCGACTTAAGTACAAGAAGAGTAAATCTTCTCGTTGTTTGTCGTTTGCTTTGAGCGCTTCCTGGGAGATCAGTATTAGATTCTGATGCACTACTGCTGCTTTACTCTATCCCTTGGACCTTCACATTGACGATGAAACACAGAAATTGTGTCGGTATTTAATACAAAAGGCACAATGCCGACTTTAGTACAAGAAGAGTAAATCTTCTCATTGTTTGTGGAAGATCAGTATTACATTCCGTTGCACTATGGAAGCCTTACTCTGTCTCTTGGACCTTCACATTGACGATGAAACACAGAAATTGCGTTGGGATTTATTACAAAAGCACAATGCCGACTTAAGAACAAGAAGAGTAAATCCTACCATTGTTTGTGGTTTGCTTTGAGCGTTTCCTGGGATATCACTATTAGATTCCGAAGCACTGCTGCAGCTTTACACTATCCCTTGGATCTTCACATTGACGATGAATCACAGAAAATGCGTCGGGATTTGATACAAAAGGCACAATGCTGACTCAAGTACAAGAGCAGCAAAATTTTCTCATTGTTTGTGGTTTAGTTTGAGCTTTTCCTGGGAGATAAGTATTAAATTCAGATGCACCACTGCAGCTCTACTCCGTCCCTTGGACATCCACATTGACAATGAAATAAAGAAATTGCGTCGGGATTAAATACAAAAAGCACAATGCCGACTTAAGTACAAGAAGGGTAAATCTTCTCATTGTATCTGTTTTGCTTTGAGCGTTTCCTGGGAGATCAGTATTAGAATCCGATGCACTACTGCAGATTTACTCTATCCCTTGGACCTTTACATTGACGATGCAACACAGAAATTTCGCCGGGATGTAATACAAATGGCACTATGCCGACCTAAGTACAAGATGAGTAAATCTTCTTAGTGTTTATAGTTTGCTTTGAGCGTTTCCTAGGAGATCAGTATTAGATTCCGATGCACTTCTGCAGCTTTACTGTATTCCATGGACCTACACATTGACGATGAAACACAGATATTGCGTCGGGATTTAATACAATAGGCACAATGCCGACTTAAGGACAAGAAGAGTAAATCTTCTCATTGTTCGTGGTTTGCTTTGAGCGTTTCCTGGGAGATCAGTATTAGATTCCGATGCACTACTGCAGCTTTTCTCTATCCCTTGGAACATCACATTGACGATGAAACACAGAAATTGCGTCGGGATTTGATACAAAATGCTCAATGTCGACATAAGTACAAGAACAGTAAATCATCTCATTGTTTGTGGTTTGCTTTGATCGTTTTCTGTGTGATCAGTATCAGATTCCGATGCACTACTGCAGCATTACTCTATCCCTTGGACCTTCACATTGACGATGAAACACAGAAATTTACCGGGATATAATACAAAAGGCACAATGCGGACTTAAGTACAAGAAGAGTAAATCTTCCCATTGTTTGTTGCTTGCTTTGAGCGTTTCCTGGGAGATCAGTATTACATTCCGAAGCACTACTGCAGCTTTACTATATCTCTTGGGCTCTCTCATTGACGATGAAACACAGAAATTGCGTCGGGATTTTATATAAAAGGCACAATGCCGTCTTAAGAACAAGAGGAGTAAATCTTCCCATTGTTTGTGGTTTGCTTTGAGCGTTCCCTGAGAGATCAGTATTAGTTTCCGATTCACTACTGCAGCTTTACTCTATCCCTTGGACCTTCACTTTGACGATGAGACACAGAAATTGCGTCGGGATTTAATAGAAAAGTCACACTACCGACATACGTACAAGAAGAGTAAAGCTTCTCATTGTTTGTGGTTTGCTTTGAGCGTTTCCTGGGAGATCACCATTACATTCCGATGCACTACTGCAGCTTTACTGTATGTCTCGGACCTTCACATTGACGATGAATCACAGAAATTGCGTCGGTATTTAATACAAAAGGCACGATGACGACTTAAGTACAAGAAGAGTAAATCTTCTCATTGTTTTTGGTTTGCTTTGAGCTATTACTGGAAGATCAGTATTACATTCCGATGCACTATTGAAGCCTTACTCTATCTCTTGGACCTTCACATTAACGATGAAACACAGAAATTGCGTCGGGATTTAATACAAAAGGCACGATGCCGACTTAAGGACAAGAAGAGTAAATCCTCTCATTGTTTGTGGTTGCTTTGAGCGTTTCCTGGGATATCACTATTAGATTGCGATGCACTACTGCAGCTTTACTCTATCCCTTGGACCTTCACATTTACAATGACACACAGAATTCGCGTTGGGATTTAATACTAAATTCACAATGCCGACTTAAGTACAAGAAGAGTAAATGGTCTCTTTGTTTGTGGTTTGCTTTGAAAGTTCCCTGGGAGATCAGTATTAGATTCCGATTCCTTACTGTAGCTTCACTCAATCCCTTGCACCTTTACATTGACGATTAAACACACAAATTGCGTCGGGATTTAATACAAAAGGCACAACGTAAACTTATGTACAAGAAGAGTAAATGTTCCCAATGTATGTGGTTAGCTTTGAGCGTATCTTCGGAAATCAGTGTTAGATTCCGATGCACTTCGGCAGCTTTACTCTATCCCTTGGACCTCCACATTGACGATGAAACACAGAAATTGCGTCGGGATTTAATACAAAAGGCACAACGTAAACTTATGTACAAGAAGAGTATATCTTCCCGTTGATTATGGTTTGCTTTGAGCGTTTCCTGGGATATCACTATTAGATTCCGACCCACTACTGCAGCTTTAAGCTATCCCTTGGACTTTACATTGACGATCAAACACAGAAATTGCGTCGGAATTTAATACAAGATGCACAATGCCGATTTAAGTACAAGAAGAGAAAATCTTCTCATTGTTTGTGGTTTGCTTTGAGGGATTCCTGGGGGGTCAGTATTAGATTCCGATGCACGACTGCAGCTTTACTCTATTCCTTGGACCTTCACATTGACGATGAAACACAGAACGTGCGTCGGGATTTGATACAAAAGGCACAATGCCGACGTAAGTACAAGAAGAGTAAATCTTCTCATTGTATCTGGTTTGCTTTGAGCGTTTCCTGGGAGATCAGTATTAGAATCCGATGCACTACTGCAGATTTGCTCTGTCCCTTGGACCTTCACGTTAACGATAAAAGACAGTAATTGCGTTGGAATTTGATACAAAAGGCACAATGCCGACTTAAGAAGAGTTAATCTTCTCATTGTTTGTGGTTTGCTTTGAGCGTTTCCTGGGAGATCAGTATTAGATTCCGATGCACTACTGCAACATTACTCTATCCCTTAAGGCTTTGCATTGACGATGTAACACAGAAATTTCGCCGGGATATAATAGAAATGGCACAATGCTGACATAAGTACAAGTTGAGTAAATGTTCTCATTGTTTGTCGTTTCCTTTGAGCGTTTCCTGGGAGATCAGTGGTAGATTTCGATCCACTGCTGCAGCTTTACTCTATCACATGGACCTTCACTTTGACGATCAAACACAGAAATTGCGTCAGGAGGTAATACAAAAGGCAAAATGCCGACCTAAGGACATGTAGGGTAAATCTTGTCACTGTCTTTGGTTTGCTTTTAGCGTTTCCTGGGAGATCAGTATCAGATTCCGATGCACTACTGCAGCTTAACTCCATCACTTGGACCCTCACATTGACGATGAAACCCAGAAATTGCGTCGGTATTTAATACAAAAGGCTCAATGCCGACTTAAGTACAAGAATGGTAAATCTTTCCAATCTTTGTGGTTTGCTTTGAGAATTACAGAAATTGCGTCGGGATTTAATAGAAAAGCACAATGCCGACTTAAGTACGAGAAGAGTAAATTTTCTCATTGTTTGTGGTTTGCTTTGAGCGTTTCCTGGGACATCAGTACTAGATTCCGATACACTACTGCAGCTTTTTTTTATCCCTTGGACCTTCACTTTGACGACAAAACCCAGATATTGTGTCGGGATTAAATACAAAAGGCACAATGTCGACTTAAGTACAAGAAGAGTAAATCTTCTCATTGTATTTGGTTTGCTTTGAACGTTTTTTGGGAGATCAGTATTAGATTCCGATGCACTACTGCAGCTTTACTCTATCCCTTGGACCTTAACATTGACGATGAAACACAGAAATTCTGCCAGGATATAATACAAAAGGCACAATGCCGACTTAAGTACAAGAAGAGTAATGCTTCTCATTGTTTGTGGTTAAGCTATGAGCGTTTCCAAAAGAGATCAGTGCTAGATTCCGATGCATAACTGCAGCTTTACTTTATCCCTTGGACCTTCACTTTGACGATGAAACACAGAAATTGCGTCTGGATTTAATACAAAAGGCACCATGCCGACATAAGTACGAGAAGATAAAATCTTCTCATTGTATGTGGTTTTCTTTGAGCGTTTTCTGGGAGATCAGTATTAGATTCCGTTGCACTACTGCAGCTTTACTGTATCACTTGGACCTACACATTGACGATGAAACACAGGAATTCCGTCGGGATTTAATACAAAAGGCACATTGCCGTCTAAAGTACAAGAAGAGTAAATCTTCTCATTGTTTGTGGTTTGCTTTGAGGGTTTCCTGAGAGATCACTATTACATTCCCACGAACTACTGCAGCTTTACTATATCTCTTGGTCCCTGTCATTGACGATGAAACACAGAAATTGCGTCGGGATTTTATTTAAAACGCACGATGCCGTCTTAAGAACAAGCACTGTAAATCTTCCCATTGTTTGTGGTTTGCTTTGAGCGTTTCTTGGGAGATCAGTATTAGATCCGCTGCACTACTGCAGCTCTACTCTATACCTTGGACCTTCACATTGACATGAGACACAGAAATTGCGTCGGGATTAATAGAAAAGGCACAATACCGACATAGGTACAAGAAGAGTGAAGCTGCTCATTGTTTGTGGTTTGCTTTGAGCGTTTCCTGGGCGATCAGTATTAGATTCCGATGCACTATTATAGCTTTACCCTATCCCTTGGACCTTCACATTGACGATGGAACACAGAAATTGCGTCGGGATTTAATAGAAAAGTCACAATGCCGTCTTAAGTACAAGAAGGGTAAATCTCCGCATTGTTTGTAGTTTGCTTTGAGCGTTTCCTGAGAAATCAGTATTAGATTCCGATGCACTACTGCAGCTTTTCTCTACCCCTTGGAACTTCACCTTGACGATGAGATCCAGAAATTGCTTCTGGATTTAACACAAAAGGCTCAATGTCGACATAAGTACATGAAGAGTAAATCATCTCATTGTTTGTGGTTTGCTTTGATCGTTTTCTGCGAGATCAGTATTAGAGTCCGATGCTCTACTGCAGCTTTACTCGATCCGTTGGACCTTCACATTGACGATGAATCACAGAAATATTGCCGGGATATAAAACGAAATGCGCAATGTCGACTTAAGTAGAAGAAGAGTAATGCTTCTCATAGTTTGTGGTTTGCTTTGTTCGTTTCCAAAAGAGATCAGTATTAGATTCCGATGCACAACTGCAGCTTTACTCTATGCCTTGGACCTTCACATTGACGATGAAACACAGAAATATTGCCGGGATATAATACAAACTCCATAATGCCGACTTAAGTACAAGAAGAGTAATGCTTCTCATTGTTTGTGGTTTGCTTTGTTCGTTTCCAAAAGATATCAATATTAGATTCCGATGCACTACTGCAGCTTTACTCTATCCCATGGACCTTCACTTTGACGATGAAACACAGAAATTTTGCCGGGATATAATACAAAAGGCACAATGCCGACTTAAGGACAAGAGGAGTAAATCTTCTCATTCTCTGTGGTTTGCTTTGAGCGTTTCCTGGGAGATGGGTATTAGGTTCCGATGCTCAACTGCAGCCTTACTTTATGCCGTGGACCATCACATTGACGATGAAACACAGAAATTGCGTCGGGATTTAATATAAAGGGCACAATGCCGATTTAAGTTCAAGAAGACTAAATCTTCTCATTGTTTCTAGACGGCTTTGAGCATTTGCTGGGAGTTCAGTATAACACTCCGATGCACTACTGCAGCTTTACTATATCTCTTGGACATTAACATCGACGATGAAACACAGAAATTGCGTCTGGATTTCATACAAAAGGCACAATGCCGACATAAGTACCAGAAGAGAAAATCTTCTCATTGTTTGTGGTTTCCTTTGAGCGTTTTCTGGGAGATCAGTATTAGATTTCGTTGCAGTACTGCAGCTTTACTCTATCACTTGGACCTACACATAGACGATGAAACACAGAAATTCCGTCGGGATTTAATACAAGAGGCACATTGCCGTCTTAAGTACAAGAAGAGTAAATCTTCTCATTGTTTGTGGTTTGCTCTCAGCGTTTCCTGAGAGATTTGTATTACATACCGACGCACTAATGCAGCTTTACTATGTCTCTTGGGCCCTCTCATTGACGATGAAACACAGAAATTGCGTCGGGATTTAATAAAAAAGGCACAAAGTCGACTTAAGTACAAGAAGAGTAAATCTTCTCATTGTATCTGGTTTGCTTCGAGCGTTTCCTGGGAGATCGGTATTAGAATCCGATGCACTACTGCAGCTTTACTCTATCCCTTGGACCTTCACGTTGACGATGAAACACAGTAATTGCGTTGGAATTTAATACAAAATTCACAATGCCGACTTAAGAATAGTAAAACTTCTCATGGTTTGTGGTTTGCTTTGAGCGTTTCCTGGAAGCTCAGTATTAGACTCCGATGCGCTACTGCAGCTTTACTCTATCCCTTGGACCTTTACATTGACGATTAAACACAGATATTGTGTCGGGATTTAATTATAAAATCACAATGCAGACATAAGTACAAGAAGAGTAAATCTTCTCATTGCTTGTGTTTAGCTTTGAGCGTTTCCTGCGAGATCAGGATTAGATTCCGATGCACTTCTGCAGCTTTACTCTATTTCTTGGATCTTCATATTGACGATGAAACACAGAAATTGCGTCGGGATTTAATACAAAAGGTACACTGCCGACTTAAGTACAAGAAGGGTAAATCATCTCATTAATCGAGGTTTGCTTTGAGCGTTTCGTGGGAGTTCAGTGTTAGATGCCGATGTACTACTGCAGCATCCCTATCCCTTGGATCTTCACATTGACGATGAAACACAGAAATTGCGTCGGGAATTAATAGAAAAGGCAGAATACCGACATAAGTACAAGAAGAGTAAAGCTTCTCGTTGTTTGATGTTTGCTTTGAGCGATTCCTGGGAGATCAGTATTAGATTCCGATGCACTACTGCAGCTTTACTCTATCCCTTGGACCTTTACATTGACGATTAAACACAGATATTGTGTCGGGATTTAATTATAAAATCACAATGCAGACATAAGTACAAGAAGAGTAAATCTTCTCATTGCTTGTGTTTAGCTTTGAGCGTTTCCTGCGAGATCAGGATTAGATTCCGATGCACTTCTGCAGCTTTACTCTATTTCTTGGATCTTCATATTGACGATGAAACACAGTTATAGCGTCGGGATTTAATACAAGAGGCAAAATGGCGGTTAAAGTACAAGAAGAGTAAATCATCTCATAGTTCGTGGTTTGCTTTGAGCGTTTCCTGGTAGATCAGTATTAGATTCCGATGCACTACTGCAGCTTTACTCCATCTCTTGGAACTTCACATTGACAATGAACCACAGAAATTGCGTCGGAATTTAGTACAAAAGAAACCATGTCGACTTAAGTACAAGTAGAGTATATCTTCTCATTTTATCTGGTTTGCTTCCACCTTCACGTTGACGATGAAACACAGAAATAGCGTCGGGATTCAGTACAAAAGGCACAGTGCCAACTTAAGTACAAGAAGAGTAAATCCTCTCATTTTTTATGGTTTGCTTTGAGCGTGTCCTGGGAGATCAGTATTAGATTCTGATGGTCTACTGCAGCACCACTCTATCCCTTGGATCTTCACATGGACGAAGAAACACAAATATAGCGTCGGGATTTAATACAAAAGACATAATGCCGAACAAAGTACAAGAAGAATAAACCTCATTGTTTGTGGTTTGGTTTGAGCGTTTCCTGGGAGATCAGTATTAGATTCGGCTGCACTACTGCAGCTTTACTCTAACCGTTGGACCTTCACATTGACGATGAAACACAGAAATTGCGTCGGGATTTAATTGAAAAGCCACAATGCCGATTTAAGTACAAGAAGTGTAATTCTTCTCAAAGTTTGTGGTTTGCTTTGAGCGTTTCGTGGGAGATTGGGAGATCAGTATTATATTCCGACGATCAACTGCAGCTTTACTTAGTCCATTTGACCTTCACATTGCCCAGGAAACACAGAAATAGCGTCGGGATTTAATACAATAGGCACAATGCCGACTTAATTACAAGAAGGGTAAACCTTCTCATTGTTTGTGGTTTAGTATTGAGCGTTTCCTGGAAGAGCAGTATTAGATTCCGACGCGCTACTGCAGCTTTGCTCTATCCCTTGGATCTTCTTGTTGACGATGAAATACAATAATTGCGTCGGGATTTAATACAAACGGCACAATGCCGACTTAAGTACAAGAAGAGAAAATCTTCTCATTGTTTGTGCTTTGCTTTGAGCGTTTCCTGGGAGATCAGTATTGGATTCCGATGCACTACTGCAGCTTTACTCTATCCCTTGGACCTTCACATTGACGATGAAACACAGAAATTGCGTCGGAATTTAATACAAAAAGCACAATTCCGAGTTAAGTATACGAAGAGTAAATCTTCTCATTGATTGTGGTTTGATTTGAGCGTTTCCTATGAGATCAGTATTAGATTCCGATGCAGTACTGCAGCTTTAGTCTATCCCTTGGTCCTTCAAATTGACGATGAAACACAGAATTTGCGTCGGGATTTAATACAAAAGGCACAATACCGACTTAAGTGCAAGAAGAGTAAATCTTCTCATTGTTTGTGGTTTGCTTTGAGCATGTCCTGGGAGATCAGTATTAGATTCCGATGCATTACTGCAGCTTTACTCTATACCTTGGACTTTCGCACTGATGATGAAACACGGAAATAGCGTCGGGATTTAATACAAAGGGCACATTGCCGACTTAAGTGCAACAAGAGTAAATCTTATTGTTTGTGGTTTGGTTTGAACGTTTCCAGGGAGATCAGTATTAGATTCCGATGCACTACCGCAGCTTTACTCTATCCCTTGGACCTTCACATTGACGATGAAACACAGAAATTGCGTAGGGATTTAATACAAAAGGCACAATCCCGACTTAAGTACAAGAAGAGTAAATCTTCTCATTGTTTGTGGTTTGCTTTGAGCGTTTCCTTGGAGATCAGTATTAGTTCTGAAGCACAACTGCAGCTTTACTCTAGCCCTTGGACCTTCACATTGACGATGAATCCCAGATATTGCGTCGGGATTTAATACAAAAATCACAATTCCGACTTAAGTACAAGATGAGTAAAACTTCTCATTGTTTGTGGTTTGCTTTGAGCGTTTCCTGGGATATCAGTATTCGATTCCGATGCCCTACTGTAGCTTTACTCTATCTCTTGAACCTTCACATTTACGATAAAACACAGATATTGTGTCGGGATATAATACCAAAGACACAATGCCGACTTAAGTACAAGAAGAGTAAATCTTCTCATTTTTTGTGGTTTTCTTTGAGCGTTTCCTGGTAGATCAGTATTAGATTCCGATCTGCTACTGCAGCTTCACTCTATTCCTTGGACCTTCATATTGACGATGAAACACTGAAATTGCGTCGGGATTTAATACAAAAGGCACAATGCCGACTTAAGTACAAGAAGAGGAAATCTTCACATTGTTTGTGGTTTGCTTTAGGGCGTTTCCTAAGAGATCAGTATTAGATTCCAATCTGCTACTGCAGCCTTACTCTATTCCTTTGACCTACACATTGACGAAGAAACACCGAAATTGCGTCGGGAATTAATACAAAAGGCACAATGCCGACTTAAGTACAAGAAGAGTAAGTCTCCACGTTGTCTGTGGTTTGCTTTGAGCGTTTTCTGGGAGATCAGTATTATATTCCGATGCACTACTGCAGCTTCACTCTATCCCTTGGATCTTCACATTGACGATGAAACACAAAAATAGCGTCGGGATTTAATACAAAAGTCATAATGCCGAACAAAGTACAAGAAGAGTAAATCTTATTGTTTGTGGTTTGGTTTAAGCGTTTCCTGAGAGATCAGTATTAGATTCGGCTGCACTACTGCAGCTTTACTCTAACCGTTGGACCTTCACATTGACGATGAAACACAGAAATTGCGTCGGGATTTAATTCAAAAGCCACAATGCCGACTTAAGTAGAAGAAGAGTAATTCTTCTCAAAGTTTGTCGTTTGCTTTGAGCGTCTCCTGGGAGATCAGTATTAGATTCCGACGAACAACTGCAGCATTACTGTATCCCTTAGACCTTCACATTGACGAGGAAACACAGAAAGAGCGTCGGGATTTAATACAAAAGGCACAAGGCCGACTAAATTACAAGAAGGTAAATCTTCTAATTGTTTGTGGTTTGCTTTTGAGCGTTTCCTGGGAGAGCAGTATTAGATTCCGACGTGCTGCTGCAGCTTCGCTCTATCCCTTGGATCGTCTTATTGACGATGAAACACAATAATTGCGTCGGGATTTAATACAAACGGCACAATACCGACTTAAGTACAAGAAGAGTAAATCTTTTCATTGCTTGTGGTTTACTTTGAGCTTTTCCAGTCAGATCAGTATTACATTCCGATGCACTGCTGCGGCTTTACTTTCTCCCTTGGACCTACACATTGACGATGAATTACTGAAATTGCGTCGGGATTTAATACAAAGGGCACAATGCCGACTTAAGTACAAGAACAGTAAGTCTCCTCGTTGTTTGTGGTTTCCTTTGAGCGCTTCCTGCGAGATCAGTATTTGATTCCGATGTACTACTGGAGCTTCACTCTATCCCTTGGATCTTCACATAGACGAAGAAACACAAATATAGCGTCGGGATTTAATACAAAAGGCATAATGCCGAACAAAGTACAAGATGAGTAAATCTTATTGTTTGTGGTTTGGTTTGAGCTTTTCCTGGGAGATCAGTATTAGATTCGGGTGCACTACTGCAGCTTTACTCTAACCGTTGGACCTTCACGTTGACGATGAAACACAGAAATTGCGTCGGGATATAATTGAAAAGCCACAATGCCGATTTAAGTACAAGAGAGTAATTCTTCTCAAAGTTTGTGGTTTGCTATTGAGCGTTTCCTGGAAGTGCAGTATTAGATTCCGACGCGCTACTGCAGCTTTGCGCTATCCCTTGGATCTTCTTGTTGACGATGAAATACAATAATTGCGTCGGGATTTAATACAAACGGCACAATGCCGACTTAAGTACAAGAACAGAATATCTTCTCATTGTTTGTGCTTCGCTTTGAGCGTTTCCTGGGAAATCAGTATTGGATTCCGATGCACTACTGCAGCTTCACTCTATCCCTTGGACCTTCACATTGACGATGAAACCCAGAAATTGAGTCGGGAATTAATACAAAAAGCACAATTCCGACTTAAAAATAAGAAGAGTAAATCTTCTCATTGTTTGTGGTTTGCTTTGAGCGTTTCCTGGGAGATCAGTATTATATTCCGATGCATTACTGCAGCTTTATTCTCTACCTTGGACCTTCGCACTGATGATGAAACCCGGAAATAGCGTCAGGATTTAATACAACAGGCACATTGCCGACTTAAGTGCAACAAGAGTAAATCTTATTGTTTGTGGTTTGGTTTGAACGATTCCAGGGAGATCAGTATTAGATTCCGATGCACTACCGCAGCTTTACTCTATCCCTTGGACCTTCACATTGACGATGACACACAGAAATTGCGTCGGGATTTAATACAAAAGGCACAATGCCGACTTATGTAGAAGAAGAGTAAATCATCTCATTGTTTGTGGTTTGCTTTGAGCGTTTCCTGGTAGATCAGTATTAGATTCCGATCTGCTACTGCAGCTTTACTCTATTCCTTTGACCTTCATATTGACGATGAAGCACTGAAATTGCGTCGGGATATAATACAAAAGGCACAATGCCGACTTAAGTACAAGAAGAGGAAATCTTCACACTGTTTGTGGTTTGCTTTAGGGCGTTTCCTAAGAGATCAGTATTAGATTCCGATCTGCTAATGCAGCTTTACTCTATTCCTTTGACCTACACATTGACGATGAAACACCGAAATTGCGTCGGGAATTAATACAAAAGGCACAATGCCGACTTACGTACAAGAAAAGGAAATCTTCACATTGTCTGTGGTTTGCTTTGAGCGTTTCCTGGGAGATCACTATTAGATTCCGATGCACTACTGCAGCTTTACTCTATCGCTTGGACCTTCACATTGACAATGAAACACAGAAATTGGGTCGGGATTTATTACAAAAGGTACAATGCCGACTTAAGTACAAGGTGATTATTTCTTCTCATTGATTGTGGTTTGCTGTGAGTGCTTCCTGGGAGATCAGTATTAGATTCCGATGCACTACTGCAGCTTTACTCAATCCCTTGGAACATCACATTGTCGATGAAACACAGTAATTGCGTCGGGATTTAATAAAATAGGCACAATGCCGACTTAAGTACAAGAAGAGGAAATCTTCTCTTTGTTTGTGGTTTGGTTTGAGCATTTCCTGGGAGATCAGTATTAGATTCCGACGCACTACTGCTGCTTTACATAATCCCTTGAACACCACATTGTCGATGAAACACAGAAATTGCGTCGGGATTTAATAAAATAGGCACAATGCCGACTTAAGTACAAGAAGAGGAAATCTTCTCATTGTTTGAGGTTTGCTTTGAGCGTTTGCTGGGAGATCAGTATTAGATTCCGATGCACTACCGCAGCTTTACTCTATCCTTTGGACCTACACATTAATGATGAAATACAGAAATTCCGTCGGAATTTAATGCAAAAGGTACAATTTCGACTTAAGTACAAGATGAGTAAATCTTCTCATTGTTTGTGGTTTTCTTTGACCATTACCTGGGATATCACAATTAGATTCCGATGCACTACTGCAGCTTTACTCTATCTCTTGGAACTTCACATTGACGATGAGACACAGAAATTGCGTTGGAGTTTAATACAAAAATCACAATGCCGACCTTAGTACATGAAGAGTAAATCTTCTCATTGTTTGTGGTTTGCTTTGAGTGTTACCTGGGGGATCAGTGATAGATTCCGATGCACAATTGCAGCTTTACCCTATCCGTTGGACCTTCACATTGACGATGAAACACAGAAGTTGCGTCGGGATTTAATACAAAAGGCACAATGTCGACTTCAGAACGCTTTGAGCGTTTGCTGGGTTATCAGTATTAGATTTCGATGCACTACTGCTGCTTTACTCTTTCCCTTGGACCTTCACATTGACAATGAAACACATAATCTACGTCGGGATTTAATACAAAAGGCACAATGCCGACTTAAGTACAAGAAGAGTAAATCTTCTCATTGTTTGTGGTTTGCTTAGAGTGATTCCTGGGGGATCGGTATTAGATTCCGATATACATCTGCAGCTTTACTCTATCTGTTGGACCTTCACATTGACGATGAAACACAGAATTGCGTCGGGGTTTGATACAGAAGGCACAATGCCGACATCAGTACAGGAAGAGTAAAACTTCTCATTGTTTGTGGTTTGCTTTGAACATTTCCTGGGAGATCAGTATTAGATTCCGATGCACTACAGCAGCATTACTCTATCCCTTGGACCTTCACATTCACAATGAAACACAGAATTTACGTCGGAATTTAATACAAAAGGCACAATGCCGATTTAAGTACAGGTAGAGTAAATCTTCTCATTGCTTGTGGTTTGCATTGAGCGTTTCGAGGGAGATCAGTATTAGATTCCGATGCACTACTGCAGCTTTCTTCTATGCCTTGGACCTTTACATTGACGATGAAACACAGAAATTGCGTCGTGATTTAATACAAAAGGCATAATGCCGACTTAACTACAAGAAGAGTAAATCTTCTCATTGTTTGTGGTTTGCTTTGTGCGTTTCCTGGGAGATCAGTATTAGATTCCGTTCTGCTACTGCAGTTTCTCTATTACTTGGACCATCACATTGACGATGAAACACAGTAATTGCGTCGGGATTTAATACAAAAGTCACAATGCAGACTTAAGTACAAGAAGAGTAAATCTTCTCATTGTTTGTGGTGTCCTTTGAAGGTTTCCTGGGAGATCAGTACTAGATTCCGAAACACTACTGCAGCTTTACTCTATCACTAGGGCCTTCACATTGACGATGAAACACAGAAATGGCGTCGAGATTTAATACAAAAGGCACAATGCCGACTTAAGTACAAGAAGAGTAAATCTTCTCAATGTTTGTGGTTTTCTTTGAGCGTGTCCTGGGAGATCAGTATTAGATTCCGATGCACTACTGCAGATTTACTCTATTCCTTGGACCCTCACCTTGACGATGATACACAGAAATTGCGTCGTTATTATATAGAAAATGCACAATGCCGACTTAAGTACAAGAAGAGTAAATCCTCTCATTGATTGTGGTTTCCTTTGAGCGTTTCCTGGGAGATCAGTACTACATTCCGAAGCACTACTGCGGCTTTGCTCTATCCCTAGGACATTCACATTGACGAAAAAACACAGAAATGGCGTGGGGATTTAATACAAAAGGCACAATGCCAACTTAAGTACGAGAAGAGTAAATCCTGTCAATGTTTGTGGTTTGCTTTGAGCGTTCCCTGGGAGATCAGTATTAGATTCCGATGCACTACTGCAGCTTTACTCTATCCCTTCGACTTTCACATTGACGATGAAACACAGAAATTGTATCGGAATTTAATACAAAAGGTACAATGCCGACTTAAGTACAAGAAGAGTAAATCTTCTCATTGTTTGTGGTTTGCTTTGAGCGTTTCCTGCGAGATCAGCATTAGATTCCGATACACTACTGCAGCTATACTCTATCCCTTGAACCTTCACATAGACGATGAAACTCAGAAATTGCGTCATTATTTAATACAAAAGGCTCAATGCCGTCTTAAGTAGAAGAAGAGGAAATCTTCTCACTTTTTGTGGTTTGATTAGGGCGTTTCCTGTGAGATCAGTATTAGATTCCGATGCACCACTGCAGCTTTACTCTATCCCTTGCACCTTCACATTGACGATGAACCAAAGAAATTGCGTCGGGATTTAATACAAACGGCACAATGCCGACTTAAGTACAGGAAGAGTAAATGTTCACATTGTTTGTGGTTTGCTTTGAGCGTTTCCTGGGAGATCAGTATTAGATTGCGTTGCACTACTGCAGCTTTACTGTATCCCTTGGATCTTCACATTGACGATGAAACACAGATATTGCGTCGGGATTTAATACAAATGGCACAATGCAGACTTAAGTACAAGAAGAGTTAATCTTCTCATTAATCGTGGTTTGCTTTGAGCGTTTCCTGGGAGATCAGTACTAGATTTTGATGCACTACTGTAGCTTTACTCTATCCCTTGAACTTTCACATTGACGATGACACTCAGAAATTGCGTCGGGATTTAATACAAAAGGCACAATGCCGACTAATGTACAAATAGAGTAAATATTCTTTCTGTTTGTGTTTTGCTTTGAGCCTTTCCTGGGAGATCAGTATATGATTCCGATGCACTACTGCTGCTTTACTCTATCCCTTGGACCTTCACATTGACGATGAAACACAGAAATTGCGTCGCGATTCAATTTAAAAGACACAATGCCGACTTAAGTACAAGAAGAGTAGATCCTCTCATTGTTCCTGGTTTGTTTTGAGCGTTTCCTCGGAGCAGTATTAGATTCCGATGCACTACTGCAGCTTTACTCTTTCCCTAGGACCTTCACATTGACGATCAAACACAGAGATTGCGTCGGGATTTAATACAAAAGGCACAATGCCAACTTAAGTTCAAGAAAAGTAAATCTTCTCAATGTTTGTGGTTTGCTTTGAGCGTTTTTGCGAGATCAGTATTAGATTCCGATGCACCACAGCAGCTTTGCTCAATACCTTGGCCTCCAGATTGACGATGAAATACAGAAATGTAGTCGGGACTTAAAACAAAAGGCACAATGCCGACTTAAGTACAAGATGGGTATATCTTGTCACTGTTTGTGGTTTGCTTTGAGCGTTTTCTGGGAGATCAGTATTAGATTCCGATGGACTACTGCAGAATTACTCAATCCCTTGGACCTTCACATTGACGATGAAACACTGAAATTGCGTCGGGAGATAATACAAAAGGCACAATGCCGACTTAAGTACAAGAAGCGTATATCTTTTCATTGTTTGTGGTTTGCTTTGAGCGTTTCCTGGGAGATCAGTATTAGATTCCGATGCACTACTGTAGCTTTACTCCATCCGTTGGACCTTCACATTGACGATGAAACACAGAAATAGCGTCTGGATTTAATACAAAAGGCACAATGCCGACTTAAGTACAAGAAGAGTAAATCATGTCATTGTTTGTGGTTTGCTCTGAGCGTTTCCTGGGAGATCAGTACTAGATTCCATTGCACTACTGCAGCTTTACTCTATCACTTGGTCCTTCGCATTGACGATGAAACACAGCAAAATGCGTCGGGATTTAATTCAAAAGGCACAACGCCGACTGAAGTACAAAAGGAGTCAATCTTCTCATTGTTTGTGGTTTGCTTTGAGCGTTTCCTGGGAGATCAGCATTAGATTCCGATGCACTACTGCAGCTATAGTCTATCTCTTGGACTATCACATTGACGACGAACGCAGAAAATGCGTCGGGATTTAATACAAAAGGCACAATGCCGACTGAAGTACAAGAACAGTATATCTGCCCATTGTTTGTGGTTTGCTTTGAGCGTTTCCTGGGAGATCTGTATTAGATTCCGATGCACCACTGCAGCTTTACTCTATCCTTGGACCTTCACATCGACGATGAAACTCAGAAATTGCGTCGGGATTTAATACAAAAGGCACAATGCCGACTTAAGTACAGGAAGAGTATATCTTCTCATTGTTTGTGGTTTGCTCTGAGCGATTCCTGGGAGTTCAGTAATAGATTTCATTGCACTACTGCAGCTTTACTCTATCCCTTGGACCTTCACATTGACGATGAAACACAGAAATATGCGTCAGGATTTAATACAAAAGGCACAAGGACGACTGAAGTACTAAAGGGGTCAATCTTCCCATTGTTTGTGGTTTGGTTTGAACATTTCCTGGGACATCAGTGCAAGATTCAAATGCACTACGGCAGTTTTACTCTATCCCTTGGACCTTCACATTGACGATGAAACACAGAAATAGCGTCGGGATTTAATACAAAAGGCACAATGCCGGCTTAAGTACAATAAGGTGAAATCTTCTCATTGTTTGTGGTTTGCTTTGAGCGTTTCCTGGGAGATCAGTATTAGATTCCGAAGCACTACTGCAGCTTTACTCTATCCCTTGGACCTTCACATTGACGATGGATCACAGAAATTGCGTCGGGATTTAATGTAAAAGGCGCAATGCCGACATAAGTACAAGAATAGTAAATCTTCTCATTGTTCGTGGTTTATTTGAGCGTTTCCTGGGAGATCAGTATTAGATTCCGATGCACGACTGCAGATTTACTCTATACCTTGGACCTTCACATTGACGATGAAACACAGAGGTTGCGTCGGGATTTAACACAAAAGGCACAATGCCGACTTAGGTACAAGAACATTAAATCATCTCATTGTTTGGGGTTTTGCTTTGAGGGTTTCCTATTAGATCAGTATTAGATTCCGATGCACTGCTGCAGCTTTCCTCTATCGCTTGGACCTACACATTGACAATGAAACACGGAAATTGCGTCGGGAGATAATTCAAAAGGCACAATGCCGACTTAAGTACAAGAAGCGTATATCTTTTCATTGTTTGTGTTTTGCTTTGAGCGTTTCCTGGGAGATCAGTATTAGATTCCGATGCACTACTGCAGCTCTACTCTATCCCCTGGACCTTCACATTGACGATGGAACAAAGAAATTGCGTCGGGATTTAATACAAAAGGCACAATGCCGACTTAAGTACAAGAACAGTAAATCTTCCCATTGTTTGTGGTTTGCTTTGAGCGTTCCTTTAGAGATCAGTACTATAATTACGATGCACTACTGCAGCTTTACTCTATCCCTTGGCCCTTCACATTGACGAAGAAACTCAGAAATTGCGTCGGGATTTAATACAAAAGGCACAATGTCGACTTAAGTACAAGTCCAGTAAATATCCTTTTTGTTTGTGGTTTGCTTTGAGCGTTTCCTGGGAGATCAGTATTAGATTCCGATGCACTACTGCATCTTCGCTCTATCGCTCGGACCTTCACATTGACCTTGAAACTCAGATATTCCGTCAGGATTTCATATAAAAGGCACAACGCCGACTTAAGTACTAGAAGAGTAAATCTTCTTGTTGTTTGTGGTTAGTTTTGAGCGTTTCCTGGGAGATCAGCGTTAGATTCCGATGTACTACAGCAGCTTTTCTCTATCCCTAGAACCTTCACATCGACGATGAAACTCAGAAATTGCGTCAGGATTTAATACAAAAGGCACAATGCCGACTTAAGTACATAAAAAGAAAATATTATTTTTCTTTGAGGTTTGCTTTGAGCGTTTCCTGGGAGATCAGTATTAGATTCCGATGCAGATTTTGTGTCGGGATTAAATACAAAAGGCACAATGCCGGCTTAAGTACAAAAATAGTGAATCTTCTCATATTTTCTGGTTTGCTCTGAGAGTTTCCAGGGAGATCAGTATCAGATTCCGATGCACTACTGCAGCTTTACTCTATCCCTTCGACCTTCAGATTGGCGATGAAACACAGAAATTGCGTTGGGATTTAATACAAAATTCACAATGCCGACGTAGGTACAAGAGGAGTAAATCTTCCAATTGTTTGTGGTTTGCTTTGAGCGTTTCCTTGGAGTTCAGTGTTAGAATCCGATGCACTACTGCAGCTTTACTCTATTTCTTGGACCCCCACATTGACGATGAAACACAGAAATTGCGTCGGGATTTAATACAAAAGGAAAAATGCCGACTTAAGTACAAGGAGAGTATACCTTCTCATTGTTTGTGGTTTGCTTTGAGCGTTTCCTGGGAGATCAGTATTATATTCCGATGCACTACTGCAGTTTTACTCTATCCCTTGGAGCTTCACATTGGCAATGAGACACAGAAATTGCGTCGGAATTTAATACAAAAGGCACATTGCCGACTTAAGTACAAGAAGAGTAAATCTTCTCATTGTTTGTGGATTGCTATGAGCGTTTCCTGGGAGATCAGTACAAGATTCCATTGCACTACTGCAGCTTTACTCTATCCCTTATACCCTCACATTGACGATGAAACACAGAAATTGCGTCGGGATTTAATACAAAAGGCACAATGCCGACTTAAGTACAATCAGGTTAAATCTTCTCATTGTTTGTGGTTTGCTTTGGGCGTTTCCTGGGAGATCAGTATTAGATTCCGATGCACTTCTGCAGTTTTACTCTAACACATGGACTTTCACAATGACGATGAAACACAGATATTGCGTCGGGATTTACTAAAAATAGCACAATGCCGACTTAAGTACTAGAAGAGTAAATCTTCTGATTTTTTGTGGTTTGCCCTGGGCGTTTCCAGGGCCATCAGTACTAGATTCCATTGCACTTCTGCAACATTACTCTATCCCTTGGACCCTCACATTGACGATGAAACACAGAAGTATGAGTCGGGATTTAATGAAAAAGGCACAAGGCCGACTGAAGTACAAATATGGTCAATCTCCTCATTGCCTGGGGTTTGCTTTGAGCGTTTCCTGGGAGATCAGCATTAAATTCCGATGCACTACTGCAGCTATACTCTATCCCTTGAACCTTCACATTGACGATGATACTCAGAAATTGCGTCGGGATTTAATACAAAAGGCACAATGCCGACTTACGTACAAGAAGAGTAAATCTTCTCATTGTTTATGGTTTGCTTTGGGCGTTTCCTGGGAGATCAATATTACTTTTGGATGCACTACTGCAGCATTACTCTATCCCTTGGACCTTCACATTGAGCATGAAACACAGAAATTGCGTCGGGATGTAATACGAAAGGCACAATACCGACTTAAGTACAAGAAGAGTAAATGTTCTCTTTGTTTGTGGTTTGCTATGAGCATTTCCTGGGATAACAGTATTCGATTCCGATGAACTACTGCAGCTTTACTCTATCCCTTGGACCTTCACATTGACGATGAAACACAGAAATTGCGACGGGATTTAGTCAAATGGGCACAATGCCGAGTTAAGTACTAGAAGAGTAAATCGTCTCATTGTTTGTGGTTTGGTTTGAGCGTTTCCTGGGATATCACCATTTGATTCCGATGCACTACTGCAGCTTTACTCTATCCCTTGAACCTTCACATTGACGATGAAACACAGATATTGTGTCGGGATTTAATACAAAAGGCACAAGGCCGACTTAAGAGCAAGAAGAGAAAATCTTCTCATTGTTTCTGGTTTGCTTTGCGCGTTTCCTGGGAGATCAGTATTGCATTCCGGTGCACTACTGCAGCTTTCCTCTATCCCTTGGATCTTCAAATTGACGATGAAACGCAGAAATTGCGTCGGGATGTAACCTAAAAGGTTAAATGACGACTTAAGTTCAAGAAGAGTAACTCTTCTCATTGTTTGTGGTTTGCTTTGGGCGTTTCCTGGGAGATCGGTATTAGATTCCGATGGATACTGCAGCATTACTCTATCCCTTGGACCTTCACATTGTCGATGAAACACAGAAATTGTGTCGGGATTTAATACAGAAGGCACAATGCCGACTTAAGTACAAGAAGAGTAATTCTTCTCATTGTTTCTGGATTGCTTTGAGCGTTTCCTGGGAGTTCAGTATTATATTCCGATGCACTACTGCAGCTTTACTCTATCCCTTGGACCTTCACATTGATGATAAAACACAGAAATTGCGTCAGGATTTAACCCAAAAAAGGCACAATGCCGAGATAAGTACAAGAAGAGTAAATCTTCTCATTGTTTGTGGTTTACTTTGAGCGTTTCCTGGAACATCAGTACTAGAATCCGATGCACTACTGCAGCTTTACTCTATCCCTTGGACCTTCACACAGACGATGAAACACAGAAATTGGGTCGGGACTTAATACAAAATGCACAATGCCAACTAAAGTACAAGAAGAGTAAATCTACTCATTGTTTGTGGTTTGCTTTGTGCGTTACCTGGGAGATCAGTATTGGATTCCGATGCTCTACTGCGGCTTTACATATTCCCTTGGACGTTCAGATTGACGATGAAACACAGAAATTGCGTCGGAATTTAGAACAAAAGGCACAATGCAGACTTAAGTACAAGGAGAGTACACCTTCTCATTGTTTGTGGTTTGCTTTGAGCGTTTCCTGGGAGATCAGTATTATATTCCGATGCACTACTGCAGTTTTACTCTATCCCTTGGACCTTCACATTCGCAATGAGACACAGAAATTGCGTCGGAATTTAATACAAAAGGCACAATGCCGACTTAAGTACAAGAAGAGTAAATCTTCTCATTGTTTGTGGATTGCTATGAGCGTTTCTTGGGAGATCAGTACAAGATTCCATTGCACTACTGCAGCTTTACTCTATCCCTTGGACCTTAACATTGACGATGAAACACAGAAATTACGCCGGGATTTAATACAAAAGGCACAATGCCGACTTAAAAACAAGAAAAGTAAATCTACACATTGTTTCTGGTTTGCTTTGAGCGTTTCCTGGGAGATAAGCATTAGATTCCGAAGCACTGCTGCAGCTTTATTCTATCCATTGGACCTTGACATTGAAGATGAAACACAGAAATTGCGTCGGGATTTAACCCAAAGTGCACAATGCCGACTTAAGTACAAGAAGAGTAAATCTTCTCATTGTTTGTGCTTTGGTTTTAGCGTTTCCTAAGACATCAGTACTAGATTCCAAAGCACTACTGCAGCTTTACTCTATCCCTTATTCCCTCACATTGACGATGAAACACAGAAATTGCGTCGTGATTTAATGCAAATGGCACAATGCCGACTTAAGTACAATCAGGTTAAATCCTCTCATTGTTTGTGGTTTCCTTTGGGCGTTTCCTGGGAGATCAGTATTAGATTCCGATGCACTTCTTGCAGTTTTACTCTAACACATGGACTTTCACAATGACGATGAATCACAGATATTGCGTCGGGATTTAATAAAAATGGCATAATGCCGACTTAAGTACAAGAAGAGTAAACCTTCTCATTTTTTGTGGTTTGCTCTGAGCGTTTCCTGGGAGATCAGTACTAGATTCCATTGCACTTCTGCAACATTACTCTATCCCTTGGACCTGCACATTGACGATGAAACGCAGAAATTGCGCTAGGATTTAATACAATAGGCACAATGCCGACTTAAGTACTAGAAGAGTAAATCGTCTCATTGTCTGTGGTTTGGTTTGAGCGTTTCCTGGGATATCACCATTTGATTCCGATGCACTACTGCAGCTTTACTCTATCCCTTGAACCTTCACATTGACGATGAAACACAGATATTGTGTCGGGATTTAAAAGAAAATTCACAATGCCGACTTAAGTACAAGAAGAGTAAATCTTCTCATTGTTTCTCGTTTGCTTTGAATGTGTCCTGGGAGATCAGTATTAGATTCCGATGCACTACTGCTTATTTACTCTATCACTTGGACATTCACATTGACGATGAAACACAGAAATTCCGTCGGGATGTAACCCAAAAGGTAAAATGCCGACCTAAGTACAAGAAGAGTAACTCTTCTCATTGTTTGTGGTTTGCTTTGGGTGTTTCCTGGGAGATCAGTATTAGATTCCGATGCATACTGCAGCATTACTCTATCCCTTGGACCTGCACATTGTCGATGAAACATAGAAATTGTGTCGGGATTTAATACTAAAGGCACAATGCCGACTTAAGTACAAGAAGAGTAACTCTTCTCATTGTTTCTGGTTTGCTTTGAGCGTTTCCTGGGAGTTCAGTATTATATTCCGATGCACTACTGCAGCTTTACACTATCCCTTGGACTTTCACATTGATGATAAAACACAGAATTTGGGTCGGGATTTAACCCAAAAAGGCACAATGCCGAGTTAAGTACAAGAAGAGTAAATCTTCTCATTGTTTGTGGTTTGCTCTGAGCATCTCCTGGGAGATCAGTATTAGATTCCGATGCACTACTGCTGATTTACTCTATCACTTTGACCATCACATTGACGATGAAACACAGAAATTGCGACGCGATTTAATATAAAATGAACCATGCCGAATTAAGTACAAGCAGAGTAAATCTACTCATTGTTTGTGGTTTGCCTTGTGCGTTACCTGGGAGATCAGTATTGGATTCCGATGCTCTACTGCGGCTTTACATAATCCCTTGGACGTTCAGATTGCCGATGAAACACAGAAATTGCGTAGGAATTCAGAACAAAAGGCACAATGCAGACTTAGGTACAAGAATAGTAAATCTTCTCATTGTTCGTGGTTTGCTTTGATCGTTTTCTGGGAGATTAGTATTAGATTCCGATGCACTACTGCAGCTTTACTCTATCCCTAGGACCTTTACATTGACGATAAAACACAGAGATTGCGTAGGGAATTAATGCAAAAGTCACAATGCCAACATAAGTTGAAGAAGAGTTAATCTTCTCATTGTTTGTGGTATGCTTCGAGCGTGTCCTGGGAGATCAGTATTAGATTCCGATGCACTACTGCAGCTTTACTTTATCCCTTGGACCTTCCGATTGAAGATGAAACACAGAAATTGCGTCGGGATTTAAAACAAGAAGCACAATGCCGACTTAAGTACAAGAAGGGTATACCTACTCATTGTTTGTAGTTTGCTTTGACGTTTCCTGGGAGATCAGTATTAGATTCCGATGCACTACTGCAGGTTTACTCTATCCCACGGACCTTCACATTGACGAAGCAACATAGAAATTGCGTCGGAATTTAATACAAAAGACACAATGCCGACGTATGTACAAGAAGAGTAAATCTTCTGATTGTTTGTGTTTTGCTTTGAGCGTTTCCTGGGAGATCAGTACTAGATTCCGATGCACTACTGCAGCTTTACTCTAACCCTTGGACCTTCACATTGTCGATGGAACACAGATATTCCGTCGGAATTTAATACAAAAGGCACAATGTCGACTTAAGGACAAGAAGAGTAAATATTCTTTCGGTTTGTGGTTTGCTTTGAGCTTTTCCTGGGCGATCAGTATTAGATTCCGATGCACTACTGCATCGTTAGTCCATCCCTTGGACCTTCACATTGACAATGAAACACTGAAATTGCGTCGGGATTTAACACAAAATGCACAATGCCGACTTAAGTACAAGAAGAGTAATTATTCTTTCGGTTTGTGGTTTGCTTTGAGCTTTTCCTGGGAGATCAGTAATAGATTCCGATGCACTACAGCATCTTTACTCCATCCCTTGGACCTTCACATTGACGGTGAAACACAGAAATTGCGTCGGGATTTAATATAAAAGGCACAATGCCCACTCAAGTACAAGAAGTGTAGATCTTCTCTTTTTCGTTGTATGGTTTGAACGTTTCCTGGGAGATCAGTATTAGATTCCGATGCACTACTGCAGCTATACTCTATCCCTAGGATCTTCACATTGACGATGAAACACAGAGATTGCGTCGGGATTTAATACAAAGGTACAACGTTGACTTAAGTTGAAGAAGAGTAAATATTCTCATTGTTTCTGATTTGCTTTGAACGTTTCCTAAGAGATCAGTATTAGATTCCGATCCCCTATTGCAGCTTTACTCTATCCCTAGGACCTTCACATTGACGATTAAACACAGACATTGCGTCGGAATTTGAAACAAAATGCACAATGCCCACTTAAGTACATGTAGAGTATATCTTCTTTTTGTTTGTGGTTTGCTTTGAGCGATTCCTGGGACATCAGGATTAGATTCCGATGCACGACTGCAGCTTTACTCTATCCCTTGGAACTTCACGTTGCCGATGAACCACAGAAATTGCGTCGGGATTTTTTATAAAAGGCACAATGCCGACTTAAGTAAAAGAATAGTAAATCTTCTCATAGTTCGTGGTTTCCTTTGAGCGTTTTCTGGGAGATGAGTGTTAGATTCCAATGCACTACTGCTGCTTTACTCAATCCTTAGGACCTTCACATTGATGATGAAACACAGAGATAGCGTCGGGATTTAATTCAAAAGGCACAATGACGACTTAAGTATAATAGGAGAAAATCTTCTCATTGTTTGTGATTTGCATTGGGCGTCTCCTGGGAGTTCAGTATTAGATTCCGATGCACTACTGCAGCTTTACTCTATCCCTTAGACCTTCATATTGACGATGAAACACAGAATTTGCGTTGGGATTTTATACAAAATGCACAATGCCGACTTAAGTACAAGATGAGTAAATCTTCCCATTGTTTGTGGTTTGTTTTGAGCGTTTGCTGGGAGATCAGTGTAAGACTCCGATGCACTACTGCAGCTTTACTCTATCCCTTGGACCTTCCGATTCACGATGATACACAGAAGTTGCCTCGGGATTTAAAACAAAAGGCACAATGCCGACTAAAGTACAAAAAGAGTAAATCTTCTCATAGTTTGTGGTTTGCTTTGAGCGTTTCCTGGTAGATCAGTATTAGATTACGAAGCCGTACTGCAGCTTTGCTCTATCGCTTGGACCTTCACATTGACGGTGAAACACGGAAATTGCGTCGGGATATAATACAAAAGGCACAATGGCGACTTCAGTACAAGAAGAGTATATCTCTTCATAGGTTGTGGTTTGCTTTGAGCGATCCTTGGGAGATCAGTACTAGATTCCGATGCACTACTGCAGCTTACGCTATCCCTTGGACATTCACATTGACGATGAAACCCAGAAATTGCCTCGAGACTTAATACAAAAGGCACAATGCCGACTTAAGTACAAAAGTAGTCAATCTTATCTTTTTTTGTGGATTGGTTTGAGCGTTTCCTGGGGGATCAGTATTAGATTCCAATGCTCTACTTCAGTTTCCTCTATCCCTTGAACCTTCACATTGAAGATGAAACTCAGAAATTGCGTTTGGATTTAATACAAAGGCACTATGCCGACTTCAGTACAAGAAGAGTAAATCTTCTCATTGTTTGTGGTTTGCTCTGAGCGTTTCCTTGGAGATCAGTACTAGATTCCATTGCACTACTGCAGCTTTACTCTATCCCTTGGGCTTCACATTAACGATGAAACACAGAAATATTCGTCGGGATTTAATTAAAAAAGCACAAGGCCGACTGAAGAACATATAGTGTCAATCATCTCATTTTTGTGGTTTGCTTTGAGCGTCTCCTGGGAAATCAGCATTAGATTCCGATGCACTACTGCAGCCATACTGTATCCCTTGAACCTTCACATTGACGATGAAACTCAGATATTACGTCGGGATTTAATACAAAATGCGCAATGCCGACTTAAGTACAAGATGAGTATATCTTCCCATTGTTTGTGGTTTGCTTTGAGCGTTTCCTGGGAGATCAGCATTAGATTCCGATGGACAACTGCAGCTTTTCTGTCTCTCTTGAACTTTCACATTGACGATGATGCTCTGAAATAGCGTCGGGATTTAATACAAAAGGCACAATGCTCACTTACGTACAAGAAGAGTAGATATACTTTTTATTTGTGGTTTGCTTTGAGCGTTTCCTGGGAGATCAGTATCAGATTCTGATGCACTACTGCAACTTTACTCTATCCCTTGGATCTTCACATTGACGATGAAACATAGAGATTGCGTCGGGATTTAATACAAAAGGCACAATGCCGACTTAGGTTCAATATGAGTAAATCATCTCATTGTTTGTGGTTATATTTGAGCGTTTCCTGGGAGATCAGTATTAGATTCCGATGCACTACTGCAGCTTTACTCTATCAACTGGCCCTTCAGATTGACGATGAAACACAGAAATTGTGTCGGGATTGAGAACAAAAGGCACAGTGCTGACTTAAGTACAAGATGACTATATCTTCTCAATGTTTGTGGTTTGCTTTGAGCGTTTCCTGAAAGATCGGTATTAGATTCCGATGCACAACTGCAGCTTTACTCTATCCGTTGTACCTTCACAATGAAGATTAAACTCAGAAATTGCGTTGGGATTTAATACAAAGGCACAATGCCGACTTAAGTACTAGAAGAGTAAATCTTCTCATTGTCTGTGGTTTGGTCTGAGCGCTATCTGGAACATCAGTACTTGATTGCGATGCACTACTGCAGGTTTACTCTATTCCTTGGACCCTCACATTGACGATGAAACACTGAAATTGCATCGGGATTTAATACAAAAGGCACAATGCCGACATAAGTATAATTAGGTTAAATCGTCTGATTGTTTGTGTTTTGCATTGAGCGTTTCCTGGGAGATCAGTATTACATTCCAATGCACTTCTGCAGCTATTCTCTATCGCTTGGATATTCACATTGAAGATGAAACTCAGAAGTTGCGTTTGGATTTAATACAAAGGCAATATGCCGTCTTAAGTACAAGAAGAGTAAATCTTCTCATTGTTTGTGGTTTGCTCTGAGCGTTTCCTTGGAGATCAGTACTAGATTCCATTGCACTACTGCAGCTTTACTCTATCCCTTGGACCTTCACATTGACGATGAAACACAGAAATATGCGTCGGGATTTAATGAAAAAAGCACAAGGCCGACTGAAGAACATATAGTGTCAATCATCTCATTTTTGTGGTTTGCTTTGAGCGTCTCCTGGGAGATCAGCATTAGATTCCGATGCACTACTGCAGCCATACTGTATCCCTTGAACCTTCACATTGACGATGAAACTCAGAAATTTCGTCGGGATTTAATACAAAAGGCACAATTAAGACTTAAGTACAAGAGGATTAAATATTCTTTTAAATTCTGGTTTGCTTTGAGCGTTTCCTGGGAGATCAGTATTAGATTCCGATGCACTACTGGAGCTTTACTCATTCCCTTGGACCTTCACAATGACGATGAAACACAGAAATTGCGTCGCGATTTAATGTAAAAGGCACAATGCCGACTTAAGTACAAGAATAGTAAATCTTCGTATTGATCGTGGTTTGTTTGAGCGTTTCCTGGGAGATCAGTATTAGATTCCGATGCACTACTGCATCTTTACTATTTCCCTTGGACCTTCACATTGACGATGAAACAAAGAGATTGCTTCGGGATTAAAAACAAACGGCATGATGGCGACTTAAGTACAAGAAAAGTATATCTTCTGATTGTTGGTAGTTTGCTTTGAGTGTTTCCTGGAAGATCAGCTTTAGATTCCGATGCACTACGGCAGCTTTACTCTATCCCTAGGACCTTCACATTGACGATGAAACTCAGAAATTGCGTCGGGATTTAATACAAAAGGTACAATGCCGACATAAGTACAAGAGGAGTAAATCTTCTCATTATTTGTGGTTTGTCTTGAGTCGTTTCCTGGGTGATCAGTACAAGATTCCGATGGACTACTGCATCTTTACTCTACCCCGTGAAACTTCACATTGACGATGAATTTCAGAAATTGCGTCGGGATTTGATACAAAAGGTACAATGCCGACTTAAGTACAAGGAGAGTAAATCTTCTCATTGTTTGTGGTTTGCTTTGAGGCTTCCTGGGGGATCAGTGTTCCTTTCCGATGCACTATTGCGGATTTACTCTATCCCTGGGACCTTCAGATTGACGATGAAACACAGAAATTGCGTCGGGATTTATAACAAACGGCACAATGCCGACTTAGGTACAGGAACATTAAATCATCTCATTGTTTGGGCTTTGCTTTGAGGGTTTCCTGGTAGATCAGTATTAGATTCCGATGCACTACTGCAGCTTTACTCTATCCCTTGGACTTTCACATTGACGATGAAACACAGATGTTGCGTCGGGATTTAATAAAGAAGGCTCAAATCTGACTAATGTAGAGGAAGCGTAAATCCTCTCATTGTTTGTGGTTTGCTTTGAGCCTTTCCTGGGAGATCAGTATTAGATTCCGATGCACTACTGCTCCTTTACTCTATCCCATGGACCTTCACATTGACGCGGAAACACAGAAATTGCGTCGGTATTTAATATAAAAGGCACAATGCCGACTTAAGTACAAGAGGAGTAAATCTTCTCATTGTTCGTGCTTTGCTTTGCGCGTTTCCTGGGAGACCTGTATTAGATTCCGATGCACTATTGCAGCTTTACTCTATCCTTTGGACCTTCAGATGGACGATGTAACACAGAAATTGCGTCGGGATTTCAAACAAAACGCAAAACGGCGACTTAAGTACAAGAAGAGTAAATTTTCTCATTGTTAGTTGTTTGCTTTGAGCGTTTCCTGAGAGATCAGTATTAGATTGTTATGAAGTATTGCAGCTTTACTCTATCCCTTGAACCTTCACATTGACGGTGAAACTCAGAACCTGCGTCGGGATTTATTGCCAAAGGCACAATGCTGACTTAAGTACAAGAAGAGTAATTCTTCTCATTGTTTGTGGTTTGCATTAAGCGTTTCCTGGGAGATCAGTATTAGATTCCGATGCACTACTGCAGCTTTACTCTATCCCTTGGACCTACACATTGAGGATGAATCACAGCAATTGCGTCGGGATTTAATATAAAAGACACAATGTCGACTTAAGTACAAGTCGAGTAAATATATTTTTGTTTGTGGTTTGCTTTGAGCGTTTCCTGGGAGATCAGTATTAGATTCCGATGCACTACTTCATCTTCACTCTATCCCTTGGACCTTCACATTGACGATGAAGCTCAGATATTCCGTCAGGATTTCATATAAAAGGCACAACGCCGACTTAAGTACTAGAACAGTAAATCTTCTTATTGTTTGTGATTAGCTTTGAGCGTTTCCTGGGAGATCAGCGTTAGATTCCGATACACTACAGCAGCTTTTCTCTATCCCTTGAACCTTCACATTGACGATGAAACTCAGAAATTGCGTCAGGATATAATACAAAAGGCACAATGCCGACTTATGTACAGGAAGAGAAAGTATTCTTTTTCTTTGTGGTTTGCTTTGAGCGTTTCCTGGGAGATCAGTATTAGATTCCGATGCAGATTTTTGTTGGGATTAAATAAAAAGGCACAATGCCGACTTAAGTACAAAATGAGTAAATCTTCTCATATTTTCTGGTTTGCTTTGAGAGTTTCCTGGGAGATCAGTATCAGATTCCGATGCACTACTGCAGCTTTACTCTATCCCTTGCACCTTCAGATTGGCGATGAAACACAGAAATTGCATCGGGATTTAATACAAAAGGCACAATGCCGACTTAAGTACAAGAAGACTAAATCTTCTCATTGTTCCTGGTTTGCTTTGAGTGTTTCCTGGGAGTTCAGTAATATATTCCGATGCACTACTGCAGCTTTACTCTATCCCTTGGACCTTCACATTGATGATAAAACACAGATATTGGGTCGGAATTTAACCCAAAAGGGCACAATGCCGAGTTAAGTACAAGAAGAGTAAATCTTCTCATTGTTTGTGGTTTGCTTTGAGCGTTTCCTGGGACATCAGTACTAGAATCCGATGCACTACTGCAGCTTTACTCTATCCCTTGGACCCTCACATTGACGAAGAAACACTGAAAGTGCGTTGGGATTTAATACAAAAGGCACAATGCCGACTTAAGTACAAGAAGAGTAAATCTTCTCATTGTTTGTGGTTTGCTCTCAGCGTTTCCTGGGAGATCAGTATTAGATTCCGATGCACTACTGCTGATTTACTCTATCACTTGGACCATCACATTGACGATGAAACACAGAAATTGGGTGGGGACTTAATACAAAATGGACAATGCCAACTTAAGTACAAGAAGAGTAAATCTACTCATTGTTTGTGGTTTGCTTTGTGCGTTACCAGGGAGATCAGTATTGGATTCCGATGCTCTACTGCGGCTTTACATAATCCCTTGGTCGTTCAGATTGACGACGAAACACAGAAATTGCGTCGGAATTTAGATCAAAAGGCACAATGCAGGCTTAGGTACAAGAATAGTAAATCTTCTCATTGTTCGTGGTTTGCTTTAATCGTTTTCTGGGAGATCAGTATTAGATTCCGATGCACTACTGCAGCTTTAGTCTATCCCTAGGATCTTTACATTGACGATGAAACTTAGAGATTGCGTCGGGAATTAATGCAAAAGTCACAATGCCAACATAAGTTGAAGAAGCGTTAATCTTCTCATTGTTTGTGGTTTGCTTCGAGCGTTTCCTGGGAGATCAGTATTAGATTCCGATGCACTACTGCAGCTTTACTTTATCCCTTGGACCTTCCGATTGAAGATGAAACACAGAAATTGCGTCGGGATTTAAAATAAGAAGCACAATGCCGACGTAAGTACAAGAATGGTATACCTACTCATTGTTTGTAGTTTGCTTTGACGTTTCCTGGGAGATCAGTATTAGATTCCGATGCACTACTGCAGGTTTACTCTATCCCTCGGACCTTCACATTGACGAAGAACCACAGAAATTGCGTCGGAACTTAATACAAAAGACACAATGCCGACTTAAGTACAAGAAGAGTAAATCTTCTGATTGTTTGTGGTATGCTATGAGCGTTTCCTGGGAGATCAGTACTAGATTCCGATGCACTACTGCAGCTTTACTCTATCCCTAGGACATTCACATTGACGATGAAACACAGAGATTGCGTCGGGATTTAATACAAAAAGTGCAACGTAGACTTAAGTTGAAGAAGAGTAAATCTTGTCATTGTTTATGATTTGCTTTGAGCGTTTCCTAGGAGATCAGTATTAGATCCAGATGCACTACTGCAGCTTTACTCTATCCCTTGGACTTTTAGATTGACGATGAAACACTGAAATTGCGTCGGGATTTAAAACAAAAGGCACAATGCCGTCTTAAGTACAAGAAGAGTAAATCTTCTCCTTGTTTGTGGTTTGCTTTGAGCGTTTCCTGGGCGATGAGTATTTGATTCCGATCCACTATTGCAGCTTTACTCTATCCCTAGGACCTTCACATTGACGATGAAACACAGAAATTGCGTCGGGATTTAATACAAAAGGCACAATGCCGAATTAAGTACAAGAGGAGTAAATCTTCTCAATGTTTGTGGTTTGCTTTGAGCGTTTCCTGGGAGTTCTGTGTTAGAATCCGATGCACTACTGCAGCATTACTCTATCCCTTGGACCCTCACATTGACGATAAAACACAGAAATTGCGTCGGGATTTAACATAAAATGCACAATGCCGGCTTAAGTACAAGAAGAGTAAATCTTCTCATTGTTTGTGGTTTGTTTTGAGCGTTACCTGGGAGATCAGTTTTGGATTCCGATGCTCTACTGCAGCTTTACATAATCCCTTGGACCTTCAGATTGAGGTTGAAATACAGATATTGCGTCGGAATTTAAAACAAAAAGCACCATGCCGACTTAAGTACATGAAGAGTATATCTTCTTTTTGTTTGTGGTTTGCTTTGAGCTATTCCTCGGACATCAGGATTAGTTTCCGATGCAGGACTGCAGCTTTACTCTATCCCTAGGAACTACACATTGCCGATGAACCACAGAAATTGCGTCGGTATTTTTTATAAAAGGCACAATGCCGACTTAAGTACAAGAATAGTAAATCTTCTCATAGTTCGTGGATTCCTTTGAGCGTTTTCTGGGAAATGAGTGTTAGATTCCAATGCACTACTGCAGCTTTACTCAATCCTTAGGACCTTCACATCGATGATGAAACCCAGAGATGGCGTCGGGAATTAATACAAAAGACACAATGCCGACTTAAGTAAAAGAAGAGTAAATCATATCACTGTTTGTGATTTGCTTTGATTGTTTCCTAGGAGTTCAGTATTAGATTCCGATGCACTACTGCAGCTTTTCTCTATCCCTTGGACCTTCACATGGTCGATGTAACGCAGATATTGCGTCAGGATTTAATACAAAAGTCACAATGCCGACTTAAGTACAAAAAGAGTAAATCTTCTCATTGTTTGTGGTTTGCTTTGAGCGTTTCCTGGGAGATCGGTATTAGTTTCCGATGCACTACTGCAGCATTACTCTATCACTTGGACCTTCACATTGACGATGAAACACAGATATTCCGTCGGGATTTAATACAAAAGGCACAATGTCAACTTAAGGACAAGAGGAGTAAATATTCTTTCGGTTTGTGGATTGCTTTGAGCTTTTCCTGGGAGATCAGTATTAGATTCCGATGCACTACTGCATCTTTACTCCATCCCTTGGACCTTCACATTAACGATGAAACACAGAAATTGCGTCGGAATTTAATACAAAAGACACAATGCCGACTTAAGTACAAGAAGAGTAAATCTTCTGATTGTTTGTGGTTTGCTTTGAGCGTTTCCTGGGAATTCAGTGTTAGATTCTGTTGCACTACTGAAGCTTTACTCTATCCCTTGGACCTTCACATTGACGATGAAACACAGAAATTGCGTTGGGATTTAACACAAAAGGCACAATGCCGAGTTAAGTACACGAAGAGTAAATCTTCTAATTGTTTGTGGTTTGCTTTGAGCGTTTCCTGGGGGATCAGTACTACATTCCGATGCACTACTGCAGCTTTACTCTAACCCTTGGACCTCCACATTGACGATGAAACACAGATATTCCGTCGGGATATAATACAAAAGGCACAATGTCGACTTAAGGACAAGAAAAGTAAATATTCTTTCGGTTTGTGGTTTGCTTTGGGCTTTTCCTGGGAGATCAGTATTAGATTCCGATGCACTACTGCAACTTTACTCCATCCCTTGGACCTTCACATTGACGATGAAACACAGAAATTGCGTTGGGATTTAATATAAAAGGCACAATGCCGACTTAAGTACAAGAAGTGTAGATCTTCTCTTTTTCATTGTATGCTTTGAGCGTTTCCTGGGAGATCAGTATTAAATACCGATCCACTATTGTAGCTTTACTCTATCCCTAGGACCGTCACATTGACGATGAAACACAGAAATTGCGTCGGGATTTAATACAAAAGGCACAATGCCGACTTAAGTACAAGAAGAGTAAATCTTCTCATTGTTTCTGGTTTGTTTTGAGAGTTCCTGGGAGATCAGTTTTGGATTCCGATGCACTACTGCAGCTTTACATAATCCCTTGGACCTTCAGATTGACGACGAAACACAGAAATTGCGTCGGAATTGAAAACAAAAGGCAAAATGCCGACTTAAGTACAAGAACAGTAAATCTTCTCATTGTTTGTGGTTTGCTTTGAGCAATTCCTGGGAGACCAGTATTAGATTCCGATGTACTACAGCAGCTTTACTCTATCGCCTGGACGTTCCGATTGACGATGATACACAGAAGTTGCGTCGGGCTTTAAAACAAAAAGGCACATTTACGACTAAAGTACAAAAAGAGTAAATCTTCTCATTGTTTGTGGTTTGCTTTGAGCGTGACCTGGTAGATCAGTATTAGATTACGATGCCGTGCTGCAGCTTTGCTCTATCGCTTGGACCTTCACATTGACAATGAAACACGGAAATTGCGTCGGGATATAATACAAAAGGCACAATGCCGAATTAAGTACAAGAAGCGTATATCTTTTCATTGTTTGTCGTTTGCTTTGAGCGTTTCCTGGGAGATCAGTATTAGATTCCGATGCACTACTGCAGCTCTACTCTATCCCCTGGACCTTCACATTGACGATGGAACAAAGAAATTGCGTCGGGATGTAATACAAAAGGCACAATGCCGACTTTAGTACAAGAACAGTAAATCTTCCCATTGTTTGTGGTTTGCTTTGAGCGTTCCTTGAGAGATCAGTACTATAATTACGATGCACTACTGCAGCTTTACTCTATCCCTTGGCCCTTCACATTGACGAAGAAACTCAGAAATTGCGTCGGGATTTAATACAAAAGGCACAATGTCGACTTAAGTACAAGTCCAGTAAATATCCTTTTTGTTTGTGGTTTGCTTTGAGCGTTTCCTGGGAGATCAGTATTAGATTCCGATGCACTACTGCATCTTCGCTCTATCCCTCGGACCTTCACATTGACCTTGAAACTCAGATATTCCGTCAGGATTTCATATAAAAGGCACAACGCCGACTTAAGTACTAGAAGAGTAAATCTTCTTGTTGTTTGTGGTTAGTTTTGAGCGTTTCCTGGGAGATCAGCGTTAGATTCCGATGTAGTACAGCAGCTTTTCTCTATCCCTAGAACCTTCACATCGACGATGAAACTCAGAAATTGCGTCAGGATTTAATACAAAAGGCACAATGCCGACTTAAGTACATAAAAAGAAAATATTCTTTTTCTTTGAGGTTGGCTTTGAGCGTTTCCTGGGAGATCAGTATTAGATTCCGATGCAGATTCTGTGTCGGGATTAAATACAAAAGGCACAATGCCGACTTAAGTACAAGAAGAGTAACTCTTCTCATATTTTCTGGTTTGCTCTGAGAGTTTCCAGGGAGATCAGTATCAGATTCCGATGCACTACTGCAGCTTTACTCTATCCCTTCGACCTTCAGATTGGCGATGAAACACAGAAATTGCGTTGGGATTTAATACAAAATTCACAATGCCGACGTAGGTACAAGAGGAGTAAATCTTCTAATTGTTTGTGGTTTGCTTTGAGCGTTTCCTTGGAGTTCAGTGTTAGAATCCGATGCACTACTGCAGCTTTACTCTATCCCTTGGACCCCCACATTGACGATGAAACACAGAAATTGCGTCGAGATTTAATACAAAAGGAAAAATGCCGACTTAAGTACAAGGAGATTATACCTTCTCATTGTTTGTGGTTTGCTTTGAGCGTTTCCTGGGAGATCAGTATTATATTCCGATGCACTACTGCAGTTTTACTCTATCCCTTGGACCTTCACATTGGCAATGAGACACAGAAATTGCGTCGGAATTTAATACAAAAGGCACATTGCCGACTTAAGTACAAGAAGAGTAAATCTTCTCATTGTTTGTGGATTGCTATGAGCGTTTCCTGGGAGATCAGTACAAGATTCCATTGCACTACTGCAGCTTTACTCTATCCCTTATACCCTCACATTGACGATGAAACACAGAAATTGCGTCGGGATTTAATACAAAAGGCACAATGCCGACTTAAGTACAATCAGGTTAAATCTTCTCATTGTTTGTGGTTTGCTTTGGGCGTTTCCTGGGAGATCAGTATTAGATTCCGATGCTCTTCTGCAGTTTTACTCTAACACATGGACTTTCACAATGACGATGAAACACAGATATTGCGTCGGGATTTACTAAAAATAGCACAATGCCGACTTAAGTACAAGAAGAGTAAATCTTCTCATTTTTTGTGGTTTGCTCTGGGCGTTTCCAGGGCCATCAGTACTAGATTCCATTGCACTTCTGCAACATTACTCTATCCCTTGGACCCTCACATTGACGATGAAACACAGAAGTATGAGTCGGGATTTAATGAAAAAGGCACAAGGCCGACTGAAGTACAAATATGGTCAATCTCCTCATTGTCTGGGGTTTGCTTTGAGCGTTTCCTGGGAGTTCAGCATTAAATTCCGATGCACTACTGCAGCTATACTCTATCCCTTGCACCTTCACATTGACGATGATACTCAGAAATTGCGTCGGGATTTAATACAAAAGGCACAATGCCGACTTAAGTACAAGAAGAGTAAATCTTCTCATTGTTTATGGTTTGCTTTGGGCGTTTCCTGGGAGATCAATATTACTTTCGGATGCACTACAGCAGCTTTACTCTATCCCTTGGACCTTCACATTGACGATGAAACACAGAAATTGCGACGGGATTTAGTCAAATGGGCACATGGCCGACTTAAGTACTAGAAGAGTAAATCGTCTCATTGTTTGTGGTTTTGTTTGAGCGTTTCCTGGGATATCACCATTTGATTCCGATGCACTACTGCAGCTTTACTCTATCCCTTGAACCTTCACATTGACGATGAAACACAGATATTGTGTCGGGATTTAATACAAAAGGCACAAGGCCGACTTAAGAACAAGAAGAGAAAATCTTCTCATTGTTTCTGGTTTGCCTTGCGCGTTTCCTGGGAGATCAGTATTACATTCCGGTGCACTACTGCAGCTTTCCTCTATCCCTTGGATCTTCAAATTGACGATGAAACGCAGAAATTTCGTCGGGATGTAACCTAAAAGGTTAAATGCTGACTTAAGTACAAGAAGAGTAACTCTTCTCATTGTTTGTGGTTTGCTTTGGGCGTTTCCTGGGAGATCGGTATTAGATTCCGATGGATACTGCAGCATTACTCTATCCCTTGGACCTTCACATTGTCGATGAAACACAGAAATTGTGTCGGGATTTAATACAGAAGGCACAATGCCGACTTAAGTACGAGAAGAGTAATTCTTCTCATTAATTCTGGTTTGCTTTGAGCGTTTCCTGGGAGTTCAGTATTATATTCCGATGCACTACTGCAGCTTTACTCTATCCCTTGGACCTTCACATTGATGATAAAACACAGAAATTGGGTCAGGATTTAACCCAAAAAAGGCACAATGCCGAGATAAGTACAAGAAGAGTAAATCTTCTCATTGTTTGTGGTTTACTTTGAGCGTTTCCTGGAACATCAGTACTAGAATCCGATGCACTACTGCAGCTTTACTCTATCCCTTGGACCTTCACACAGACGATGAAACACAGAAATTGGGTCGGGACTTAATACAAAATTCACAATGCCAACTAAAGTACAAGAATAGTAAATCAACTCATTGTTTGTGGTTTGCTTTGCGCGTTACCTGGGAGACCAGTATTAGATTCCGATGCACTATTGCAGCTTTACTCTATCCTTTGGACCTTCAGATGGACGATGTAACAAAGAAATTGCGTCGGGATTTCAAACAAAACGCAAAACGGCGACTTAAGTACAAGAAGAGTAAATTTTCTCATTGTTAGTTGTTTGCTTTGAGCGTTTCCTGAGAGATCAGTATTAGATTGTTATGAAGTATTGCAGCTTTACTCTATCCCTTGAACCTTCACATTGACGGTGAAACTCAGAACCTGCGTCGGGATTTATTGCCAAAGGCACAATGCTGACTTAAGTACAAGAAGAGTAATTCTTCTCATTGTTTGTGGTTTGCATTAAGCGTTTCCTGGGAGATCAGTATTAGATTCCGATGCACTACTGCAGCTTTACTCTATCCCTTGGACCTTCACATTGACGATGAATCACAGCAATTGCGTCGGGATTTAATATAAAAGACACAATGTCGACTTAAGTACAAGTCGAGTAAATATATTTTTGTTTGTGGTTTGCTTTGAGCGTTTCCTGGGAGATCAGTATTAGATTCCGATGCACTACTTCATCTTCACTCTATCCCTTGGACCTTCACATTGACGATGAAGCTCAGATATTCCGTCAGGATTTCATATAAAAGGCACAACGCCGACTTAAGTACTAGAACAGTAAATCTTCTTATTGTTTGTGGTTAGTTTTGAGCGTTTCCTGGGAGATCAGCGTTCGATTCCGATACACTACAGCAGCTTTTCTCTATCCCTTGAACCTTCACATTGACGATGAAACTCAGAAATTGCGTCAGGATATAATACAAAAGGCACAATGCCGACTTATGTACAGGAAGAGAAAATATTCTTTTTCTTTGTGGTTTGCTTTGAGCGTTTCCTGGGAGATCAGTATTAGATTCCGATGCAGATTTTTGTTGGGATTAAATAAAAAGGCACAATGCCGACTTAAGTACAAAATGAGTAAATCTTCTCATATTTTCTGGTTTGCTTTGAGAGTTTCCTGGGAGATCAGTAACAGATTCCGATGCACTACTGCAGCTTTTTTCTATCCCTTGCACCTTCAGATTGGCGATGAAACACAGAAATTGCATCGGGATTTAATACAAAAGGCACAATGCCGACTTAAGTACAAGAAGACTAAATCTTCTCATTGTTCCTGGTTTGCTTTGAGTGTTTCCTGGGAGTTCAGTAATATATTCCGATGCACTACTGCAGCTTTACTCTATCCCTTGGACCTTCACATTGATGATAAAACACAGATATTGGGTCGGAATTTAACCCAAAAGGGCACAATGCCGAGTTAAGTACAAGAAGAGTAAATCTTCTCATTGTTTGTGGTTTGCTTTGAGCGTTTCCTGGGACATCAGTACTAGAATCCGATGCACTACTGCAGCTTTACTCTATCCCTTGGACCCTCACATTGACGATGAAACACTGAAAGTGCGTTGGGATTTAATACAAAAGGCACAATGCCGACTTAAGTACAAGAAGAGTAAATCTTCTCATTGTTTGTGGTTTGCTCTCAGCGTTTCCTGGGAGATCAGTATTAGATTCCGATGCACTACTGCTGATTTACTCTATCACTTGGACCATCACATTGACGATGAAACACAGAAATTGGGTCGGGACTTAATACAAAATGGACAATGCCAACTTAAGTACAAGAAGAGTAAATCTACTCATTGTTTGTGGTTTGCTTTGTGCGTTACCAGGGAGATCAGTATTGGATTCCGATGCTCTACTGCGGCTTTACATAATCCCTTGGTCGTTCAGATTGACGACGAAACACAGAAATTGCGTCGGAATTTAGATCAAAAGGCACAATGCATTCTTAGGTACAAGAATAGTAAATCTTCTCATTGTTCGTGGTTTGCTTTAATCGTTTTCTGGGAGATCAGTATTAGATTCCGATGCACTACTGCAGCTTTAGTCTATCCCTAGGACCTTTACATTGACGATGAAACTTAGAGATTGCGTCGGGAATTAATGCAAAAGTCACAATGCCAACATAAGTTGAAGAAGCGTTAATCTTCTCATTGTTTGTGGTTTGCTTCGAGCGTTTCCTGGGAGATCAGTATTAGATTCCGATGCACTACTGCAGCTTTACTTTATCCCTTGGACCTTCCGATTGAAGATGAAACACAGAAATTGCGTCGGGATTTAAAATAAGAAGCACAATGCCGACGTAAGTACAAGAATGGTATACCTACTCATTGTTTGTAGTTTGCTTTGACGTTTCCTGGGAGATCAGTATTAGATTCCGATGCACTACTGCAGGTTTACTCTATCCCTCGGACCTTCACATTGACGAAGAACCACAGAAATTGCGTCGGAACTTAATACAAAAGACACAATGCCGACTTAAGTACAAGAAGAGTAAATCTTCTGATTGTTTGTGGTATGCTATGAGCGTTTCCTGGGAGATCAGTACTAGATTCCGATGCACTACTGCAGCTTTACTCTATCCCTAGGACATTCACATTGACGATGAAACACAGAGATTGCGTCGGGATTTAATACAAAAAGTGCAACGTAGACTTAAGTTGAAGAAGAGTAAATCTTGTCATTGTTTCTGATTTGCTTTGAGCGTTTCCGAGGAGATCAGTATTAGATCCAGATGCACTACTGCAGCTTTACTCTATCCCTTGGACTTTTAGATTGACGATGAAACACTGAAATTGCGTCGGGATTTAAAACAAAAGGCACAATGCCGTCTTAAGTACAAGAAGAGTAAATCTTCTCCTTGTTTGTGGTTTGCTTTGAGCGTTTCCTGGGCGATGAGTATTTGATTCCGATCCACTATTGCAGCTTTACTCTATCCCTAGGACCTTCACATTGACGATGATACACAGAAATTGCGTCGGGATTTAATACAAAAGGCACAATGCCGAATTAAGTACAAGAGGAGTAAATCTTCTCAATGTTTGTGGTTTGCTTTGAGCGTTTCCTGGGAGTTCTGTGTTAGAATCCGATGCACTACTGCAGCATTACTCTATCCCTTGGACCCTCACATTGACGATAAAACACAGAAATTGCGTCGGGATTTAACATAAAATGCACAATGCCGGCTTAAGTACAAGAAGAGTAAATCTTCTCATTGTTTGTGGTTTGTTTTGAGCGTTACCTGGGAGATCAGTTTTGGATTCCGATGCTCTACTGCAGCTTTACATAATCCCTTGGACCTTCAGATTGAGGTTGAAATACAGATATTGCGTCGGAATTTAAAACAAAAAGCACCATGCCGACTTAAGTACATGAAGAGTATATCTTCTTTTTGTTTGTGGTTTGCTTTGAGCTATTCCTCGGACATCAGGATTAGTTTCCGATGCACGACTGCAGCTTTACTCTATCCCTAGGAACTACACATTGCCGATGAACCACAGAAATTGCGTCGGTATTTTTTATAAAAGGCACAATGCCGACTTAAGTACAAGAATAGTAAATCTTCTCATAGTTCGTGGATTCCTTTGAGCGTTTTCTGGGAAATGAGTGTTAGATTCCAATGCACTACTGCAGCTTTACTCAATCCTTAGGACCTTCACATCGATGATGAAACCCAGAGATGGCGTCGGGAATTAATACAAAAGACACAATGCCGACTTAAGTAAAAGAAGAGTAAATCATATCACTGTTTGTGATTTGCTTTGATTGTTTCCTAGGAGTTCAGTATTAGATTCCGATGCACTACTGCAGCTTTTCTCTATCCCTTGGACCTTCACATGGTCGATGTAACGCAGATATTGCGTCGGGATTTAATACAAAAGTCACAATGCCGACTTAAGTACAAAAAGAGTAAATCTTCTCATTGTTTGTGGTTTGCTTTGAGCGTTTCCTGGGAGATCGGTATTAGTTTCCGATGCACTACTGCAGCATTACTCTATCACTTGGACCTTCACATTGACGATGAAACACAGATATTCCGTCGGGATTTAATACAAAAGGCACAATGTCGACTTAAGGACAAGAGGAGTAAATATTCTTTCGGTTTGTGGATTGCTTTGAGCTTTTCCTGGGAGATCAGTATTAGATTCCGATGCACTACTGCATCTTTACTCCATCCCTTGGACCTTCACATTAACGATGAAACACAGAAATTGCGTCGGAATTTAATACAAAAGACACAATGCCGACTTAAGTACAAGAAGAGTAAATCTTCTGATTGTTTGTGGTTTGCTTTGAGCGTTTCCTGGGAATTCAGTGTTAGATTCTGTTGCACTACTGAAGCTTTACTCTATCCCTTGGACCTTCACATTGACGATGAAACACAGAAATTGCGTTGGGATTTAACACAAAAGGCACAATGCCGAGTTAAGTACACGAAGAGTAAATCTTCTAATTGTTTGTGGTTTGCTTTGAGCGTTTCCTGGGGGATCAGTACTACATTCCGATGCACTACTGCAGCTTTACTCTAACCCTTGGACCTCCACATTGACGATGAAACACAGATATTCCGTCGGGATATAATACAAAAGGCACAATGTCGACTTAAGGACAAGAAAAGTAAATATTCTTTCGGTTTGTGGTTTGCTTTGGGCTTTTCCTGGGAGATCAGTATTAGATTCCGATGCACTAATGCAACTTTACTCCATCCCTTGGACCTTCACATTGACGATGAAACACAGAAATTGCGTTGGGATTTAATATAAAAGGCACAATGCCGACTTAAGTACAAGAAGTGTAGATCTTCTCTTTTTCATTGTATGCTTTGAGCGTTTCCTGGGAGATCAGTATTAAATACCGATCCACTATTGTAGCTTTACTCTATCCCTAGGACCGTCACATTGACGATGAAACACAGAAATTGCGTCGGGATTTAATACAAAAGGCACAATGCCGACTTAAGTACAAGAAGAGTAAATCTTCTCATTGTTTCTGGTTTGTTTTGAGCGTTCCTGGGAGATCAGTTTTGGATTCCGATGCACTACTGCAGCTTTACATAATCCCTTGGACCTTCAGATTGACGACGAAACACAGAAATTGCGTCGGAATTGAAAACAAAAGGCACAATGCCGACTTAAGTACAAGAACAGTAAATCTTCTCATTGTTTGTGGTTTGCTTTGAGCAATTCCTGGGAGACCAGTATTAGATTCCGATGTACTACAGCAGCTTTACTCTATCGCCTGGACGTTCCGATTGACGATGATACACAGAAGTTGCGTCGGGCTTTAAAACAAAAAGGCACATTTACGACTAAAGTACAAAAAGAGTAAATCTTCTCATTGTTTGTGGTTTGCTTTGAGCGTGACCTGGTAGATCAGTATTAGATTACGATGCCGTGCTGCAGCTTTGCTCTATCGCTTGGACCTTCACATTGACGATGAAACACGGAAATTGCGTCGGGATATAATACAAAAGGCACAATGCCGAATTAAGTACAAGAAGCGTATATCTTTTCATTGTTTGTGGTTTGCTTTGAGCGTTTCCTGGGAGATCAGTATTAGATTCCGATGCACTACTGCAGCTCTACTCTATCCCCTGGACCTTCACATTGACGATGGAACAAAGAAATTGCGTCGGGATGTAATACAAAAGGCACAATGCCGACTTTAGTACAAGAACAGTAAATCTTCCCATTGTTTGTGGTTTGCTTTGAGCGTTCCTTAAGAGATCAGTACTATAATTACGATGCACTACTGCAGCTTTACTCTATCCCTTGGCCCTTCACATTGACGAAGAAACTCAGAAATTGCGTCGGGATTTAATACAAAAGGCACAATGTCGACTTAAGTACAAGTCCAGTAAATATCCTTTTTGTTTGTGGTTTGCTTTGAGCGTTTCCTGGGAGATCAGTATTAGATTCCGATGCACTACTGCATCTTCGCTCTATCCCTCGGACCTTCACATTGACCTTGAAACTCAGATATTCCGTCAGGATTTCATATAAAAGGCACAACGCCGACTTAAGTACTAGAAGAGTAAATCTTCTTGCTGTTTGTGGTTAGTTTTGAGCGTTTCCTGGGAGATCAGCGTTAGATTCCGATGTAGTACAGCAGCTTTTCTCTATCCCTAGAACCTTCACATCGACGATGAAACTCAGAAATTGCGTCAGGATTTAATACAAAAGGCACAATGCCGACTTAAGTACATAAAAAGAAAATATTCTTTTTCTTTGAGGTTGGCTTTGAGCGTTTCCTGGGAGATCAGTATTAGATTCCGATGCAGATTTTGTGTCGGGATTAAATACAAAAGGCACAATGCCGACTTAAGTACAAGAAGAGTAACTCTTCTCATATTTTCTGGTTTGCTCTGAGAGTTTCCAGGGAGATCAGTATCAGATTCCGATGCACTACTGCAGCTTTACTCTATCCCTTCGACCTTCAGATTGGCGATGAAACACAGAAATTGCGTTGGGATTTAATACAAAATTCACAATGCCGACGTAGGTACAAGAGGAGTAAATCTTCTAATTGTTTGTGGTTTGCTTTGAGCGTTTCCTTGGAGTTCAGTGTTAGAATCCGATGCACTACTGCAGCTTTACTCTATCCCTTGGACCCCCACATTGACGATGAAACACAGAAATTGCGTCGAGATTTAATACAAAAGGAAAAATGCCGACTTAAGTACAAGGAGAGTATACCTTCTCATTGTTTGTGGTTTGCTTTGAGCGTTTCCTGGGAGATCAGTATTATATTCCGATGCACTACTGCAGTTTTACTCTATCCCTTGGACCTTCACATTGGCAATGAGACACAGAAATTGCGTCGGAATTTAATACAAAAGGCACATTGCCGACTTAAGTACAAGAAGAGTAAATCTTCTCATTGTTTGTGGATTGCTATGAGCGTTTCCTGGGAGATCAGTACAAGATTCCATTGCACTACTGCAGCTTTACTCTATCCCTTATACCCTCACATTGACGATGAAACACAGAAATTGCGTCGGGATTTAATACAAAAGGCACAATGCCGACTTAAGTACAATCAGGTTAAATCTTCTCATTGTTTGTGGTTTGCTTTGGGCGTTTCCTGGGAGATCAGTATTAGATTCCGATGCTCTTCTGCAGTTCTACTCTAACACATGGACTTTCACAATGACGATGAAACACAGATATTGCGTCGGGATTTACTAAAAATAGCACAATGCCGACTTAAGTACAAGAAGAGTATATCTTCTCATTTTTTGTGGTTTGCTCTGGGCGTTTCCAGGGCCATCAGTACTAGATTCCATTGCACTTCTGCAACATTACTCTATCCCTTGGACCCTCACATTGACGATGAAACACAGAAGTATGAGTCGGGATTTAATGAAAAAGGCACAAGGCCGACTGAAGTACAAATATGGTCAATCTCCTCATTGTCTGGGGTTTGCTTTGAGCGTTTCCTGGGAGTTCAGCATTAAATTCCGATGCACTACTGCAGCTATACTCTATCCCTTGCACCTTCACATTGACGATGATACTCAGAAATTGCGTCGGGATTTAATACAAAAGGCACAATGCTGACTTAAGTACAAGAAGAGTAAATCTTCTCATTGTTTATGGTTTGCTTTGGGCGTTTCCTGGGAGATCAATATTACTTTCGGATGCACTACAGCAGCTTTACTCTATCCCTTGGACCTTCACATTGACGATGAAACACAGAAATTGCGACGGGATTTAGTCAAATGGGCACATGGCCGACTTAAGTACTAGAAGAGTAAATCGTCTCATTGTTTGTGGTTTTGTTTGAGCGTTTCCTGGGATATCACCATTTGATTCCGATGCACTACTGCAGCTTTACTCTATCCCTTGAACCTTCACATTGACGATGAAACACAGATATTGTGTCGGGATTTAATACAAAAGGCACAAGGCCGACTTAAGAACAAGAAGAGAAAATCTTCTCATTGTTTCTGGTTTGCTTTGCGCGTTTCCTGGGAGATCAGTATTACATTCCGGTGCACTACTGCAGCTTTCCTCTATCCCTTGGATCTTCAAATTGACGATGAAACGCAGAAATTGCGTCGGGATGTAACCTAAAAGGTTAAATGCCGACTTAAGTACAAGAAGAGTAACTCTTCTCATTGTTTGTGGTTTGCTTTGGGCGTTTCCTGGGAGATCGGTATTAGATTCCGATGGATACTGCAGCATTACTCTATCCCTTGGACCTTCACATTGTCGATGAAACACAGAAATTGTGTCGGGATTTAATACAGAAGGCACAATGCCGACTTAAGTACAAGAAGAGTAATTCTTCTCATTGTTTCTGGTTTGCTTTGAGCGTTTCCTGGGAGTTCAGTATTATATTCCGATGCACTACTGCAGCTTTACTCTATCCCTTGGACCTTCACATTGATGATAAAACACAGAAATTGGGTCAGGATTTAACCCAAAAAAGGCACAATGCCGAGATAAGTACAAGAAGAGTAAATCTTCTCATTGTTTGTGGTTTACTTTGAGCGTTTCCTGGAACATCAGTACTAGAATCCGATGCACTACTGCAGCTTTACTCTATCCCTTGGACCTTCACACAGACGATGAAACACAGAAATTGGGTCGGGACTTAATACAAAATTCACAATGCCAACTAAAGTACAAGAAGAGTAAATCAACTCATTGTTTGTGGTTTGCTTTGCGCGTTACCTGGGAGATCAGTATTGGATTCCGATGCTCTACTGCGGCTTTACATAATCCCTTGGACGTTCAGATTGACGATGAAACACAGAAATTGCGTCGGAATTTAGAACAAAAGGCACAATGCAGACTTAAGTACAAGGAGAGTACACCTTCTAATTGTTTGTGGTTTGCTTTGAGCGTTTCCTGGGAGATCAGTATTATATTCCGATGCACTACTGCAGTTTTACTCTATCCCTTGGACCTTCACATTCGCAATGAGACACAGAAATTGCGTCGGAATTTAATACAAAAGGCACAATGCCGACTTAAGTACAAGAAGAGTAAATCTTCTCATTGTTTGTGGATTGCTATGAGCGTTTCTTGGGAGATCAGTACAAGATTCCATTGCACTACTGCAGCTTTACTCTATCCCTTGGACCTTAACATTGACGATGAAACACAGAAATTACACCGGGATTTAATACAAAAGGCACAATGCCGACTTAAAAACAAGAAGAGTAAATCTACACATTGTTTCTGGTTTGCTTTGAGCGTTTCCTGGGAGATAAGTATTAGCTTCCGAAGCACTACTGCAGCGTTACTCTATCCATTGGACCTTGACATTCAAGATGAAACACAGAAATTGCATCGGGATTTAATGCAAATGGCACAATGCCGACTTAAGTACAATCAGGTTAAATCCTCTCATTGTTTGTGGTTTCCTTTGGGCGTTTCCTGGGAGATCAGTATTAGATTCCGATGCACTTCTTGCAGTTTTACTCTAACACATGGACTTTCACAATGACGATGAATCACAGATATTGCGTCGGGATTTAATAAAAATGGCATAATGCCGACTTAAGTACAAGAAGAGTAAATCTTCTCATTTTTCGAGGTTTGCTCTGAGCGTTTCCTGGGAGATCAGTACTAGATTCCATTGCACTTCTGCAACATTACTCTATCCCTTGGACCTTCACATTGGCGATGAAACGCAGAAATATGAGTCGGGATTTAATGAAAAAGGCACAAGGCCGACTGAAGTACAAATAGAGTCAATCTTCTCATTGTCTGGGGTTTGCTTTGAGCGTTTCCTGGGTGATCAGCATTAAATTCCGATGCACTACTGCAGCTATACTCTATCCCTTGGACCTTCACATTGACGATGAAACTCAGAAATTGCGCCAGGATTTAATACAATAGGCACAATGCCGACTTAAGTACAAGAAGAGTAAATCTTCTCATTGTTTATGGTTTGCTTTGGGCGTTTCCTGGGAGATCAGTATTAGATTCCGATGCACTACTGCTGCATTACTCTATCCCTTGGACCTTCACATTGAGCATGAAACACAAAAATTGCGTCGGGATGTAATACAAAAGGCACAATACCGACTTAAGTACAAGAAGAGTAAATGTTCTCTTTGTTTGTGGTTTGCTTTGAGCGTTTCCTGGGAGAACAGTATTCGATTCCGATGCACTACTGCAGCTTTACACTATCCCTTGGACTATCACATTGACGATGAAACACAGAAATTGCAACGGGATTTAGCCAAAAAGGCAAAATGCCGAATCAAGTACTAGAAGAGTAAATCGTCTCATTGTCTGTGGTTTGGTTTGAGCGTTTCCTGGGATATCACCATTAGATTCCGATGTACTACTGCAGCTTTACTCTATCCCTTGAACCTTCACATTGACGATGAAACACAGATATTGTGTCGGAATTTAAAAGAAAATTCACAATGCCGACTTAAGTACAAGAAGAGTAAATCTTCTCATTGTTTCTGGTTTGCTTTGAATGTGTCCTGGGAGATCAGTATTAGATTCCGATGCACTACTGCTTATTTACTCTATCACTTGGACCTTCACATTGACGATGAAACACAGAAATTGCGTCGGGATGTAACCCAAAAGGTAAAATGCCGACCTAAGTACAAGAAGAGTAACTCTTCTCATTGTTTGTGGTCTGCTTTGGGCGTTTCCTGGGAGATCAGTATTAGATTCCGATGCATACTGCAGCATTACTCTATCCCTTGGACCTTCACATTGTCGATGAAACATAGAAATTGTGTCGGGATTTAATACTAAAGGCACAATGCCGACTTAAGTACAAGAAGAGTAACTCTTCTCATTGTTTCTGGTTTGGTTTGAGCGTTTCCTGGGAGTTCAGTATTATATTCCGATGCACTACTGCAGCTTTACTCTATCCCTTGGACCTTCACATTGATGATAAAACACAGAATTTGGGTCGGGATTTAACCCAAAAAGGCACAATGCCGAGTTAAGTACAAGAAGAGTAAATCTTCTCATTGTTTGTGGTTTGCTCTGAGCGTCTCCTGGGAGATCAGTATTAGATTCCGATGCACTACTGCTGATTTACTCTATCACTTGGACCATCACATTGACGATGAAACACAGAAATTGCGACGCGATTTAATATAAAATGAACAATGCCGAATTAAGTACAAGAAGAGAAAATCTACTCATTGTTTGTGGTTTGCCTTGTGCGTTACCTGGGAGATCAGTATTGGATTCCGGTGCTCTACTGCGGCTTTACATAATCCCTTGGACGTTCAGATTGCCGATGAAACACAGAAATTGCGTAGGAATTTAGAACAAAAGGCACAATGCAGACTTAGGTACAAGAATAGTAAATCTTCTCATTGTTCGTGGTTTGCTTTGATCGTTTTCTGGGAGATCAGTATTAGATTCCGATGCACTACTGCAGCTTTACTCTATCACTAGGACCATTACATTGACGATAAAACACAGAGATTGCGTAGGGAATTAATGCAAAAGTCACAATGCCAACATAAGTTGAAGAAGAGTTAATCTTCTCATTGTTTGTGGTATGCTTCAAGCGTGTCCTGGGAGATCAGTATTAGATTCCGATGCACTACTGCAGCTTTACTTTATCCCTTGGACCTTCCGATTGAAGATGAAACACAGAAATTGCGTCGGGATTTAAAACAAGAAGCACAATGCCGACTTAAGTACAAGAAGGGTATACCTACTCATTGTTTGTAGTTTGCTTTGACGCTTCCTGGGAGATCAGTATTAGATTCCAATGCACTACTGCAGGTTTACTCTATCCCTCGGACCTTCACATTGACGAAGCAACATAGAAATTGCGTCGGAATTTAATACAAAAGACACAATGCCGACGTATGTACAAGAAGAGTAAAGCTTCTGATTGTTTGTGGTTTGCTTTGAGCGTTTCTTGGGAGATCAGTACTAGATTCCGATGCACTACTGCAGCTTTAGTCTAACCCTTGGACCTTCACATTGACGATGGAACACAGATATTCCGTCGGAATTTAATACAAAAGGCACAATGTCGACTTAAGGACAAGAAGAGTAAATATTCTTTCGGTTTGTGGTTTGCTTTGAGCTTTTCCTGGGCGATCAGTATTAGATTCCGATGCACTACTGCATCTTTATTTCATCCCTTGGACCTTCACATTGACGATGAAACACTGAAATTGCGTCGGGATTTAACACAAAATGCACAATGCCGACTTAAGTACAAGAAGAGTAAATATTCCATCGGTTTGTGGTTTGCTTTGAGCTTTTCCTGGGAGATCAGTAATAGATTCCGATGCACTACAGCATCTTTACTCCATCCCTTGGACCTTCACATTGACGGTGAAACACAGAAATTGCGTCGGGATTTAATATAAAAGGCACAATGCCCACTTAAGTACAAGAAGTGTAGATCTTCTCTTTTTCGTTGTATGGTTTGAGCGTTTCCTGGGAGATCAGTATTAGATTCCGATGCGCTACTGCAGCTTTACTCTATCCCTTGGATCTTCACATTGACGATGAAACACAGAGATTGCGTCGGGATTTAATACAAAGGTACAACGTTGACTTAAGTTGAAGAAGAGTAAAAATTCTCATTGTTTCTGATTTGCTTTGAGCGTTTCCTAAGAGATCAGTATTAGATTCCGATCCCCTATTGCAGCTTTACTCTATCCCTAGGACCTTCACATTGACGATGAAACACAGACATTGCGTCGGAATTTAAAACAAAATGCACAATGCCGACTTAAGTACATGTAGAGTATATCTTCTTTTTGTTTGTGGTTTGCTTTGAGCGATTCCTGGGACATCAGGATTAGATTCCGATGCACGACTGCAGCTTTACTCTATCCCTTGGAACTTCACATTGCCGATGAACCACAGAAATTGCGTCGGGATTTTTTATAAAAGGCACAATGCCGGCTTAAGTAAAAGAATAGTAACTCTTCTCATAGTTCGTGGTTTCCTTTGAGCGTTTTCTGGGAGATGAGTGTTAGATTCCAATGCACTACTGCAGCTTTACTCAATCCTTAGGACCTTCACATTGATGATGAAACACAGAGATAGCGTCGGGAATTTATACAAAAGACACAATGCCGACTTAAGTAAAAGAAGAGTAAATCATATCACTGTTTGTGGTTTGCTTTGAGCGTTTCCTAGGAGTTCAGTATTAGATTCCGATGCACTACTGCAGCTTTACTCTATCCCTTGGACTATCACATTGACGATGAAACACAGAAATTGCGTCGGGATTTAATACAAAAGGCACAATGACGACTTAAGTACAATAGGAGAAAATCTTCTCATTGTTTGTGAGTTTCATTGGGCGTTTCCTGGGAGTTCAGTATTAGATTCCGATGCACTACTGCAGCTTTACTCTATCCCTTGGACCTTCACATTGACGATGAAACACAGAATTTGCGTTGGGATTTTATACAAAATGCACAATGCCGACTTAAGTACAAGATGAGTTAATCTTCCCATTGTTTGTGGTTTGTTTTGAGCGTTTCCTGGGAGATCAGTGTTAGACTCCGATGCACTACTGCAGCTATACTCTATCCCTTGGACCTTCCGATTGACGATGCTACACAGAAGTTGCGTCGGGATTTAAAACAAAAGGCACAATGCCGACTAAAGTACAAAAAGAGTAAATCTTCTCATAGTTTGTGGTTTGCTTTGAGCGTTTCCTGGTAGATCAGTATTAGATTACGAAGCCGTACTGCAGCTTTGCTCTATCGCTTGGACCTTCACATTGACGATGAAACACGGAAATTGCGTCGGGATATAATACAAAAGGCACAATGGCGACTTCAGTACAAGAAGAGTATATCTCTTCATAGGTTGTGGTTTGCTTTGAGCGATCCTTGGGAGATCAGTACTAGATTCCGATGCACTACTGCAGCTTACGCTATCCATTGGACATTCACATTGACGATGAAACCCAGAAATTGCCTCGGGATTTAATACAAAAGGCACAATGCCGACTTAAGTACAAAAGGAGTCAATCTTATCTTTTTTTGTGGATTGGTTTGAGCGTTTCTTGGGGGATCAGTATTAGATTCCAATGCTCTACTGCAGCTTTCCTCTATCCCTTGAACCTTCACATTGAAGATGAAACTCAGAAATTGCGTTTGGATTTAATACAAAGGCACTATGCCGACTTAAGTACAAGAAGAGTAAATCTTCTCATTGTTTGTGGTTTGCTCTGAGCGTTTAATTGGGGATCAGTACTAGATTCCATTGCACTACTGCAGCTTTACTCTATCCCTTGGACTTCACATTGACGATGAAACACAGAAATATGCGTCGGGATTTAATGAAAAAATCACAAGGCCGACTGAAGAACATATAGTGTCAATCATCTCATTTTTGTGGTTTGCTTTGAGCGTCTCCTGGGAGATCAGCATTAGATTCCGATGCACTACTGCAGCCATACTGTATCCCTTGAACCTTCACATTGACGATGAAACTCAGATATTGCGTAGGGATTTAATACAAAAGGCACAATGACGACTTAAGTACAAGAAGAGAAAATCTTCCCATTGTTTGTGATTTGCTTTGGGCGTTTCCTGGGAGTTCAGTATTAGATTCCGATGCACTACTGCAGCTTTACTCTATCCCTTGGACCTTCACATTGTCGATGAAACACAGATATTGCGTCGGGATTTAATACAAAATGCGCAATGCCGACTTAAGTACAAGATGAGTAAATCTTCCCATTGTTTGTGGTTTGCTTTGAGCGTTTCCTGGGAGATCAACATTAGATTCCGAAGGACAACTGCAGCTTTTCTGTCTCTCTTGAACCTTCACATTGACGATGATGCTCTGAAATAGCGTCGGGATTTAATACAAAAGGCACAATGCTGACTTAAGTACAAGAAGAGTAAATATACTTTTTATTTGTGGTTTGCTTTGAGCGTTTCCTGGGAGATCAGTATCAGATTCCGATGCACTACTGCAACTTTACTCTATCCCTTGGATCTTCACATTGACGATGAAACATAGAGATTGCGTCGGGATTTAATACAAAAGGCACAATGCCGACTTAGGTTCAATATGAGTAAATCATCTCATTGTTTGTGGTTATATTTGAGCGTTTCCTGGGAGATCAGTATTAGATTCCGATGCACTACTGCAGCTTTGCTCTATCAACTGGCCCTTCAGATTGACGATGAAACACAGAAATTGTGTCGGGATTGAGAACAAAAGGCACAGTGCTGACTTAAGTACAAGATGACTATATCTTCTCAATGTTTGTGGTTTGCTTTGAGCGTTTCCTGAAAGATCGGTATTAGATTCCGATGCACAACTGCAGCTTTACTCTATCCCTTGTACCTTCACATGGAAGATTAAACTCAGAAATTGCGTTGGGATTTAATACAAAGGCACAATGCCGACTTAAGTACTAGAAGAGTAAATATTCTCATTGTCTGTGGTTTGGTTTGAGCGCTATCTGGAACATCAGTACTTGATTGCGATGCACTACTGCAGGTTTACTCTATTCCTTGGACCCTCACATTGTCGATGAAACACAGAAATTGCATCGGGATTCAATACAAAAGGCACAATGCCGACATAAGTATAATTAGGTTAAAACGTCTGATTATTTGTGTTTTGCTTTGAGCTTTTCCTGGGAGATCAGTATTACATTCCGATGTACTTCTGCAGCTTTACTCTATCAATTGGACCTTCAGATTGACGATGAAACATAGAAATTGTGTCGGGATTTAATACAAAAGGCCCAATGCCGACTTAGGTTCAATATGAGTAAATCATCTCATTGTTTGTGGTTAAATTTGAGCGTTTCCTGGGAGATCAGTATTAGGTTCCGATGCACTACTGCAACTTTACTCTATCCCTTGGATCTTCACATTGACGAAGAGCCACAGAGATTGCGTCGGGATTTAATACAAAAGGCACAATGCCGACTTAGGTTCAATATGAGTAAATCATCTCATTGTTTGTGGTTAAATTTGAGCGTTTCCTGGGAGATCAGTATTAGATTCCGATGCACTACTGCAGCTTTACTCTATCCCTTGAACCTTCACATGGAAGATGAAACTCAGGAATTGCGTTGGGATTTAATACAAAGGCACAATGCCGACTTAAGTACAAAAAGAGTAAATCTTCTCATTGTTTGTGGTTTGCTCTGAGCGTTTCCTTGGAGATCAGTACTAGATTCCATTGCACTACTGCAGCTTTACTCTATCCCTTGGACCTTCACATTGACGATGATACACAGCAATATGCGTCGGGATTTAATGAAAAAAGCACAAGGCCGACTGAAGTACAAATAGTGTAAATCTCCTCATTTTTGTGGTTTGCTTGGAGCGTTTCCTGGGAGATCAGCATTAGATTCCGATGCACTACTGCAGCCATACTCTATCCCTTGAACCTTCACATAGACGATGAAACACAGAAATTGCGTCGGGATTTAATACAAAATCCACAATGCCGACTTAAGTACAAGATGAGAAAATCTTCCCATTGTTTGTGGTTTGTTTGAGTGTTTCCTGGGAAATCAGTATTAGATTCCGATGCACTACTGCAGCTTTACTCTATTCCTTGGACCTTCACATTGACGATGAAACACAGAAATTGCGTCGGGATTTAGCCCTAACGGCACAATGCCGACTTAAGTACTAGAAGAGTAAATCTTTTCATTGTCTGTGATTTGGTTTGAGCGCTATCTGGAACATCAGTACTTGATTCCGATCCACTACTGCAGGTTTACTCTATTCCTTGGACCCTTACATTGACGATGAAACACAGAAATTGCATCGGGATTTAATACAAAAGGCACAATGCCGACATAAGTATAATTAGGTTAAATCGTCTGATTGTTTGTGTTTTGCTTTGAGCGTTTCCTGGGAGATCAGTATTACATTCCAATGTACTTCTGCAGCTATTCTCTATCGCTTGGACCTTCACATTGAAGATGAAAGTCAGAAATTGCGTTTGGATTTAATACAAAGGCACTATGCCGACTTAAGTACAAGAAGAGTAAATCTTCTCATTGTTTGTGGTTTGCTCTGAGCGTTTCCTTGGAGATCAGTACTAGATTCCATTGCACTACTGCAGCTTTACACTATCCCTTGGACCTTCACATTGACGATGAAACACAGAAATATGTGTCGGGATTTAATGAAAAAAGCACAAGGCCGACTGAAGAACATATAGTGTCAATCATCTCATTTTTGTGGTTTGCTTTGAGCGTCTCCTGGGAGATCAGCATTAGATTCCGATGCACTACTGCAGCCATACTGTATCCCTTGAACCTTTACATTGACGATGAAACTCAGAAATTGCGTAGGAATTTAATACAAAAGGCACAATGACGACTTAAGTACAAGAGGAGAAAATCTTCCCATTGTTTGTGATTTGCTTTGGGCGTTTCCTGGGAGTTCAGTATTAGATTCCGATGCACTACTGCAACTTTATGCTATCCCTTGGATCTTCAAATTGACGATGAGACACAGAGATTGCGTCGGGATTTAATACAAAAGGCACAATGCCGACTTAGGTTCAATATGAGTAAATCATCTCATTGTTAGTGGTTAAATTTGAGCGTTTCCTGGGAGATCAGTATTAGATTCCGATGCACTACTGCAGCTTTACTCTATCCCTTGAACCTTCCCATGGAAGATGAAACTCAGAAATTGCGTTGGGATTTAATACAAAGGCACAATGCCGACTTAAGTACAAAAAGAGTAAATCTTCTCATTGTTTGTGGTTTGTTTTGAGCGTCTCCTGGGAGATCAGCATTAGATTCCGATGGACAACTGCTGCTTTTCTGTATCACTTGAAACTTCACATTGACGATGATGCTCTGAAATTGCGGCGGGATTTAATACAAAAGGCACAATGCCGACTTAATTACAAGAAGAGTAAATATACTTTTTGTTTGTGGTTTAATTTGAGCGTTTCCTGGGAGATCAGTATTAGATTCCGATGCACTACTGCAACTTTACTCTATCCCTTTGATCTTCACATTGACGATGAGACACAGAGATTGCGTCGGGATTTAATACAAAAGGCACAATGCCGACTTAGGTTCAATATGAGTAAATCAGCTCATTGTTTGTGGTTAGATTTGAGGGTTTCCTGGGAGATCAGTATTAGATTCCGATGCACTACTGCAGCTTTACTCTATCAATTGGACCTTCAGATTGACGATGAAAAATACAAATTGCGTAGGGATATAAAACAAAAGCCTAAATGGCGACTTAAGTACAAGAAGAGTAAACCTTGTCATTGTTTGTGGTTTGCTTTGAGCAATTCCTGGGAGATCAGTATCTGATTCCGATTAACTATTGCAGCTTTATTCTATCCCTTGGACCTTCACATTGACGATGAAACACAGTGATTGCGGCGGGATTTAGTTGAAAAGGCACAAGGCCGACTGAAGCACAAAAAGGGTCAATCTTCTCATTGTTTGTGGTGTGCTTTGAGCGCTTCATGGGAGATCAGCATTAGACTCCGATGCACTACTGCAGCCATAGTCCATGCCTCGAACCTTCACATTGACGATGAAACTCAGAAATTGCGTCGGGATTTAATACAAAAAGCACAATGCCGACTTAAGTACAAGAAGAGAAAATCCTCTCATTGTTTGTGGTTAGCTTTGAGCGTTTCCTGGGAGTTGAGTATTAGATTCCGATGCACTTCTGCAGCTTTACTCTATACCTTGGACCTTTACATTGACGATGAAACACAGAAATCGCGTCGGGATTTAATACAAAAGGCACAATGCCGTCTTAAGTTCAAGAAAGGTAAATCTTCTCATTGTTAATGGGTTGCTTTGAGCGTTTTCTGGGAAATCAGCAACAGATTCCGATGCACTACTGCAGCTTTACACTATCCCTTGAACCTTCCCATTAACGATGAAACCCAGAAATTGCGTCGGCATTTAATACAAAAGGCACATTGCCGACGTAAGTACAAGGAGAGTAAATATTCTTTTAGTTTGTGGTTTGCGTTCTGCGTTTCCTGGTAGATCAGTATTAGATTCCGATACACTACTGCAGCTTTACTCATTTCCTTGGCCCTTCACATTGACGATGAAACACAGAAATTGCGTCGCGATTTAATGTAAAAGGCACAATGCCGACTTAATTACAAGAATAGTAAATCTGATCATTGTTTTTGGTTTGTTTGAGAGTTTCCTGGGAGATCAGTATTAGTATCCGATGCACTACTGCAGTCTTACTCTATCCCATGGACCTTCACATTGACGATGAAACACAGCGATACCGTCAGGATTTATTACAAAAGGCACAATGGCGAATTATGTTCATGAAGAGTCAACCTTCTCATTGTTTGTGGTTTGGTTTGAGCGTTTCCTGCGAGATCAGTATTAGATTCCGATGCACTACTGAAGCTTTACTCTATACCTTGGACCTTCAGATTGACGACGAAACACAGAGATTACGTCGGGATTTAAAACAAAAGGCGCAATGCCGACTTAAGTACAAGAAGAGTAAATCTTCTCATTGTTTGTGGTTTGATTTGTGCCTTACCTGGGAGATCAGTATTAGTTTCCGATGCACTACTGCAACTTTACATTTTCCCTTGGAACTTCAGATTGACGATGAAACATAGAAATTGAATCTGGATTTATAACAAAAGGCGCAATGCCGACTTAAGTACAAGAAGAGTAAACATTCTTTTTGTTTGTGGTTTGCTTTGAGCGAATCCTGGGAGATCAGTATTAGATTCGGATGCACCACTGCAGCTTTACTCTGTCCCTTGGACCTTCACATTGACGATGAAACACAGTGATTGCGTCGGGATTTATTACAAAAGCTACAATGCGACTTAAGTTCAAGAAGAGCAAATGTTCTCAATGTTTGTGGTTTGCTTTGAGCGTTTCCTGGGAGATCAGTATTAGATTCCGATGCACTGCAGAAGCTTTACTCTATCCCTTGGACTTTCAGATTGACGTTGAAACACAGAAATTGCTTCGGGATTTTAAACAAAAGGCACAACGCCGACTTAAGTGCAAGAAGAGAATATCCTGTCATTGTTTGTGGTTTGGTTTGAGCGTTTCCTGGGAGATCAGTATTAGGTTGTGAAACACTACTGCACCTTTACTCTATCCCTTGGACTCTCAACATGACGATGAAACATACAAATTGCGTCGGGATTTAATACAAAAGGCACAATGGCGGCATAAGTAAAGTAAGGTTAATTCTTCCCATTGTTTGTGGTTAGTTTTGAGCGTGCACTGGTAGATCAGTATTAGTTTCCGATGCACTTCTGCAGCTTTATTCTATCCCTTGGACTTTCACATTGACGTCGAAACACAGAAATTGCGTCTTGATGTAATACAAAAGGCTCAATGCCGTCTCAAGTACAAGAAGAGTAAATCTTCTCATTGTTCATGGTTTGCTTTGAGTGTTTCCTGGGAGATCAGCAATACATTCCGATGCACTACTCAGCTTTACTCTATCCCTTGAACTTTCACATTGACGATGAAACTCAGAAATAGAGTCGGGATTTAATAGAAAGGGCACATTGCCGGAATAAGTTCAAGAAGAGTAAATATTCTTTTAGTTTGTGGTTTGCTTTAAGTGTTTCCTGGGAGATTAGTATTAGATGCCGATGCACTACTTCAGCTTTACTCATTCCCTTGGACCTTCACATTGACGATGAAACACAGAAATTGCGTCGCGATTAAATGTAAAAGGCACAATGCCGACTTAAGTACAAGAATAGTAAAGCTTCTCATTGCTCGTGGTTTTTTGAACGTTTCCTCGGAGATCAGTATTAGATTCCGATGCACTACTGCAGCTTTACTCTATCCCTTGGAGCCTCACATTGACGATGGAACACAGATATTGCGTTGGGATTTAACACAAAAGGCACAATGCCGACTTAAGTACAAGAAGAATAAATCTTCTCATTGTTTTGTGGTTTGATCTGAGCGTTTCCTGGGAGATCAGTAATAGATTCCATTGCACTACTGCATCTTTACTCTATCCCTTGGACCTTCACATTGACGATGAAACACAGAAATATGTGTCAGGATTCAATACAAAAAGCACAAGGACGACTGAAGTAGAAAAAGAGTCATTCTTCTCATTGTTCTTGGATTGCTTTGAGCGTTTCCTGGGACATCAGTACTAGAGTCCGATGCACTACTGCAGCTTTACTCTATCCCTAGAACCTTCACATTGACGATGAAACTCAGAAATTGCGTCGGGATTTAATACAAAAGGCACAATTCCGACGTAAGTACAAGAGGAGTAAATATTCTTTTAAATTCTGGTTTGCTTTGAGCGTTTCCTGGGAGATCAGTGTTAGATTCCGATGCACTACTGGAGCTTTACTCATTCCCTTGGACCTTCACATTGACGATGAAACACAGAAATTGCGTCGTGATTTAATGTAAAAGGCACAATGCCGACTTAAGTACAAGAATAGTAAATCTTCGTATTGATCGTGGTTTGTTTGAGCGTTTCCTGGGAGATCAGTATTAGATTCCGATGCACTACTGCATCTTTACTATCTCCCTTGGACCTTCACATTGACGATGAAACAAAGAGATTGCTTCGGGATTAAAAACAAACGGCACGATGGCGACTTAAGTACAAGAAAAGTATATCTTCTCATTGTTGGTAGTTTGCTTTGAGTGTTTCCTGGAAGATCAGTATAGATTCCGATGCAATACTGCAGCTATACTCTATCCCTTGGACCTTAACATTGACGATGAAACACAGAAATAGCTTCGGAATTCAATACAAAAGAGACAATGCCGACTTAAATACAAGAGGAGTAATCTTCTCATTGTTTGTGGTTTGCTTAGAGCGTTTCCTGGGAGATCAGTATTAGATTCCGATGCACTACTGCAGCTTTACTCATTCTCTTGGACCTTCACATTGACGATGAAACACAGAAATTGCGTCGCGATTTAATGTAAATGGCACAATGCCGACTTAAGTACAAGAATAGTAAATCTTCTCATTGTTCGTGGTTTGTTTAAGCGTTTCCTGGGAGATCAGTATTACATTCCGATGCACTACTGCAGCTTTACTCTATCCCTTGGACCTTCACATTGACGATGAAACGCAGAAATTGCGTCAGAATTTAATACAAAAGACACTATGCCGACATAGGTACAAGAGGAGTAATCTTCTCACTGTTTGTGGTTGGCATTGAGCGTTTCATGTGAGATCAGTATTAGATTCCGATGCACTACTGCAGCTTTACTCTATCGCTTGGACCTTCACATTGACGATGAAACACAGAAATTGCGTCGGAATTTAAAACAAAAGGCACAATGCCGACTTAAGTACAAGAAGAATAAATCTTCTCATTGTTTTGTGGTTTGCTCTGAGCGTTTCCTGGGAGATCAGTACTAGATTCCATTGCACTACTGCATCTTTACTCTATCCCTTGGACCTTCACATTGACGATAAAACACAGAAATATGCGTCAGGATTTAATACAAAAAGCACAAGGACGACTGAAGTAGAAAAAGAGTCATTTTTCTCATTGTTGTTGGTTTGCTTTGAGCGTTCCCTGGGACATCAGTACTAGACTCCGATCCACTACTGCAGCTTTACTCTATCCCTTGGACCCTCACATTGATGATGAAACACAGAAATTGCGTCGGGATTTAAAACAAAAAGTACAATGCCGACATAAGGACAAGAAGAGTAAATCTTCTCATTGTTCATGGTTTGCTTTGAGCATTTCCTGGGAGATCAGCTTTAGATTCCGATGCACTACTGCAGCTTTACTCTATCCCTTGGACCTTCACATTGACGATGATACACAGAAATTGCGTCGCGATTTAATGTAAAAGGCACAATGCCGACTTAAGTACAAGAATAGTAAATCTTCGTATTCATCGTGGTTTGTTTGAGCGATTCCTGGGAGATCAGTATTAGATTCCGATGCACTACTGCATCTTTACTATCTCCCTTGGACCTTCACATTGACGATGAAACAAAGAGATTGCTTCGGGATTAAAAACAAACGGCACGATGGCGACTTAAGTACAAGAAAAGTATATCTTCTCATTGTTGGTAGTTTGCTTTGAGTGTTTCCTGGAAGATCAGTATAGATTCCGATGCAATACTGCAGCTTTACTCTATCCCTTGGACCTTAACATTGACGATGAAACACAGAAATTGCGTCGGGATTTAAAACAAAAAGTACAATGCCGACTTAAGGACAAGAACAGTAAATCTTCTCATTGTTTGTGGTTCGCTTTGAGGCTTCCTGGCGGATCGGTGTTCCTTTCCGATGCACTATTGCGGATTTACTCTATCCCTTGGACCTTCAGATTGACGATGAAACACAGATATTGCGTCGGGATTTAAAACAAAAGGCACAATGCCGACTTAGGTACAGGAACATTAAATCATCTCATTGTTTGGGCTTTGCTTTGAGGGTTTCCTGGTAGATCAGTATTAGATTCCGATGCACTACTGCAGCTTTACTCTATCCCTTGGACTCTCACATTGACGATGAAACACAGATGTTGCGTCGGGAGATAATACAAAAGGCACAAGGCCGACATAAGTACAAGAAGAGCATATCTTTTCATTGTTTGTGGTTTGCTTTGAGCGTTTCCTGGGAGATCAGTATTACATTCCGATGCACTAGCTCTATTCTATCCCTTGGACCTTCACATTGACGATGGAACACAGAAATTGCCTTGGGATTTAATACAAAAGGCAAAATGCCGCCTTAAGTACAAAAAGAGTCTACCTTCTCATTTTTGTGGTTTGCTTTGAGAGACTCCTGAGAGATCAGTAATAGATTCCGATGCACTACTGCAGCTTTACTGTATCCCTTGAACCTTCAGATTGACGATGAAACTCAGAAATTGCGTCGGGATTTAATACAAAATGCACAATGCCGACTTAAGTACAAGAAGAGTAATTCTTCTCATTGTTTGTGGTTTGCTTTGAGCCTTTCCTGGGAGATCAGTATTAGATTCCGATGCACTACTGCTCCTTTACTCTATCCCATGGACCTTCACATTGACGCGGAAACACAGAAATTGCGTCGGTATTTAATATAAAAGGCACAATGCCGACTTAAGTACAAGAGGAGTAAATCTTCTCATTGTTCGTGGTTTGCTTTGCGCGTTTCCTGGGAGATCAGCTTTAGATTCCGATGCACTACTGCAGCTTTACTCTATCCCTTGGACCTTCACATTGACGATGAAACACAGAAATTGCGTCGCGATTTAATGTAAAAGGCACAATGCCGACTTAAGTACAAGAATAGTAAATCTTCGTATTGATCGTGGTTTGTTTGAGCGATTCCTGGGAGATCAGTATTAGATTCCGATGCACTACTGCATCTTTACTATCTCCCTTGGACCTTCACATTGACGATGAAACAAAGAGATTGCTTCGGGATTAAAAACAAACGGCACGATGGCGACTTAAGTACAAGAAAAGTATATCTTCTCAGTGTTGGTAGTTTGCTTTGAGTGTTTCCTGGAAGATCAGTATAGATTCCGATGCAATACTGCAGCTTTACTCTATCCCTTGGACCTTAACATTGACGATGAAACACAGAAATTGCGTCGGGATTTAATACAAAAGGTACAATGCCGACTTAAGTACAAGATGAGTAAATCTTCTCATTGTTCATGGTTTGCTTTGAGCGTTTCCTGGGAGATCAGCTTTAGATTCCGATGCACTACGGCAGCTTTACTATATCCCTAGAACCTTCACATTGACGATGAAACTCAGAAATTGCGTCGGGATTTAATACAAAAGGCACAATGCCGACTTAAGTACAAGAGGAGTAAATCTTCTCATTATTTGTGGTTTGTCTTGAGTCGTTTCCTGGGTGATCAGTACAAGATTCCGATGCACTACTGCATCTTTACTCTACCCCGTGAAACTTCACATTGACGATGAATTTTAGAAATTGCGTCGGGATTTAATAGAAAAGGTACAATGCCGACTTAAGTACAAGGAGAGTAAATCTTCTCATTGTTTGTGGTTTGCTTTGAGGCTTCCTGGCGGATCGGTGTTCCTTTCCGATGCACTATTGCGGATTTACTCTATCCCTTGGACCTTCAGATTGACGATGAAACACAGAAATTGCGTCGGGATTTAAAACAAAAGGCACAATGCCGACTTAGGTACAGGAACATTAAATCATCTCATTGTTTGGGCTTTGCTTTGAGGGTTTCCTGGTAGATCAGTATTAGATTCCGATGCACTACTGCAGCTTTACTCTATCCCTTGGACTCTCACATTGACGATGAAACACAGATGTTGCGTCGGGAGATAATACAAAAGGCACAAGGCCGACATAAGTACAAGAAGAGCATATCTTTTCATTGTTTGTGGTTTGCTTTGAGCGTTTCCTGGGAGATCAGTATTACATTCCGATGCACTAGCTCTATTCTATCCCTTGGACCTTCACATTGACGATGGAACACAGAAATTGCCTTGGGATTTAATACAAAAGGCAAAATGCCGCCTTAAGTACAAAAAGAATCTACCTTCTCATTTTTGTGGTTTGCTTTGAGAGTCTCCTGAGAGATCAGTAATAGATTCCGATGCACTACTGCAGCTTTGCTGTATCCCTTGAACCTTCAGATTGACGATGAAACTCAGATATTGCGTCGGGATTTAATACAAAATGCACAATGCCGACTTAAGTACAAGAAGAGTAATTCTTCTCATTGTTTGTGGTTTGCTTTGAGCCTTTCCTGGGAGATCAGTATTAGATTCCGATGCACTACTGCTCCTTTACTCTATCCCATGGACCTTCACATTGACGCGGAAACACAGAAATTGCGTCGGTATTTAATATAAAAGGCACAATGCCGACTTAAGTACAAGAGGAGTAAATCTTCTCATTGTTCGTGGTTTGCTTTGCGCGTTTCCTGGGAGACCAGTATTAGATTCCGATGCACTATTGCAGCTTTACTCTATCCTTTGGACCTTCAGATGGACGATGTACCACAGAAATTGCGTCGGGATTTCAAACAAAACGCACAACGGCGACTTAAGTACAAGAAGAGTAAATTTTCTCATTGTTAGTTGTTTGCTTTGAGCGTTTCCTGAGAGATCAGTATTAGATTCTGATGAAGTATTGCAGCTTTACTCTATCCCTTGAACCTTCACATTGACGGTGAAACTCAGAACCTGCGTCGGGATGTATTGCCAAAGGCACAATGCTGACTTAAGTACAAGAAGAGTAATTCTTCTCATTGTTTGTGGTTTGCATTAAGCGTTTCCTGGGAGATCAGTATTAGATTCCGATGCACTACTGCAGCTTTACTCTATCCCTTGGACCTTCACATTGAGGATGAATCACAGCAATTGCGTCGTGATTTAATACAAAAGACACAATGTCGACTTAAGTACAAGTCGAGTAAATATATTTTTGTTTGTGGTTTGCTTTGAGCGTTTCCTGGGAGATCAGTATTAGATTCCGATGCACTACTTCATCTTCACTCTATCCCTTGGACCTTCACATTGACGATGAAACTCAGATATTCCGTCAGGATTTCATATAAAAGGCACAACGCCGACTTAAGTACTAGAACAGTAAATCTTCTTATTGCTTGTGGTTAGTTTTGAGCGTTTCCTGGGAGGTCAGCGTTAGATTCCGATACACTACAGCAGCTTTTCTCTATCCCTTGAACCTTCACATTGACGATGAAACTCAGAAATTGCGTCAGGATATAATACAAAAGGCACAATGCCGACTTATGTACAGGAAGAGAAAATATTCTTTTTCTTTGTGGTTTGCTTTGATCGTTTCCTGGGAGATCAGTATTAGATTCCGATGCAGATTTTTGTCGGGATTAAATAAAAAGGCACTATGCCGACTTAAGTACAAAAAGAGTAAATCTTCTCATATTTTCTGGTTTGCTTTGAGAGTTTCCTGGGAGATCAGTATCAGATTCCGATGCACTACTGCAGCTTTACTCTATTCCTTGGACATTAAGATTGGCGATGAAACACAGAAATTGCATCGGGACTTAATACAAAAGGCACAATGCCGACTTAAGTACAAGAAGACTAAATCTTCTCATTGTTCCTGGTTTGCTTTGAGTGTTTCCTGGGAGTTCAGTATTATATTCCGATGCACTACTGCAGCTTTACTCTATCCCTTGGACCTTCACATTGATGATAAAACACAGATATTGGGTCGGAATTTAACCCAAAAGGGCACAATGCCGAGTTAAGTACAAGAATAGTAAATCTTCTCATTGTTTGTGGTTTGCTTTGAGCGTTTCCTGGGACATCAGTACTAGAATCCGATGCACTACTGCAGCTTTACTCTATCCCTTGGACCCTCACATTGACGATGAAACACTGAAAGTGCGTTGGGATTTAATACAAAAGGCACAATGCCGACTTAAGTACAAGAAGAGTAAATCTTCTCATTGTTTGTGGTTTGCTCTCAGCGTTTCCTGGGAGATCAGTATTAGATTCCGATGCACTACTGCTGATTTACTCTATCACTTGGACCATCACATTGACGATGAAACACAGAAATTGGGTCGGGACTTAACACAAAATGGACAATGCCAACTTAAGTACAAGAAGAGTAAATCTACTCATTGTTTGTGGTTTGCTTTGTGCGTTACCTGGGAGATCAGTATTGGATTCCGATGCTCTACTGCAGCTTTACATAATCCCTTGGTCGTTCAGATTGACGACGAAACACAGAAATTGCGTCGGAATTTAGATCAAAAGGCACAATGCAGGCTTAGGTACAAGAATAGTAAATTTTCTCATTGTTCGTGGTTTGCTATAATCGTTTTCTGGGAGATCAGTATTAGATTCCGATGCACTACTGCTGCTTTACTCTATCCCTAGGACCTTTACATTGACGATGAAACTTAGAGATTGCATCGGGAATTAATGCAAAAGTCACAATGCCAACATAAGTTGAAGAAGAGTTAATCTTCTCATTGTTTGTGGTTTGCTTCTAGCGTTTCCTGGGAGATCAGTATTAGATTCCGATGCACTACTGCAGCTTTGCTTTATCCCTTGGACCTTCCGATTGAAGATGAAACACAGAAATTGCGTCGGGATTTAAAATAAGAAGCACAATGCCGACTTAAGTACAAGACAGGTATACCTACTCATTGTTTGTAGTTTGCTTTGACGTTTCTTGGGAGATCAGTATTAGATTCCGATGCACTACTGCAGGTTTACTCTATCCCTCGGACCTTCACATTGACGAAGAACCACAGAAATTGCGTCGGAACTTAATACAAAAGACACAATGCCGACTTAAGTACAAGAAGAGTGAATCTTCTGATTGTTTGTGGTATGCTTTGAGCGTTTCCTGGGAGATCAGTACTAGATTCCGATGCACTACTGCAGCTTTACTCTAACCCTAGGACCTTCACATTGACGATGAAACACAGATATTCCGTCGGGATTTAATGCAAAAGGCACAATGTCAACTTTAGGACAAGAAGAGTAAATATTCTTTCGGTTTGTGGTTTGCTTTGAGCGTTTCCTGGGAGATCAGTATTAGATTCCGATGCACTACTGCAGCTTTACTCTATCCCTAGGACATTCACATTGACGATGAAACACAGAGATTGCGTCGGGATTTAATACAAAAAGTACAACGTAGACTTAAGTTGAAGAAGAGTAAATCTTGTCATTGTTTCTGATTTGCTTTGAGCGTTTCCTAGGAGATCAGTATTAGATCCAGATGCTCTACTGCAGCTTTACTCTATCCCTTGGACTTTTAGATTGACGATGAAACACTGAAATTGCGTCGGGATTTAAAACAAAAGGCACAATGCCGCCTTAAGTACAAGAAGAGTAAATCTTCTCCTTGTTTGTGGTTTGCTTTGAGCGTTTCCTGGGCGATGAGTATTAGATTCCGATCCACTATTGCAGCTTTATTCTATCCCTAGGACCTTCACATTGACGATGAAACACAGATATTGCGTCGGGATTTAATACAAAAGGCACAATGCCGAATTAAGTATAAGAGGACTAAATCTTCTGATTGTTTGTGGTTTGCTTTGAGCGTTTCCTGGGAGATTAGTATTAGATTCTGTTGCACTACTGAAGCTTTACTCTTTCCCTTGACCTTCACATTGACGATGAAACACAGATATTCCGTCGGGATTTAATACAAAAGGCACAATGTCGACTTAAGGACAAGAAGAGTAAATATTCTTTCGGTTTGTGGTTTGCTTTGAGCTTTTCCTGGGAGATCAGTAATAGATTCCGATGCACTACAGCATCTTTACTCCATCCCTTGGACCTTCACATTGACGATGAAACACAGAAATTGCGTCGGGATTTAATATAAAAGGCACAATGCCCACTTAGGTTCAATATGAGTAAATCATCTCATTGTTTGTGGTTAAATTTGAGCGTTTCCCTAGAGATCAGTATTAGATTCCAATGAACTACAGCAGCTTTACTCTATCAACTGGCCCTTCAGATTGACGATGAAACACAGAAATTGTGTCGGGATTGAGAACAAAAGCCACAGTGCTGACTTAAGTACAAGATGACTATATCTTCTCAATGTTTGTGGTTTGCTTTGAGCGTTTCCTGAAAGATCGGTATTAGATTCCGATGCACAACTGCAGCTTTACTCTATCCCTTGGAACTTCACATTGCCGATGAACCACAGAAATTGCGTCGGGGTTTTTTATAAAAGGCACAATGCCGACTTAAGTAAAAGAATAGTAACTCTTCTCATAGTTCGTGGTTTCCTTTGAGCGTTTTCTGGGAGATGAGTGTTAGATTCCAATGCACTACTGCAGCTTTACTCAATCCTTAGGACCTTCACATTGATGATGAAACACAGAGATAGCGTCGGGAATTTATACAAAAGACACAATGCCGACTTAAGTAAAAGAAGAGTAAATCATATCACTGTTTGTGGTTTGCTTTGAGCGTTTCCTAGGAGTTCAGTATTAGATTCCGATGCACTACTGCAGCTTTACTCTATTCCTTGGACCTTCACATTGACGATGAAACACAGAAATTGCGTCGGGATTTAATACAAAATGCACAATGACGACTTAAGTACAATAGGAGAAAATCTTCTCATTGTTTGTGATTTGCATTGGGCGTTTCCTGGGAGTTCAGTATTAGATTCCGATGCACTACTGCAGCTTTACTCTATCCCTTGGACCTTCACATTGACGATGAAACACAGAATTTGCGTTGGGATTTTATACAAAATGCACAATGCCGACTTAAGTACAAGATGAGTTAATCTTCCCATTGTTTGTGGTTTGTTTTGAGCGTTTCCTGGGAGATCAGTGTTAGACTCCGATGCACTACTGCAGCTTTACTCTATCCCTTGGACCTTCGGATTGACGATGATACACAGAAGTTGCGTCGGGATTTAAAACAAAAGGCACAATGCCGACTAAAGTACAAAAAGAGTAAATCTTCTCATAGTTTGTGGTTTGCTTTGAGCGTTTCCTGGTAGATCAGTATTAGATTACGAAGCCGTACTGCAGCTTTGCTCTATCGCTTGGACCTTCACGTTGACGATGAAACACGGAAATTGCGTCGGGATATAATACAAAAGGCACAATGCCGACTTCAGTACAAGAAGAGTATATCTCTTCATAGGTTGTGGTTTGCTTTGAGCGATCCTTGGGAGATCAGTACTAGATTCCGACGCACTACTGCAGCTTACGCTATCCCTTGGACATTCACATTGACGACGAAACCCAGATATTGCCTCGGGATTTAATACAAAAGGCACAATGCCGACTTAAGTACAAAAGGAGTCAATCTTATCTTTTTTTGTGGATTGGTTTGAGCGTTTCCTGGGGGATCAGTATTAGATTCCAATGCTCTACTGCAGCTTTACTCTATCCCTTGAACCTTCACATTGAAGATGAAACTCAGAAATTGCGTTTGGCTTTAATACAAAGGCACTATGCCGACTTAAGTACAAGAAGAGTAAATCTTCTCATTGTTTGTGGTTCGCTCTGAGCGTTTCCTTGGAGATCAGTACTGGATTCCATTGCACTACTGCAGCTTTACTCTATCCCTTGGACCTTCACATTGACGATGAAACACAGAAATATGCGTCGGGATTTAATGAAAAAAGCACAAGGCCGACTGAAGAACATATAGTGTCAATCATCTCATTTTTGTGGTTTGCTTTGAGCGTCTCCTGGGAGATCAGCATTAGATTCCGATGCACTACTGCAGCCATACTGTATCCCTTGAACCTTCACATTGACGATGAAACTCAGAAATTGCGTAGGGATTTAATATAAAAGGCACAATGACGACTTAAGTACAAGAGGAGAAAATCTTCCCATTGTTTGTGATTTGCTTTGGGCGTTTCCTGGGAGTTCAGTATTAGATTCCGATGCACTACTGCAGCTTTACTCTATCCCTTGGATCTTCACATTGACGATGAAACACAGAATTTGCGTCGGGATTTAATACAAAATGCACAATGCCGACTTAAGTACAAGATGAGTTAATCTTCCCATTGTTTGTGGTTTGTTTTGAGCGTTTCCTGGGAGATCAGTATTAGACTCCGATGCACTACTGCAGCTTTTCTCTATTCCTTGGACCTTCACATTGACGATGAAACACAGAAATTGCGTCGGGATTTAGCCCTAACGGCACAATGCCGACATAAGTAGTAGAGGAGTAAATCATCTCATTGTCTGTGGTTTGGTTTGAGCGCTATCTGGGACATCAGTACTTGATTCCGATGCACTACTGCAGGTTTACTCTATTCCTTGGACCCTCTCGTTAACGATGAAATACAGAAATTGAAACGGGATTTAATACAAAAGGCACAATGCCGACTTATGTATAATTAGGTTAAATCGTCTCATTGTTTGTGTTTTGTTTGAGCGTTTCCTGGGAGATCAGTATTAGATTCCGATGTACAACTGCAGCTTTTCTGTATCTCTTGAACCTTCACATTGACGATTATGCTCTGAAATAGCGTCGGGATTTAATACAAAAGGCACAATGCCGACTTAAATACAAGAAGAGTAAATATACTTTTTATTTGTGGTTAGCTTTGAGCGTTTCCTGGGAGATCAGTATCAGATTCCGATGCACTACTGCAAATTTACTCTATCGCTTGGATCTTCACATTGACGATGAAACATAGAGATTGCGTCGGGATTTAATACAAAAGACACAATGCCGACTTAGGTTCAATATGAGTAAATCATCTCATTGTTTGTGGTTAAATTTGAGCGTTTCCCTAGGGATCAGTCTTAGATTCCGATGAACTACTGCAGCTTTACTCTATCAACTGGCCCTTCAGATTGACGATGAAACACAGAAATTGTGTCGGGATTGAGAACAAAAGGCACAGTGCTGACTTAAGTACAAGATGACTATATCTTCTCAATGTTTGTGGTTTGCTTTGAGCGTTTCCTGAAAGATCGGTATTAGATTCCGATGCACAACTGCAGCTTTACTCTATCCCTTGTACCTTCACATGGAAGATTAAACTCAGAAATTGCGTTGGGATTTAATACAAAGGCACAATGCCGACTAAAGTACTAGAAGAGTAAATCTTCTCATTGTCTGTGGTTTGGTTTGAGCGCTATCTGGAACATCAGTACTTGATTGAGATGCACTACTGCAGGTTTACTCTACTCCTTGGACCCTCACAGTGACGATGAAACACAGAAATTGCATCGGGATTTAATACAAAAGGCACAATGCCGACATAAGTATAATTAGGTTAAAACGTCTGATTATTTGTGTTTTGCTTTGAGCTTTTCCTGGGAGATCAGTATTACATTCCGATGCACTTCTGCAGCTTTACTCTATCAATTGGACCTTCAGATTCACGATGAAACACAGAAATTGTGTCGGGATTTAATACAAAAGGTCCAATGCCGACTTAGGTTCAATATGAGTAAATCATCTCATTGTTTGTGGTTAAATTTGAGCGTTTCCTGGGAGATCAGTATTAGATTCCGATGCACTACTGCAACTTTACTCTATCCCTTGGATCTTCACATTGACGAAGAGCCACAGAGATTGCGTCGGGATTTAATACAAAAGGCACAATGCCGACTTAGGTTCAATATGAGTAAATCATCTCATTGTTTGTGGTTAAATTTGAGCGTTTCCTGGGAGATCAGTATCAGATTCCGATGCACTACTGCAACTTTATGCTATCCCTTGGATCTTCACATTGACGATGAGACACAGAGATTGCGTCGGGATTTAATACAAAAGGCACAATGCCGACTTAGGTTCAATATGAGTAAATCATCTCATTGTTTGTGGTTAAATTTGAGCGTTTCCTGGGAGATCAGTATTAGATTCCGATGCACTACTGCAGCTTTACTCTATCCCTTGAACCTTCACATGCAAGATGAAACTCAGAAATTGCGTTGGGATTTAATACAAAGGCACAATGCCGACTTAAGTACAAAAAGAGTAAATCTTCTCATTGTTTGTGGTTTGCTCTGAGCGTTTCCTTGGAGATCAGTACTAGATTCCATTGCACTACTGCAGCTTTACTCTATCCCTTGGACCTTCACATTGACGATGATACACAGCAATATGCGACGGGATTTAATGAAAAAAGCACAAGGCCGACTGAAGTACAAATAGTGTATATCTCCTCATTTTTGTGGTTTGCTTGGAGCGTTTCCTGGGAGATCAGCATTAGATTCCGATGCACTACTGCAGCCATACTCTATCCCTTGAACCTTCACATTGACGATGAAACTCAGAAATTGCGTCGGGATTTAATACAAAAGGTACAATGACGACTTAAGTACAAGAAGAGAAAATCTTCTCATTGTTTGTGATTTGCTTTGGGCGTTTCTTGGGAGATCAGTATTAGATTCCGCTTCACTACTGCAGCTTTACTCTATCCCTTGGACCTTCACATAGACGATGAAACACAGAAATTGCGTCGGGATTTAATATAAAATCCACAATGCCGACTTAAGTACAAGATGAGAAAATCTTCCCATTGTTTGTGGTTTGTTTGAGCGTTTCCTGGGAGATCAGTATTAGATTCCGATGCACTACTGCAGCTTTACTCTATTCCTTGGACCTTCACATTGACGATGAAACACAGAAATTGCGTCGGGATTTAGCCCTAACGGCACAATGCCGACTTAAGTACTAGAAGAGTAAATCTTCTCATTGTCTGTGATTTGGTTTGAGCGCTATCTGGAACATCAGTACTTGATTCCGATGCACTACTGCAGGTTTACTCCATTCCTTGGATCCTCACATTGACGATGAAACACAGAAATTGCATCGGGATTTAATACAAAAGGCACAATGCCGACATAAGTATAATTAGGTTAAATCGTCTGATTGTTTGTGTTTTGCTTTGAGCGTTTCCTGGGAGATCAGTATTACATTCCAACGCACTTCTGCAGCTATTCTCTATCGCTTGGACCTTCACATTGACGATGAAACACAGATATTGCGTCGGGATTTAATACAAAATGCACAATGACAACTTAAGTACAAGATGAGTAAATCTTCCCATTGTTTGTGGTTTGTTTTGAGCGTCTCCTGGGAGATCAGCATTAGATTCCGATGGACAACTGCTGCTTTTCTGTATCTCTTGAAACTTCACATTGACGATGATGCTCTGAAATTGCGTCGGGATTTAATACAAAAGGCACAATGCCGACTTAAGTACAAGAAGAGTGATTTTTCTAAGAGTTTGTGCTTTGAGCGGCTCCTTGGGACACCAGTATGAGATTCCGATGCACCAGTGCAGGTTTACTGTATTCCTTGGACCTTCACATTGACAATGAAACATAGAAATTGCATCGGGAGTGAATAAAAAAGGCACAATGCCGTCTTAAGTACAGGAACAGTGAATCTTCTAAGAGTTTGAGTTTTGAGAGGCTCCTGGGAGCTCAGTATTAGATTCCGATGCACCAGTGCAGGTTTACTGTATCCCTTGGACCTTCATATTGACCATGAAACATAGAAATTGCATCGGGATTGAATACAAAAGGGACAATGCCAACTTAAGTACAAGAAGAGTGAGTCTTCTAACAGTTTGTGCTTTGAGCGGCTCCTGGGAGACCAGTATTGTATTCCGATGCACCAGTGCAGGTTTACTGTATCCCTTGGACATTCACATTGACCATGAAAAACAGAAATTGTATCGGGATTGGATACAAAATGCACAATGCCGGCTTAAGTGCAAGAGGAGTGAATCCTCTAAGAGTTATAGATTTGAGAGGCTCCTGGCACACCGGCATTAGATTTCGATGCACCAGTGCAGGTTTACTGTATCCTTTGGACCTTTACATTGACCATGAAACAAAGAAATTGCATCGGGATTGAATACAAAATGCACAATGCCGACTTAAGTAGAAGAACAGTGAATCTTCTAACAGTTTGTGCTTTGAGCGGCTCCTGGGAGACCAGTACTTGATTCCGATGCACCAGTGCTGCTTTAGTGTATCCCTTGGACCTTCACATTGACCATGAAACACAGAAATTGCATCGGGATTGAATACAAAAGAAACAGTGCCGACTGAAGTACAAGAAGAGTGAATTTTCTAAGAGTTTGTGGTTTGAGCGACTCCTGGGAGTCCAGTATTAGGTTCCGATAGACCAGTGCAGGTTACTGTATCCCTTGGACCTTCAGCTTGACCATGAAACACAGAAATTGTATCGGGATCGATTACAAAGGGCACAATGCCGACCTAAGTACAAGAAGAGTGGATCTTCTAAGAGTTTGTGTTTTGAGCGGCTCTTTGGGAACCAGTATTAGATTCCGATACACAAGTGCAGGTGTACTGTATCCCTTGGACCTTAATATTGACCATGAAACATAGAAATTGCATCGGGATTGAATTCAAAGGGTCAATGCCGACTTAAGTACAAGATCAGTGAATCTTCTAAGAGTTTGTGATTTGAGCGACTCCTTGGGACACCAGTATTAGATTCCGATATACCACTGCAGGTTTACTGTATCCCTTGGACCTTCACATTGACCATGAAGCACAGAAATTGAATCGGGATTGAATAGAAAACGCACAATGCCGACTTAAGTACAGGAACAGTGAATCTTCTAAGAGTTTGTGATTTGAGCGGCTCCTTGGGACACCAGTATTAGATTCCGATGCACCAGTGCAGGTTTACTGTACCCCTTGGACCTTCACATCGACCATGAAGCACAGATATTGCATCGGGATTGAATACAAAAGGCACAATGCCGACTTAAGTACAAGAAGAGTGAATCTTCTAAGAATTTATGCTTTGAGCGGCTCGTGGGAGACCAGTCATAGATTCCGATACACCAGTGCAGGTTTACTGTATCCCTCGGACCTTCAGCGTGACCATGAAACACAGAAATTGCATCGGGATCGATTACAAAATGCACAATGCCGACATAAGTACAAGAAGAGTGAATTTTCTAAGAGTTTGTGGTTTGAGCGGCTCCTGGGAGACCAGATTAGATTTCGATGTACCTGTGCTCGTTTACTGTATCCATTGGACCTTCACATTGACCATGAAACACAGAAATTGCATCGGGATTGAATTAAAAGGGACAATGCCGACTTAAGTACAAGAAGAGTGACTCTTCTAAGCTTTTGTGCTTTGAGCGGCTCCTGGGAGACCAGTCATAGATTCCGATGCACCAGTGCAGGTTTACTGTATCCCTTGGACCTTCAGCTAGACCATGAAACACAGAAATTGCATCGAGATCGATTACAAAACGCACAATGACGACTTAAGTACAAGAAGAGTGAGTCTTCTAAGAATTTATTTTACAATCGGCTCCTGGGAGACCAGTAGTAGATTCCGATGCACCAGTGCAGGTATACTGTATCACGTGGACCTTTACATTGACCATGAAACACAGAAATTGCATTGGGATTGATTACAAAAGTGACAACGCCCACTTAAGTACAAGAAGAGTGGATCTTCTAAGAGTTTGTGCTTTGAGCGGCTCCTTGGGAGACCAGTATTAGATTCCGATGAAACATTTCGGGTTTACTGTATCCCTTGCACCTTCAGCGTGACAATGAAACACAGAAATTGCATCGGGATCGATTACAAAATGCACAATGCCGACATAAGTACAAGAAGAGTGAATTTTCTAAGTGTTTGTGGTTTGAGCGGCTCCTGGGAGACCAGTATTAGATTCCGATGCCCCTGTGCTCGTTTACTGTATCCATTAGACCTTCACATTGACCATGTACCACAGAAACTGCATCGGGATTGAATTGAAAGGGACAATGCCGACTTAAGTGCAAGAAGAGTAAATCTTCTAAGAATTTGTGCTTTGAGCGGTTCCTGGGAGACCAATCATAGATTCCGATGCAGCAGTGAAGGTTTACTGTATCCCTTGGACATTCAACTTGACCATGAAACACAGAAATTACATTGGGATCGAATACAAAAGGCACAATGCCGACTTAAGTACAAGAAGAGAGATTATTCTAAGAGTTTGTGTTTTGAGCGGCTCCCTGGGACACAAGTATTAGATTGCGATGCACCAGTGCAGGTTTACTGTATTCTTTGGACCTTCACATTGACCATGAAACATAGAAATTGCATCGGGATTGAATACAAAAGGCACAATGCCGTCTTAAGTACAAGAAGAGTGAATCTTCTAAGAGTTTGTGATTTGAGCGGCTCCTGCGGGACCAGGATTAGATTCTGATGCACCAGTGCAGGTTAACTGTAACCCTTGGACCTTCACATTGACCATGAATGCCAGAAATTGCATCGGGATTGAATACAAAAGGGCCAATGCCAACCTAAAAAGTAGAAGAGTGAATCTTCTAAGAGTTTGTACTTTGAGTGGCTCCTGAGAGACCAGTATTACATTCCGATGCACCAGTGCATGTTTACTGTATCCCTTGGACATTCACATTGACCATGAAACACGGAAATTGTATCGGGATTGGATACAAAATGCACAATACTGACTTAAGTACAAGAACAGTGAATCTTCTAAGAGTTTGAGATTTGAGAGGCTCCTGGGAGCCCAGTATTAGATTCCGATGCACCAGTGCAGATTTACTGTATCCCTTGGACCTTCATATTGACCATGAAACATAGAAATTGCATCGGGATTGAATACAAAAGGCACAATGCTTTATTAAGTACAAGACGAGTGAATCTTCTAAGAGTTTGAACTTTGAGCGGCCACTGGGTGACCAGTATTAGATTCTGATGCACCAATGCAGGTTTACTCTAACACTTGGACCTTCACATTGACCATGAATCACAGAAATTGCATCGGGATCGATTACAAAAGGCACAATGCTGACTTAAGTACAAGAAGAGTGGATCTTCTAAGAGTTTGTGCTTTGAGCGGCTCCTTGGGAACCAGTATTAGATTCCGATGCACCAGTGCAGGTTTACTGCATCCCTTGGACCTTCATATTAACAATGAAACATAGAGATTGCATCGGGATTGAATTAAAATGGACAATGCCGACTTGAGTACAAGAAGAGTGAATCTTCTAAGAATCTGTGCTTTGAGCTGCTCCTGGGAGCCCAGTCATAGATTCCGATGCACCAGTGCAGGTTTACTGTATCCCTTGGACATTCAGCTTGACCATGAAACACAGAAATTGCATCGGGATCGATTACAAAATGCACAATGCCGACTTAAGTACAAGAAGAGTGAATCTTCTAAGAGTTTGTTCTATGATCGGCCTGTGGGAGACCAGTAGCAGATTCCGATGCACCAGTGCAGGTATACTGTATCACTTGGACCTTTACATTGACCATGAAACACAGAAATTGCACCGGGAGTGATTACAAAAGGGACAACGCTGACCTAAGTACAAGAAGAGTGGATCTTCTAAGAGTTTGTGCTTTGAGCGGCTCCTTGGGACACCAGTATTAGATTCCGATGCACCACTGCAGGTTCACTGAATCCCTTGGACCTTCATATTGACCATGAAACATAGAAATTGCATTGGGATTGAATACAAAAGGCACAATGCTTCCTTAAGTACAAGACGAGTGAATCTTCTATGAGTTTGAACTTTGAGCGGCTCCTGGGTGACCAGTATTAGATTCTGATGCACCAGTGCAGGTTTACTGTAACCCTCGGACCTTCACATTGACCATGAATCACAGAAATTGCATCGGGATTGAATACAAAAGGGACAATGCCAACTTAAGTAAAAGAAGAGTGAGTCTTCTAACAGTTTGTGCTTTGAGCGGCTCCTGGGAGACCAGTATTGTATTCCGATGCACCAGTGCAGGTTTACTGTATCCCTTAGACATTCACATTGACCATGAAACACAGAAATTGTATCGGGATTGGATACAAAATGCACAATGCCGGCTTAAGTGCAAGAGGAGTGAATCCTCTAAGAGTTATAGATTTGAGAGGCTCCTGGCACACCGGTATTAGATTTCGATGCACCAGTGCAGGTTTACTGTATCCCTTGGACCTTTACATTGACCATGAAACAAAGAAATTGCATCGGGATTGAATACAAAATGCACAATGCCGACTTAAGTAGAAGAACAGTGAATCTTCTAACAGTTTGTGCTTTGAGCGGCTCCTGGGAGACCAGTATTTGATTCCGATGCACCAGTGCTGCTTTAGTGTATCCCTTGGACCTTCACATTGACCATGAAACACAGAAATTGCATCGGGATTGAATGCAAAAGGGACAGTGCCGACTGAAGTACAAGAAGAGTGAATTTTCTAAGAGTTTGTGGTTTGAGCAGCTCCTGGGAGACCAGTATTAGATTCCGATAGACCAGTGCAGGTTACTGTATCCCTTGGACCTTCAGCTTGACCATGAAACACAGAAATTGTATCGGGATCGATTACAAAGGGCACAATGCCGACCTAAGTACAAGAAGAGTGGATCTTCTAAGAGTTTGTGTTTTGAGCGGCTCCTTGGGAACCAGTATTAGATTCCGATACACAAGTGCAGGTGTACTGTATCCCTTGGACCTTAATATTGACCATGAAACATAGAAATTGCATCGGGATTGAATTCAAAGGGTCAATGCCGACTTAAGTACAAGATCACTGAATCTTCTAAGAGTTTGTGATTTGAGCGACTCCTTGGGACACCAGTATTAGATTCCGATATACCACTGCAGGTTTACTGTATCCCTTGGACCTTCACATTGACCATGAAGCACAGAAATTGAATCGGGATTGAATAGAAAACGCACAATGCCGACTTAAGTACAAGAACAGTGAATCTTCTAAGAGTTTGTGATTTGAGCGGCTCCTTGGGACACCAGTATTAGATTCCGATGCACCAGTGCAGGTTTACTGTACCCCTTGGACCTTCACATCGACCATGAAGCACAGATATTGCATCGGGATTGAATACAAAAGGCACAATGCCGACTTAAGTACAAGAATAGTGAATCTTCTAAGAATTTATGCTTTGAGCGGCTCGTGGGAGACCAGTCAAAGATTCTGATACACCAGTGCAGGTTTACTGTATCCCTTGGACCTTCAGCGTGACCATGAATCACAGAAATTGCATCGGGATCGATTACAAAATGCACAATACCGACATAAGTACAAGAAGAGTGAATTTTCTAAGAGTTTGTGGTTTGAGCGGCTCCTGGGAGACCAGATTAGATTTCGATGTACCTGTGCTCGTTTACTGTATCCATTGGACCTTCACATTGACCATGAAGCACAGATATTGCATCGGGATCGAAATGAAAGGGACAATGCCGACTTAAGTGCAAGAACAGTAAATCTTCTAAGAATTTCTGTTTTGAGTGGTTCCTGGGAGACCAGTCGTAGATTCCGATGCAGCGGTGAAGGTTTACTGTATCCCTTGGACATTCAACTTGACCATGAAACACAGAAATTACATCGGGATCGAATACAAAAGGCACAATGCCGACCTAAGTACAAGAAGATTGGATCTTCTAAGAGTTTGTACTTTGAGCGGCTCCTTGGGAACCAGTATTAGATTCCGATGCACAAGTGCATGTTTACTGTATCCGTTGGACCTTCATATTGACCATGAAACATAGAAATTGCATCGGGATTGAATTAAAAGGGACAATGCCGACTTAAGTACAAGAAGAGTGAATCTTCTAAGCTTTTGTGCTTTGAGCGGCTCCTGGGAGACCAGTCATAGATTCCGATGCACCAGTGCAGGTTTACTGTATCCCTTGGACCTTCAGCTAGACCATGAAACACAGAAATTGCATCGAGATCGATTACAAAATGCACAATGACGACTTAAGTACAAGAAGAGTGAGTCTTCTAAGAGTTTATTTTATAATCGGCTCCTGGGAGACCAGTAGTAGATTCCGATGCACCAGTGCAGGTATACTGTATCACGTGGACCTTTACATTGACCATGAAACACAGAAATTGCATTGGGATTGGTTACAAAAGGGACAACGCCCACTTAAGTACAAGAAGAGTGGATCTTCTAAGAGTTTGTGCTTTGAGCGGCTCCTTAGGACAACAGTATTAGATTCCGATGCACCACTGCAGGTTTACTGTATCCCTTGGACCTTCACATTCACCATGAAGCACAGAAATTGAATCGGGATTGAATAGAAAACGCACAATGCCGACTTAAGTACAAGAACAGTGAATCTTCTAAGAGTTTGTGCTTTGAGCGGCTCCTTGGGAGACCAGTATTAGATTCCGATGCAGCAGTGCAGGTTTGCTGTACCCCTCGGACCTTCACATCGACCATGAAGCACAGATATTGCATCGGGATTGAATACAAAAGGCACAATGCCGACTTAAGTACAAGAAGAGTGAATCTTCTAAGAATTTGTGCTTTAAGCGGCTCCTGGGAGACCAGTCATAGATTCCGATGAAACATTGCGGGTTTACTGTATCCCTTGCACCTTCAGCGTGACAATGAAACACAGAAATTGCATCGGGATCGATTACAAAATGCACAATGCCGACATAAGTAAAAGAAGAGTTAATTTTCTAAGTGTTTGTAGTTTGAGCGGCTCCTGGGAGACCAGTATTAGATTCCGATGCCCCTGTGCTCGTTTACTGTATCCATTAGACCTTCACATTGACCATGTACCACAGAAACTTCATCGGGATTGAATTGAAAGGGACAATGCCGACTTAAGTGCAAGAAGAGTAAATCTTCTAAGAATTTGTGCTTTGAGCGGTTCCTGGGAGACCAGTCATAGATTCCGATGCAGCAGTGAAGGTTTACTGTATCCCTTGGACACTCAACTTGACCATGAAACACAGAAATTACATTGGGATCGAATACAAAAGGCACAATGCCGACTTAAGTACAAGAAGAGTGATTTTTCTAAGAATTTGTGCTTTGAGCGGCTCCCTGGGACACCAGTATTAGATTGCGATGCACCAGTGCAGGTTTACTGTATTCCTTGGACCTTCACATTGACCATGAAACATAGAAATTGCATCGGGATTGAATACAAAAGGCACAATGCCGTCTTAAGTACAAGAAGAGTGAATCTTCTAAGAGTTTGTGATTTGAGCGGCTCCTGCGGGACCAGGATTAGATTCTGATGCACCAGTGCAGGTTTACTGTATCCCTTGGACCTTCACATTGACCATGAATCACAGAAATTGCATCGGGATTGAATACAAAAGGGCCAATGCCAACCTAAAAAGTAGAAGAGTGAATCTTCTAAGAGTTTGTACTATGAGTGGCTCCTGAGAGACCAGTATTACATTCCGATGCACCAGTGCAGGTTTACTATATCCCTTGGACATTCACATTGACCATGAAACACGGAAATTGTATCGGGATTGGATACAAAATGCACAATACCGACTTAAGTACAAGAACAGTGAATCTTCTAAGAGTTTGAGATTTGAGAGGCTCCTTGGAGCCCAGTATTAGATTCCGATGCACCAGTGCAGATTTACTGTATCCCTTGGACCTTCATATTGACCATGAAACATAGAAATTGCATCGGGATTGAATACAAAAGGCACAATGCTTTATTAAGTACAAGACGAGTGAATCTTCTAAGAGTTTGAACTTTGAGCGGCCACTGGGTGACCAGTATTAGATTCTGATGCACCAGTGCAGGTTTACTCTAACACTTGGACCTTCACATTGACCATGAATCACAGAAATTGCATCGGGATTGAATACAAAAGGGACAATGCCAACTTAAGTACAAGAAGAGTGAGTCTTCTAAGAGTTTGTGCTATGAGGGGCTCCTGGGGGACCAGTATTGGATTCCGATGCACCAGTGCAGGTTTACTGTTTCCCTTGGACATTCACATTGACCATGAAACACAGAAATTGTATCGGGATTGGATACAAAATGCACAATGCCGGCATAAGTGCAAGAATAGTGAATCTTCTAAGAGTTAGAGATTTGAGAGGCTCCTGGCACAGCGGTATTAGATTCCGATGCACCAGTGCAGGTTTACTGTATCCCTTGGACCTTTACATTGCTCATGAAACACAGAAATTGCATCGGGATCGATTACAAAAGGCACAATGCCGACTTAAGTACAAGAAGAGTGGATCTTCTAAGAGTTTGTGCTTTGAGCGGCTCCTTGGGATACAGTATTAGATTCCGATGCACCAGTGCAGGTTTACTGCATCCCTTGGACCTTCATATTGACCATGAAACATAGAAATTGCATCGGGATTGAATTAAAATGGACAATGCCGACTTCAGTACAAGAAGAGTGAATCTTCTAAGAATTTGTGCTTTGAGCGGCTCCTGGGAGCCCAGTCATGGATTCCGATGCACCAGTGCAGGTTTACTGTATCCCTTGGACATTCAGCTTGACCATGAAACACAGAAATTGCATCGGGATCGATTACAAAATGCACAATGCCGACATAAGTACAAGAAGAGTGAATTTTCTAAGAGTTTGTGGTTTGAGCGGCTCCTGGCAGACCAGTATTAGATTCCGATGTACCAGTGCTCGTTTACTGTATCCATTGGACCTTCACATTGACCATGTACCACAGAAACTGCATCGGGATTTAATTGAAAGGTACAATGCCGACTTAAGTGCAAGAAGAGTAAATCTTCTAAGAATTTGTGCTTTGAGCGGTTCCTGGGAGACCAGTCATAGATTCCGATGCAGCAGTGAAGGATTACTGTATCCCTTGGACATTCAACTTGACCATGAAACACAGAAATTACATCGGGATCGAATACAAAAGCTCAATGCCGACTTAAGTACAAGAAGAGTGATTTTTCTAAGCGTTCGTGCTTTGAGCGGCACCTTGGGACACCAGTATTAGATTCCGATGCACCAGTGCAGGTTTACTGTATTCCTTGGACCTTCACATTGACCATGAAACATAGAAATTGCATCGGGATTGAATACAAAAGGCACAATGCCGTCTTAAGTACAAGAAGAGTGAATCTTCTAAGAATTTGTGCTTTGAGTGGCTCCAGGGGACCAGGATTAGATTCTGATGCGCCAGTGCAGGTTTACTGTAACCCTTGGACCTTCACATTGACCATAAATCACAGAAATTGCATCGGGATTGAATACAAAAGGGACAATGCCAACTTAAGTACAAGAAGAGTGAATCTTCTAAGAGTTTGTGCTTTGAGCGGCTCCTGGGAGACCAGTATTGGATTCCGATGCACCAGTGCAGGTTTGCTGTATCCCTTTGACATTCACATTGACCATGAAACACAGGAATTGTATCGGGATTGGATACAAAATGCACAATGCCGACTTAAGTACAAGAAGAGTGAATCTTCTAAGAGTTTGAGTCTTGAGAAGCTCCTGGCAGACCAGTATTAGATTCCGATGCACCAGTGCAGGTTTACTGTATCCCTTGGCCCTTCACATTGACCATGAAACATAGAAATTGCATCGGGATTGAATACAAAAGGCACAATGCCGTCTTAAGTACAAGACGAGTGAATCTTCAAAGATTTTGTGCTTTGAGCGGCTCCTGGGACACCACTATTAGATTCTGATACACCAGTGCGGGTTTACTGTAACCCTTGGACATTCACATTGACCATGAATCACAGAAATTGCATCGGTATTGAATACAAAAGGGCCACTGCCAACCTAAGTACAAGAAGAAAGAATCTTCTAAGAGGTTGTATTTTCAGCGGGTCCTGAGAGACCAGTATTACATTCCGATGCACCAGTGCAGGATTACTGTATCCCTTGGACATTCACATTGACCATGAAACACGGAAATTGTATCGGGATTGATACAAAATGCACAATGCCGACTTAAGTGCAAGAAGAGTGAATCTTCTAAGAGTTTATTCTATGAGCGGCTCCTGGGAGACCAGTAGTAGATTCCGATGCACAAGTGCAAGTATACTGTATCACTTGGACCTTTACATTGACCATGAAACACAGAAATTGCATCGGGATAAATTACAAAAGGGACAACGCCGACTTAAGTACAAGAAGAGTGGATTTTCTAAGAGTTTGTGCTTTGAGCGGCTCCTTGGGACACCAGTATTAGATTCCGATGCACCAGTGCAGGTTTACTGTACCCCTTGGACCTTCACATTGACCATGAAGCACAGATATTGAATCGGGATAGAATACAAAAGGTACAAAGGCGACTTAAGTACAAGAAGAGTGAATCTTCTAAGAGTTTGTACTTTGAGCGGATCCTTGGAGACCAGTATTAGATTCTGATGCACCAGCGCAGGTTGACTGTATCGCTTGGACCTTCCCATTGACCATGGAACACAGATATTGCATCGGGATTAAATACAAAATGCATAATGCGGACTTAAGTACAAGAAGAGTGAATCTTCTAAGAGTTTGTTCTATGAGCGGCTCCTGGAGACCAGTAGTAGATTCCGATGCACCAGTGCAGGTTTACTGTATCACTTGGACCTTTATATTGACCATGAAACACAGAAATTGCATCGGGATTGATTACAAAAGGGTTAACGCCTACTTAAGTACAAGAAGAGTGAATCTCCTAAGTGTTTGTGCTCTGAGCGATTCCTGGGGGATCAGTATGAGATTCTGATGCACCAGTGCAGGTTTAGTGTAACCCTTGGGCCTTCACATTGACCATGAATCACAGAAATTGCATCGGGATTAAACACAAACGGGACAATGCTAACTTAAGTACAAGAAGAGTGAATCTTCTAAGAGTTTATGTTTTGAGGTGCTCCTTGGGAAACCAGTATTAGATTCCGATGCACCACTGTAGGTTTACTGTATCCCTTGGACATTCACATTCACCATGAAGCACAGAAATTGAATCAGGATTGAATATAAAACGCACAATGCCGACTTCAGTACAAGAACAGTGAAACTTCTAAGAGTTTGTGCTTAGAGCGGCTCCTTGGGACACCAGTATTAGATTGCAATGCACCAGTGCAGGTTTACTGTACCCCTGGGACCTTCAGCTTGACCATGAAACACAGAAATTGCATCGGGATCGATTACAAAAGGCACAATGCCGACTTAAGTACAAGAAGAGTGGATCTTCTAAGAGTTTGTGCTTTGAGCGGCTCCTTGGGAACCAGTATTAGATTCCGATGCACCAGTGCAGGTTTACTGTATCCCTTGGACCTTTACATTGACCATGAAACACAGAAATTGCATCGGGATTGATTACAAAAGGGACAACGCCGACTTAAGTACAAGAAGAGTGGATCTTCTATGAGTTTGTGCTTTAAACGGCTCCTTGGGACACCAGTATTACATTCCGATGAACCACTGCAGGTTTACTGAATCCCTTGGACCTTCACATTGACCATGAAGCACAAAAATTGAATCGGGATTGAATAGAAAACGCACAATGCCGACTTAATTACAAGAACAGTGAATCTTCTAAGAGTTTGTGATTTGAGCGGCTCCTTGGGACACCAGTATTTGATTCCGATGCACCAGTGCAGGTTTACTGTAACCCTTGGACCTTGACATCGACCATGAAGCACAGATATTGCATCGGGATTGAATACAAAAGCCACAATGCCGACTTAAGTACAAGAAGAGTGAATCGTCTAAGAGTTTGAGCTTTGAGCGGCTCCTTGCGACACCAGTATTAGATTCCGATGCACCAGTGCAGGTTTACTGTATCCCTTGGACGTTCACATTGACCATTAAACATAGAAATTGCATCGGGATTGAATACAAATGGCACAATGCCGTCTTAAGTACAAGAATAGTGAATCTTCTAAGAGTTTGTGCTTTGAGCGGCTCCTGGGGGACCAGGATTAGATTCTGATGCACCAGTGCAGGTTTACTGTAACCCTTGGACCTTCACATTGACCATGAATCACAGAAATTGCATCGGGATTGAATACAAAAGGGACAATGCCAACTTAAGTACAAGAAGAGTGAATCTTCTAAGAGTTTGTGCTTTGAGCGGCTCCTGGGAGACAAGTATTGGATTTAGATGCACCAGTGCAAGTTTACTGTATCCCTTTGACATTCACATTGACCATGAAACACAGGAATCGTGTCGGGATTGGATACAAAATGCACAATGCCGACTTAAGTACAAGAAGAGTGAATCTTCTAAGAGTTTGAGTCTTGAGAAGCACCTGGCAGACCAGTATTAGATTCCGATGCACCAGTGCAGGTTTACTGTATCCCTTGGACCTTCACATTGACCATGAAACATAGAAATTGCATCGGGATTGAATACAAAAGGCACAATGCCGTCTTAAGTACAAGACGAGTGAATCGTCAAAGATTATGTGTTTTGAGCGGCTCCTGGGACACCAGTATTAGATTCTGATACACCAGTGCAGGTTTACTGTAGCCCTTAGAACTTCACATTGACCATGAATCACAGATATTGCATCGGGATTGAGTACAAAAGGGCCAATGCCAACCTAAGTACAGGAAGAGTGAATCATCTAAAGAGTTTGTACTTTGAGCGGCTCCTGAGAGACCAGTATTACTTTCCGATGCACCAGTGCAAATTTACTGTGTCCCTTGGACATTCACATTGACCATTAAACACGGAAATTGTATCGGGATTGGATACAAAATGCACAAGGCCGACTTAAGTACAAGAAGAGTGAATCTTCTAAGAGTTTGAGTCTTGAGAAGCACCTGGCAGACCAGTATTAGATTCCGATGCACCAGTGCAGGTTTACTGTATCCCTTGGACCTTCATATTGACCATGAAACATAGAAATTGCATCGGGATTGAATACAAAAGGCAGAATGCTTTCTTAAGTACAAGACGAGTGAATGTTCTAAGAGTTTGAACTTTGAGCGGCTCCTGGGTGACCAGAATTAGATTCTGATGCAGCAGTGCAGGTTTACTGTAACCCTTGGACCTTCACATTGACCATCAATCACAGAAATTGCATCGGGATTGAATACAAATGGGACAATGCCAACTTAAGTACAAGAAGAGTGAGTCTTCTAAGAGTTAGTGCTTTGAGCGGCTCCTGGGAAACCAGTATTGGATTCCGATGCACCAGTGCAGGTTTACTGTATCCCTTTGACATTCACATTGTCCATGAAGCACAGAAATTGTATCGGGATTGGATAAAAAATCCACAATGCCGACTTAAGTACAGGAAGTGTGAATCTTCTAAGAGTTTGTGCTTTGAGCGGCTCCTGGGAGACCAGATTGGATTCCGATGCACCAGTGCAGGTTTACTGTATCCCTTTGACATTCACATTGACCATGAATCACAGACATTGCATCGGGATTGAATACAAAAAGACAATGCCAACTTAAGTACAAGAAGAGTGAATCTTCTAAGAGTTTGTGCTTTGAGCGGCTCCTGGGAGACCAGTATTGGATTCCGATGCACCAGTGCAGGTTTACTGTATCCCTTTGACATTCACATTGACCATGAAATACAGAAATTGTATCGGGATTGGATACAAAATGCACAATGCCGACTTAAGTACAAGAAGAGTGAATCTTCTAAGAGTTTGAGCCTTCAGAAGCTCCTGGCAGACCAGTATTAGATTCCGATGCACCAGTGCAGGTTTACTGTATCCCTTGGACATTCACAGTGACCATAAGACACGGAAATTGTATCGGGATTGGATGCAAAATGCACAATGCCGACTTAAGAACAAGAACAGCGACTCTTCTAAGAGTTTGAGTTTTGAGAGGCTCCTGAGAGCCCAGTATTAGATTCCGATGCACCAGTGCAGGTTGACTGTATTCCTTGGACCTTCACATTGACCATGAAGGCCTGAAATTGCATCGGGATTTAATTCAAAACGCACAATGCCGACTTAAGTACAAAAAGAGTGAATCTTCTAAGAGTTTGTGCTTTGAGCGGCTCCTGGGAGACCAGTATTTGATTCCGATGCACCAGTGCTGCTTTAGTGTATTTCTTGGACCTTCACATTGACCATGAAACACAGAAATTGCATCGGGATTGAATACAAAATGGACAGTGCCGACTTAAGTACAAGAAGAGTGAATTTTCTAAGAGTTTGTGGTTTGAGCGGCCCCTGGGAGTCCAGTACTAGATTCCGATGTACCAGTGCAGGTTTACTGTATCCCTTGGACCTTCATATGACCATGAAACACAGAAATTGTATCGGGATCGATTACAAAAGGCACAATGCCGACTTAAGTACAAGAAGAGTGAATCTTCTAAGAATTTGTGCTTTGAGCGGCTCCTGGGAGACCAGTCATAGATTCCGATGCACCAGCGCAGGTTTACTGTACCCCTTGGACCTTCACATTGACCATGAAGCACAGATACTGCATCGGGATAGAATACAAAAGGTACAATTGCGACTTAAGTACAAGAAGAGTGAATCTTCTAAGAGTTTGTACTTTGAGCGGATCCTTGGAGACCAGTATTAGATTCAGATGCACCAGTGCAGATTGACTGTATCGCTTGGACCTTCACATTGACCATGAAACAAAGAAATTGCATCGGGATTGTATACAAAATGTACAATGGCGACATAAGTACAAGAAGAGTGAATCTTCTAAGAGATTGTGCTTTGAGTGGCTCCTGGGAGACCAGTATTTGATTCCGATGCACCAGTGCTTGTTTAGTGTATCCCTTGGACCTTAACATTGGCCATGAAACACTGAAATTGCATTGGGATTGAATACAAAAGGGACAGTGCCGACTTAAGTACAAGAAGAGTGAATTTTCTAAACGTTTGTGGTTTGAGCGGCCCCTGGGAGACCAGAATTAGATTCCGATTTACCAGAACAGGTTTACTGTATCCCTTGGACCTTCAGCTTGACCATGAAACACAGAAATTGTATCGGGATCGATTACTAAAGGCACAGTGCCAATTTAAGAACAAGAAGAGTGGATCTTCTAAGAGTTTGTGCTTTCAGCGGCTCCTTGGGACACCAGTATTAGATTCCGATGCACCAGTGCAGGTTTACTGTATCCCTTGGACCTTCATTTTGACCATGAAACATAGAAATTGCATCGGGTTTGAATTAAAAGGGACAATGCCGACTTAAGTAGAAGTAGAGTGAATCTTCTAAGAATTTGTGCTTTGAGCGGCTCCCGGGAGACCAGTCTTAGATTCCGATGCACCAGTGCAGGTTTACTGTATCCCTTGTCCCTTCAGCTTGACCATGAAACACAGAAATTGCATCGGGATCGATTACAAAATGCACAATGCCGACTTATGTACAAGAAGAGTGGATCTTCTAAGAGTTTATTCTATGAGCGGCTCCTGGGAGACCAGTAGTAGATTCCGAAGCACAAGTGCAAGTATACTGTATCACTTGGACCTTTACATTGACCATGAAACACAGAAATTGCATCGGGATAAATTACAAAAGGGACAACGCCGACTTAAGTACAAGAAGAGTGGATTTTCTAAGAGTTTGTGCTTTGAGCGGCTCCTTGGGACACCAGTATTAGATTCCGATGCACCAGTGCAGGTTTACTGTTTCCCTTGGACATTCACATTGACCATGAAACACAGAAATTGTATCGGGATTGGATACAAAATGCACAATGCCGGCATAAGTGCAAGAATAGTGAATCTTCTAAGAGTTAGAGATTTGAGAGGCTCCTGGCACAGCGGTATTAGATTCCGATGCACCAGTGCAGTTTTACTGTATCCCTTGGACCTTTACATTGCCCATGAAACACAGAAATTGCATCGGGATCGATTACAAAAGGCACAATGCCGACTTAAGTACAAGAAGAGTGGATCTTCTAAGAGTTTGTGCTTTGAGCGGCTCCTTGGGAACCAGTATTAGATTCCGATGCACCAGTGCAGGTTTACTGCATCCCTTGGACCTTCATATTGACCATGAAACATAGAAATTGCATCGGGATTGAATTAAAATGGACAATGCCGACTTGAGTACAAGAAGAGTGAATCTTCTAAGAATTTGTGCTTTGAGCGGCTCCTGGGGCCCAGTCATGGATTCCGATGCACCAGTGCAGGTTTACTGTATCCCTTGGACATTCAGCTTGACCATGAAACACAGAAATTGCATCGGGATCGATTACAAAATGCACAATGCCGACATAAGTACAAGAAGAGTGAATTTTCTAAGAGTTTGTGGTTTGAGCGGCTCCTGGCAGACCAGTATTAGATTCCGATGTACCAGTGCTCGTTTACTGTATCCATTGGACCTTCACATTGACCATGTACCACAGATACTGCATCGGGATTTAATTGAAAGGTACAATGCCGACTTAAGTGCAAGAAGAGTAAATCTTCTAAGAATTTGTGCTTTGAGCGGGTCCTGGGAGACCAGTCATAGAGTCCGATGCAGCAGTGAAGGATTACTGTATCCCTTGGACATTCAACTTGACCATGAAACACAGAAATTACATCGGGATCGAATACAAAAGCTCAATGCCGACTTAAGTACAAGAAGAGTGATTTTTCTAAGCGTTCGTGCTTTGAGCGGCACCTTGGGACACCAGTATTAGATTCCGATGCACCAGTGCAGGTTTATTGTATTCCTTGGACCTTCACATTGACCATGAAACATAGAAATTGCATCGGGATTGAATACAAAAGGCACAATGCCGTCTTAAGTACAAGAAGAGTGAATCTTCTAAGAATTTGTGCTTTGAGTGGCTCCAGGGGACCAGGATTAGATTCTGATGCGCCAGTGCAGGTTTACTGTAACCCTTGGACCTTCACATTGACCATAAATCACAGAAATTGCATCGGGATTGAATACAAAAGGGACAATGCCAACTTAAGTACAAGAAGAGTGAATCTTCTAAGAGTTTGTGCTTTGAGCGGCTCCTGGGAGACCAGTATTGGATTCCGATGCACCAGTGCAGGTTTACTGTATCCCTTTGACATTCACATTGACCATGAAACACAGGAATAGTATCGGGATTGGATACAAAATGCACAATGCCGACTTAAGTACAAGAAGAGTGAATCTTCTAAGAGTTTGAGTCTTGAGAAGCTCCTGGCAGACCAGTATTAGATTCCGATGCACCAGTGCAGGTTTACTGTATCCCTTGGCCCTTCACATTGACCATGAAACATAGAAATTGCATCGGGATTGAATACAAAAGGCACAATGCCGTCTTAAGTACAAGACGAGTGAATCTTCAAAGATTTTGTGCTTTGAGCGGCTCCTGGGACACCACTATTAGATTCTGATACACCAGTGCGGGTTTACTGTAACCCTTGGACATTCACATTGACCATGAATCACAGAAAATGCATCGGTATTAAATACAAAAGGGCCACTGCCAACCTAAGTACAAGAAGAAAGAATCTTCTAAGAGGTTGTATTTTCAGCGGGTCCTGAGAGACCAGTATTACATTCCGATGCACCAGTGCAGGATTACTGTATCCCTTGGACATTCAGATTGACCATGAAACACGGAAATTGTATCGGGATTGATACAAAATGCACAATGCCGACTTAAGTACAAGAAGAGTGAATCTTCTAAGAGTTTATTCTATGAGCGGCTCCTGGGAGACCAGTAGTAGATTCCGATGCACAAGTGCAAGTATACTGTATCACTTGGACCTTTACATTGACCATGAAACACAGAAATTGCATCGGGATAAATTACAAAAGGGACAACGCCGACTTAAGTACAAGAAGAGTGGATTTTCTAAGAGTTTGTGCTTTGAGCGGCTCCTTGGGACACCAGTATTAGATTCCGATGCACCAGTGCAGGTTTACTGTACCCCTTGGACCTTCACATTGACCATGAAGCACAGATATTGAATCGGGATAGAATACTAAAGGTACAAAGGCGACTTAAGTACAAGAAGAGTGAATCTTCTAAGAGTTTGTACTTTGAGCGGATCCTTGGAGACCAGTATTAGATTCAGATGCACCAGTGCAGGTTGACTGTATCGCTTGGACCTTCCCATTGACCATGGAACACAGATATTGCATCGGGATTAAATACAAAATGCATAATGCGGACTTAAGTACAAGAAGAGTGAATCTTCTAAGAGTTTGTTCTATGAGCGGCTCCTGGGAGACCAGTAGTAGATTCCGATGCACCAGTGCAGGTTTACTGTATCACTTGGACCTTTACATTGACCATGAAACACAGAAATTGCATCGGGATTGATTACAAAAGGGTTAACGCCTACTTAAGTGCAAGAAGAGTGAATCTCCTAAGTGTTTGTGCTCTGAGCGATTCCTGGGGGATCAGTATGAGATTCTGATGCACCAGTGCAGGTTTAGTGTAACCCTTGGGCCTTCACATTGACCATGAATCACAGAAATTGCATCGGGATTAAACACAAACGGGACAATGCTAACTTAAGTACAAGAAGAGTGAATCTTCTAAGAGTTTATGTTTTGAGGGGCTCCTTGGGAAACCAGTATTAGATTCCGATGCACCACTGCAGGTTTACTGTATCCCTTGGACATTCACATTGACCATGAAGCACAGAAATTGAATCAGGATTGAATAGAAAACGCACAATGCCGACTTCAGTACAAGAACAGTGAAACTTCTAAGAGTTTGTGCTTAGAGCGGCTCCTTGGGACACCAGTATTAGATTGCAATGCACCAGTGCCGGTTTACTGTACCCCTGGGACCTTCAGCTTGACCATTAAACACAGAAATTGCATCGGGATCGATTACAAAAGGCACAATGCCGACTTAAGTACAAGAAGAGTGGATCTTCTAAGAGTTTGTGCTTTGAGCGGCTCCTTGGGAACCAGTATTAGATTCCGATGCACCAGTGCAGGTTTACTGTATCCCTTGGACCTTTACATTGACCATGAAACACAGAAATTGCATCGGGATTGATTACAAAAGGGACAACGCCGACTTAAGTACAAGAAGAGTGGATCTTCTATGAGTTTGTGCTTTAAACGGCTCCTTGGGACACCAGTATTTCATTCCGATGAACCACTGCAGGTTTACTGAATCCCTTGGACCTTCACATTGACCATGAAGCACAAAAATTGAATCGGGATTGAATAGAAAACGCACAATGCCGACTTAATTACAAGAACAGTGAATCTTCTAAGAGTTTGTGATTTGAGCGGCTCCTTGGGACACCAGTATTAGATTCCGATGCACCAGTGCAGGTTTACTGTAACCCTTGGACCTTCACATCGACCATGAAGCACAGATATTGCATCGGGATTGAATACAAAAGCCACAATGCCGACTTAAGTACAAGAAGAGTGAATCGTCTAAGAGTTTGTGCTTTGAGCGGCTCCTTGCGACACCAGTATTAGATTCCGATGCACCAGTGCAGGTTTACTGTATCCCTTGGACGTTCACATTGACCATTAAACATAGAAATTGCATCGGGATTGAATACAAATGGCACAATGCCGTCTTAAGTACAAGAATAGTGAATCTTCTAAGAGTTTGTGCTTTGAGCGGCTCCTGGGGGACCAGGATTAGATTCTGATGCACCAGTGCAGGTTTACTGTAACCCTTGGACCTTCACATTGACCATGAATCACAGAAATTGCATCGGGATTGAATACAAAAGGGACAATGCCAACTTAAGTACAAGAAGAGTGAATCTTCTAAGAGTTTGTGCTTTGAGCGGCTCCTGGGAGACAAGTATTGGATTCAGATGCACCAGTGCAAGTTTACTGTATCCCTTTGACATTCACATTGACCATGAAACACAGGAATCGTGTCGGGATTGGATACAAAATGCACAATGCCGACTTAAGTACAAGAAGAGTGAATCTTCTAAGAGTTTGAGTCTTGAGAAGCACCTGGCAGACCAGTATTAGATTCCGATGCACCAGTGCAGGTTTACTGTATCCCTTGGACCTTCACATTGACCATGAAACATAGAAATTGCATCGGGATTGAATACAAAAGGCACAATGCCGGCTTAAGTACAAGACGAGTGAATCGTCAAAGATTATGTGTTTTGAGCGGCTCCTGGGACACCAGTATTAGATTCTGATACACCAGTCCAGGTTTACTGTAGCCCTTGGAACTTCACATTGACCATGAATCACAGAAATTGCATCGGGATTGAGTACAAAAGGGCCAATGCCAACCTAAGTACAGGAAGAGTGAATCTTCAAAGAGTTTGTACTTTGAGCGGCTCCTGAGAGACCAGTATTACTTTCCGATGCACCAGTGCCAATTTACTGTGTCCCTTGGACATTCACATTGACCATTAAACACGGAAATTGTATCGGGATTGGATACAAAATGCACAAGGCCGACTTAAGTACAGGAAGTGTGAATCTTCTAAGAGTTTGTGCTTTGAGCGGCTCCTGGGAGACCAGTATTGGATTCCGATGCACCAGTGCAGGTTTACTGTACCCCTTTGACATTCATATTGACCATGAAACATAGAAATTGCATCGGGATTGAATACAAAAGGCAGAATGCTTTCTTAAGTACAAGACGAGTGAATGTTCTAAGAGTTTGAACTTTGAGCGGCTCCTGGGTGACCAGAATTAGATTCTGATGCAGCAGTGCAGGTTTACTGTAACCCTTGGACCTTCACATTGACCATCAATCACAGAAATTGCATCGGGATTGAATACAAATGGGACAATGCCAACTTAAGTACAAGAAGAGTGAGTCTTCTAAGAGTTAGTGCTTTGAGCGGCTCCTGGGAAACCAGTATTGGATTCCGATGCACCAGTGCAGGTTTACTGTATCCCTTTGACATTCACATTGTCCATGAAGCACAGAAATTGTATCGGGATTGGATAAAAAATGCACAATGCCGACTTAAGTACAGGAAGTGTGAATCTTCTAAGAGTTTGTGCTTTGAGCGGCTCCTGGGAGACCAGTATTGGATTCCGATGCACCAGTGCAGGTTTCCTGTACCCCTTTGACATTCACATTGACCATGAATAACAGACATTGCATCGGGATTGAATACAAAAAGACAATGCCAACTTAAGTACAAGAAGAGTGAATCTTCTAAGAGTTTGTGCTTTGAGCGGCTCCTGGGAGACCAGTATAGGATTCCGATGCACCAGTGCAGGTTTACTGTATCCCTTTGACATTCACATTGACCATGAAATACAGAAATTGTATCGGGATTGGATACAAAATGCACAATGCCGACTTAAGTACAAGAAGAGTGAATCTTTTAAGAGTTTGTGCTTTGAGCGGATCCTTGGAGACCAGTATTAGATTCAGATGCACCAGTGCAGGTTTACTGTATCCCTTGGACATTCACAGTGACCATAAGACACGGAAATTGTATCGGGATTGGATACAAAATGCACAATGCCGACTTAAGAACAAGAACAGCGACTCTTCTAAGAGTTTGAGTTTTGAGAGGCTCCTGAGAGCCCAGTATTAGATTCCGATGCACCAGTGCAGGTTGACTGTATTCCTTGGACCTTCATATTGACCATGAAACTAAGAAATTGCATCGGGATTGAATACAAAAGGCACAATGCTTTCTTAAGTACAAGTCGAGTGAATCTTCTAAGAGTTTAAAATTTGAACGGCTCCTGGGTGACCAGTATTAGATTCCGATGCACCAGTGCAGGTTTACTGTAATCCTTGGACCTTCACATTGACCATGAATCACAGAAATTGCATCGGGATTGAACACAAAAGGGACAATGCCAACTTAAGTACAAGAAGAGTGAGTCTTCTAAGAGTTTTTGCTTTGAGCGGCTCCTGGGAGACCAGTATTGGATTCCGATGCAGCAGTGCTGGTTTACTGTATCCCTTGGACTTTCAGCTTGACCATGAAACACAGAAATTGCATCGGGATCGATTACAAAAGGCACAATGCCGACTTAAGTACAAGAAGAGTGGATCTTTTAAGAGTTTGTGCTTTGAGCGGCCCCTTGGGACAACAGTATTAGATTCCGATGCACCAGTCCAGGTTTAGTGTATGCCTTGGACCTTCACATTGACCATGAAGGCCTGAAATTGCATCGGGATTTAATTCAAAACGCACAATGCCGACTTAAGTACAAGAAGAGTGAATCTTCTAAGAGTTTGTGCTTTGAGCGGCTCCTGGGAGACCAGTATTTGATTCCGATGCACCAGTGCTGCTTTAGTGTATTTCTTGGACCTTCACATTGACCATGAAACACAGAAATTGCATCGGGATTGAATACAAAATGGACAGTGCCGACTTAAGTACAAGAGGAGTGAATTTTCTAAGAGTTTGTGGTTTGAGCGGCCCCTGGGAGACCAGTACTAGATTCCGATGTACCAGTGCAGGTTTACTGTATCCCTTGGACCTTCATATGACCATGAAACACAGAAATTGTATCGGGATCGATTACAAAAGGCACAATGCCGACTTAAGTACAAGAAGAGTGAATCTTCTAAGAATTTGTGCTTTGAGCGGCTCCTGGGAGACCAGTCATAGATTCCGATGCACCAGCGCAGGTTTACTGTACCCCTTGGACCTTCACATTGACCATCAAGCACAGATATTGCATCGGGATAGAATACAAAAGGTACAATGGCGACTTAAGTACAAGAAGAGTGAATCTTCTAAGAGTTTGTACTTTGAGCGGATCCTTGGAGACCAGTATTAGATTCAGATGCACCAGTGCAGATTGACTGTATCGCTTGGACCTTCACATTGACCATGGAACACAGATATTGCATCGGGATTAAATACAAAATGCACAATGCGGACTTAAGTACAAGATGAGTGAATCTTCTAAGAGTTAGAGATTTGAGAGGCTCCTGGCACACCGGTATTAGATTCCGATGCACCAGTGCAGGTATACTGTATCCCTTGGACCTTTACATTGACCATGAAACAAAGAAATTGCATCGGGATTGAATACAAAATGCACAATGGCGACATAAGTACAAGAAGAGTGAATCTTCTAAGAGATTGTGCTTTGAGTGGCTCCTGGGAGACCAGTATTTGATTCCGATGCACCAGTGCTTGTTTAGTGTATCCCTTGGACCTTAACATTGGCCATGAAACACTGAAATTGCATTGGGATTGAATACAAAAGGGACAGTGCCGACTTAAGTACAAGAAGAGTGAATTTTCTAAACGTTTGTGGTTTGAGCGGCCCCTGGGAGACCAGAATTAGATTCCGATTTACCAGAACAGGTTTACTGTATCCCTTGGACCTTCAGCTTGACCATGAAACACAGAAATTGTATCGGGATCGATTACTAAAGGCACAGTGCCAATTTAAGTACAAGAAGAGTGGATCTTCTAAGAGTTTGTGCTTTCAGCGGCTCCTTGGGACACCAGTATTAGATTCCGATGCACCAGTGCAGGTTTACTGTATCCCTTGGACCTTCATATTGACCATGAAACATAGAAATTGCATCGGGTTTGAATTAAAAGGGACAATGCCGACTTAAGTAGAAGTAGAGTGAATCTTCTAAGAATTTGTGCTTTGAGCGGCTCCTGGGAGACCAGTCTTAGATTCCGATGCACCAGTGCAGGTTTACTGTATCCCTTGTACCTTCAGCTTGACCATGAAACACAGAAATTGCATCGGGATCGATTACAAAATGCACAATGCCGACTTATGAACAAGAAGAGTGGATCTTCTAAGAGTTTATTCTATGAGCGGCTCCTGGGAGACCAGTAGTAGATTCCGAAGCACAAGTGCAAGTATACTGTATCACTTGGACCTTTACATTGACCATGAAACACAGAAATTGCATCGGGATAAATTACAAAAGGGACAACGCCGACTTAAGTACAAGAAGAGTGGATTTTCTAAGAGTTTGTGCTTTGAGCGGCTCCTTGGGACACCAGTATTAGATTCCGATGAACCACTGCAGGTTTACTGAATCCCTTGGACGTTCACATTGACCATGAAACATAGAAATTGCATCGGGATTAAATACAAAATGCACAATGCGGACTTAAGTACAAGAAGAGTGAATCTTCTAAGAGTTTGTTCTATGAGCGGCTCCTGGGAGACCAGTAGTAGATTCCGATGCACCAGTGCAGGTTTACTGTAACCCTTGGACCTTCAGCTTGACCATGAAACACAGAAATTGCATCGGGATCGATTACAAAAGGCACAATGCCGACTTAAGTACAAGACGAGTGGATCTTCTATGAGTTTGTGCTTTAAACGGCTCCTTGGGACACCAGTATTACATTCCAATGAACCACTGCAGGTTTACTGAATCCCTTCGACCTTCACATTGACCATGAAGCACAGAAATTGAATCGGGATTGAATAGAAAACGCACAATGCCGACTTAATTACAAGAACAGTGAATCTTCTAAGAGTTTGTGATTTGAGCGGCTCCTTGCGACACCAGTATTAGATCCCGATGCACCAGTGCAGGTTTACTGTATCCCTTGGACGTTCACATTGACCATGAAACATAGAAATTGCATCGGGATTGAATACAAATGGCACAATGCCGTCTTAAGTACAAGAATAGTGAATCTTCTAAGAGTTTGTGCTTTGAGCGGCTCCTGGGGGACCAGGATTAGATTCTGATGCACCAGTGCAGGTTTACTGTAACCCTTGGACCTTCACATTGATCATGAATCACAGAAATTGCATCGGGATTGAATACAAAAGGGACAATGCCAACTTAAGTACAAGAAGAGTGAATCTTCTAAGAGTTTGTGCTTTGAGCGGCTCCTGGAAGACCAGTATTGGATTCAGATGCACCAGTGCAAGTTTACTGTATCCCTTTGACATTCACATTGACCATGAAACACAGAAATCGTGTCGGGATTGGATACAAAATGCACAATGCTGACTTAAGTACAAGAAGAGTGAATCTTCTAAGAGTTTGAGTCTTGAGAAGCTCCTCGCTGACCAGTATTAGATTCTGATGCACCAGTGCAGGTTTACTGTATCCCTTGGACCTTCACATTGACCATGAAACATAGAAATTGCATCGGGATTGAGTACGAAAGGCACAATGCCGTCTTAAGTACAAGACGAGTGAATCGTGAAAGAGTATGTGTTTTGAGAGGGTCCTGAGACACCAGTATTAGATTCTGATACACCAGTGCAGGTTTACTGTAGCCCTTGGACCTTCACATTGACCATGAATCACAGAAATTGCATCGGGATTGAGTACAAAATGGCCAATGCCAACCTAAGTACAAGAAGAGTGAATCTTCAAAGAGTTTGTACTTTGAGCGGCTCCTGGGAGACCAGTATTGGATTCCGATGCACCAGTGCAGGTTTACTGTGTCCCTTGGACATTCACATTGACCATTAAACACGGAAATTGTATCGGGATTGGATACAAAATGCACAAGGCCGACTTAAGTACAAGAACAGTGAAACTTCTAAGAGTTTGAGTTTTGAGAGGCTCCTGGGAGCCCAGTAATAGATTCCGATGCACCAGTGCAGGTTTACTGTATCCCTAGGACCTTCATATTGACCATGAAACATAGAAATTGCATCGGGATTGAATACAAAAGGCAGAATGCTTGCTTAAGTACAAGACGAGTGAATGTTCTAAGAGTTTGAACTTTGAGCGGCTCCTGGGTGACCAGATTTAGATTCTGATGCACCAGTGCAGGTTTACTGTACCCCTTGGACCTTCACATTGACCATTAATCACAGAAATTGCATCGGGATTGAATACAAATGGGACAATGCCAACTTAAGTTCAAGAAGAGTGAGTCTTCTAAGAGTTAGTGCTTTGAGCGGCTCCTGGGAGACCAGTATCGGATTCCGATGCAGCAGTGCAGGTTTACTGTATCCCTTTGACATTCACATTGTCCATGAAGCACAGAAATTGAATCGGGATTGGATACAAAATGCACAATGCCGACTTAAGTACAGGAAGTGTGAATCTTCTAAGAGTTTGTGCTTTGAGCGGCTCCTGGGAGACCAGTATTGGATTCCGATGCACCAGTGCAGGTTTACTGTATCCCTTTGACATTCACATTGACCATGAATCACAGAAATTCCATCGAGATTGAATACAAAAAGACAATGCCAACTTAAGTACAAGAAGAGTGAATCTTCTAAGAGTTTGTGCTTTGAGCGGCTCCTGGGCGACCAGTATTGGATTCCGATGCACCAGTGCAGGTTTACTGTATCCCTTTGACATTCACATTGACCATGAATCACAGAAATTCCATCGGGATTGAATACAAAAAGACAATGCCAACTTAAGTACAAGAAGAGTGAATCTTCTAAGAGTTTGTGCTTTGAGCGGCTCCTGGGAGACCAGTATTGGATTCCGATGCACCAGTGCAGGTTTACTGTATCCCTTGGACATTCACAGTGGCCATAAGACACGGAAATTGTATCGGGATTGGATACAAAATGCACAATGCCGACTTAAGGACAAGAACAGTGACTCTTCTAAGAGTTTGAGTTTTGAGAGGCTCCTGAGAGCCCAGTATTAGATTCCGATGCACCAGTGCAGGTTTACTGTATCCCTTGGACCTTCATATTGACCATGAAACATAGAAATTGCATCGGGATTGAATACAAAAGGCACAATGCTTTCTTAAGTACAAGACGAGTGAATCTTCTAGGAGTTTGAACTTTGAACGGTTCCTGGGTGACTAGTATTAGATTCCGATGCACCAGTGCAGGTTTACTGTAATCCTTGGACCTTCACATTGACCATGAGTCACAGAAAATGCATCGGGATTGAATACAAAAGGGACAATGCCAACTTAAGTACAAGAAGAGTGAGTCTTCTAAGAGTTTGTGCTTTGAGCGGCTCCTTATGACACCAGTATTAGATTCCGATGCACCACTGCATGTTTACTGTATCCCTTGGACCTTCACATTGACCATGAAACACAGAAATTGAATCGAGATTGAATAGAAAACGCACAATGCCGACTTAGGTACAAGAACAGTGAATCTTGTAAGTGTTTGTGATTTGAGCGGCTCCTTGGGACACCAGTGTTAGATTCCGATGCACCAGTGCCGGTTTACTGTACCCCTTAAACCTTCACATCGACCATGAAGCACAGATATTGCATCGGGATTGAATACAAAAGGCACAATGTCGACTTAAGTACAAGAAGAGTGAAACTTCTAATAATTTGTAGTTTGAGCGGCTCCTGGGAGACCAGTCACAGATTCCGATGCACCAGTGCAGGTTTACTGTATCCCTTGGACCTTCAGCGTGACCTTAAAACACAGAAATTGCATCGGGATCGATTACAAAATGCACAATGCCGACATAAGTACAAGAAGAGTGAATTTTCTAAGAATTGTGGTTTGGGCGGCTCCTGGGGGACCAGTATTAGATTCCGATGTACCAGTGCTGGTTTACTGTATCCATAGGACCTTCACATTGACCATGTACCACAGAAACTGCATCGGGATTGGATTGAAATTGACAATGCCGACTTAAGTGCAAGAAGAGTAAATCTTCTAAGAATTTGTGTTTGAGCGGTTCCTGGGAGACCAGTCATAGATTCCGATGCAGCAGTGAAGTTTTGCTGTATCCCTTGGACATTCAAATTGACCATGAAACACAGATATTACATGGGGACCGAATACAAAAGGCACAATTCCGACTTAAGTACAAGAAGAGTGATTTTTCTAAGAGTTTGTGCTTTGAGCGGCTCCTTGGGACACCAGTATTAGATTCCGATGCACCAGTGCAGGTTTACTGTAACCCTTGGACCTTCACATTGACCATGAAGCACAGATATTGCATCGGGATAGAATACAAAAGGTACAATGCCGACTTAAAGTACAAGAAGAGTGAATCTTCTAAGAGTTTGTGCTTGAGCGGCACCTGGGATACCAGGATTAGATTCTGATGCACCAGAGCAGGTATACCGTATCCCTTTGACATTCACATTGACCATGAAACACAGAAATTGTATCGGGATTGGATACAAAATGCACAATGCCGACTTAAGTACAAGAAGAGTGAATCTTCTTAGAGTTTGAGTCTTGAGAAGCTCCAGGCAGACCAGTATTAGATTCCGACGTACCAGTGCAGGTTTACTGTATCCCTTGGACCTTCAGCTTGACCATGAAACACAGAAATTGCATCGGGATCGATTACAAAAGGCACAATGCCGACTTAAGCACAAGAAGAGTGGATCTTCTAAGAATTTGTGCTTTGAGCGGCTCCTGGGAGACCAGTATTGGATTCCGATGCACCAGTGCAGGTTTACTGTATCCCTTTGACATTCACATTGACCATGAATCACAGATATTCCATCGGGATTGAATACAAAAAGACAATGCCAACTTAAGTACAAGAAGAGTGAATCTTCTAAGAGTTTGTGCTTTGAGCGGCTCCTGGGAGACCAGTATTGGATTCCGATGCACCAGTGCAGGTTTACTGTATCCCTTTGACATTCACATTGACCATGAATCACAGAAATTCCATCGGGATTGAATACAAAAAGACAATGCCAACTTAAGTACAAGAAGAGTGAATCTTCTAAGAGATTGTGCTTTGAGCGGCTCCTGGGAGACCAGTATTTGATTCCGATGCACCAGTGCTGGTTTAGTGTATCCCTTGGACCTTAACATTGGCCATGAAACACAGAAATTGCATTGGGATTGAATACAAAAGGGACAGTGCCGACTTAAGTACAAGAAGAGTGAATTTTCTAAACGTTTGTGCTTTGAGCGGCTCCTGGGAGACCAGTCATAGATTCCGATGCACCAGTGCAGGTTTACTGTATCCCTTGTACCTTCAGCTTGACCATGAAACACAGAAATTGCATCGGGATCGATTACAAAATGCACAATGCCGACTTAAGTACAAGAAGAGTGAATCTTCTAAGAGTTTATTCTATGAGCGGCTCCTGGGAGACCAGTAGTAGATTCCGATGCACAAGTGCAAGTATACTGTATCACTTGGACCTTTACATTGACCATGATACACAGAAATTGCATCGGGATAAATTACAAAATGGACAACGCCGACTTAAGTACAAGAAGAGTGGATCTTCTAAGAGTTTGTGCTTTGAGCGGCTCCTTGGGACACCAGTATTAGATTCCGATTCACCAGTGCAGGTTTACTGTACCCCTTGGACCTTCACATTAACCATGAAGCACAGATATTGCATCGGGATAGAATACAAAAGGTACAATGGCGACTTAAGTACAGGAAGAGTGAATCTTCTAAGAGTTTGTACTTTGAGCGGATCCTTGGAGACCAGTATTAGATTCAGATGCACCAGTGCAGGTTGACTGTATCGCTTGGACCTTCACATTGACCTTGGAACACAGATATTGCATCGGGATTAAATACAAAATGCACAATGCGGACTTAAGTACAAGAAGAGTGAATCTTCAAAGAGTTTGTTCTATGAGCGGCTCCTGGGAGACCAGTAGTAGATTCCGATGCACCAGTGCAGGTTTACTGTATCACTTGGACCTTTATATTGACCATGAAACACAGAAATTGCGTCGGGATTGATTACGAAATGGTTAACGCCTACTTAAGTACAAGAAGAGTGAATCTCCTAAATGTTTGTGCTCTGAGCGATTCCTGGGTAACCAGTATTAGATTCTGATGCACCAGTGCAGGTTTAGTGTAATCCTTGGGCCTTCACATTGACCATCAATCACAGAAATTGCATCGGGAATAAACAAAAAAAGGACAATGCTAACTTAAGTACAAGAAGAGTGAATCTTCTAAGAGTTTATGCTTTGAGGGGCTCCTTGGGACACCAGTATTAGATTCCGATGCACCACTGCAGGTTTACTGTATCCCTTGGACATTCACATTGACCATGAAGCACAGAAATTGAATCGGGATTGAATAGAAAACGCACAATGCCGACGTAAGTACAAGAACAGTGAATCTTCTAAGAGTTTGTGCTTTGAGCGGCTCCTTGGGACACCAGTATCAGATTCCGATGCACCAGTGCAGGTTTACTGTACCCCTTGGAACTTCACATTAACCATGAAGCACAGATATTCCATCGGGGTATAATACAAAAGGCACAATGCCGACTTAAGTACAAGAAGAGTGAATCTTCAAAGAATTTGTGCTTTGAGCGGCTCCTGGGAGAACAGTATTAGATTCCGATGTACCAGTGCAGGTTTACTGTATCCCTTGGACCTTCAGCTTGACCATGAAACACAGAAATTGCATCGGGATCGATTACAAAAGGCACAATGCCGACTTAAGTACAAGAAGAGTGGATCTTCTAAGAGTTTGTGCTTTGAGCGGCTCCTTGGGAACCAGTATTAGATTCCGATGCACCAGCGCAGGTTTACCGTAACCCTTGGACCTTCACATCGACCATGAAGCACAGATATTGCATCGGGATTGAATACAAATGGAACAATGCCGACTTAAGTACAAGAAGAGTGAATCGTCTAAGAGTTTGTGCTTTGAGCGGCTCCTTGCGACACCAGTATTAGATTCCGATGCACCAGTGCAGGTTTACTGTATCCCTTGGACGTTCACGTTGACCATGAAACATAGAAATTGCATCGGGATTGAATACAAATGGCACAATGCAGTCTTAAGTACAAGAATAGTGAATCCTCTAAGAGTTTGTGCTTTGAGCGGCTCCTGGGGGACCAGGATTAGATTCTGATGCACCAGTGCAGGTTTACTGTAACCCTTGGACCTTCACATTGACCATGAATCACAGAAATTGCATCGGGATTGAATACAAAAGGGACAATGCCAACTTAGGTACAAGAAGAGTGAATCTTCTAAGAGTTTGTGCTTTGAGCGGCTCCTGGGAGACCAGTATTGGGTTCAGATGCGCCAGTGCAAGTTTACTGTATCCCTTTGACATTCACATTGACCATGAAACACAGGAATAGTATCGGGATTGGATACAAAATGCACAATGCCGACTTAAGAACAAGAACAGTGACTCTTCTAAGAGTTTGAGTTTTGAGAGGCTCCTGAGAGCCCAACATTAGATTCCGATGCACCAGTGCAGGTTTACTGTATCCCTTCGACCTTCATATTGACCATGAAACATAGAAATTGCATCGGGATTGAATACAAAAGGCACAATGCTTTCTTAAGTACAAGACGAGTGAATCTTCTAAGAGTTTGAACTTTGAACGGCTCCTGGGTGACCAGTATTAGATTCTGATGCACCAGTGCAGGTTTACTGTAACCCTTGGACCTTCACATTGACCATGAAACACAGAAATTGTATCGGGATTGGATACAAAATGCACAATGCCGACTTAAGTACAAGAAGAGTGAATCTTCTAAGAGATTGTGCTTTGAGCGGCTCCTGGGAGACCAGTATTTGATTCCGATGCACCAGTGCTGGTTTAGTGTACCCCGTGGACCTTAACATTGGCCATGAAACACAGAAATTGCATTGGGATTGAATACAAAAGGGACAGTGCCGACTTAAGTACAAGAAGAGTGAATTTTCTAAACGTTTGTGGTTTGAGCGGCCCCTGGGAGACCAGAATTAGAGTCCGATGTACCAGTGCAAGTTTACTGTATCCCTTGGACCTTCAGCTTGACCATGAAACACAGAAATTGCATCGGGATCGATTACTAAAGGCACAGTGCCGATTTAAGTACAAGAAGAGTGGATCTTCTAAGAGTTTGTGCTTTCAGCGGCTCCTTGGGACACCAGTATTAGATTCCGATGCACAAGTGCAGGTTTATTGTATCCCTTGGACCTTCAGCTTGACCATGAAACACAGAAATTGCATCGGGATCGATTACTAAAGGCACAGTGCCGATTTAAGTACAAGAAGAGTGAATCTTCTAAGAATTTGTGCTTTGAGCGGCTCCTGGGAGAACAGTATTAGATTCCGATGTACCAGTGCAGGTTTACTGTATCCCTTGGACCTTCAGCTTGACCATGAAACACAGAAATTGCATCGGGATCGATTACAAAAGGCACAATGCCGACTTAAGTACAGGAAGAGTGGATCTTCTAAGAGTTTGTGCTTTGAGCGGCTCCTTGGGAACCAGTATTAGATTCCGATGAACCACTGAAGGTTTACTGAATCCCTTGGACCTTCACATTGACCATGAAGCACAGAAATTGAATCGGGATTGAATAGAAAACGCACAATGCCGACATAATTACTAGAACAGTGAATCTTCTAAGAGTTTGTGATTTGAGCAGCTCCTTGAGACACCAGTATTAGATTCCGATGCACCAGCGCAGGTTTACCGTAACCCTTAGACCTTCACATCGACCATGAAGCACAGATATTGCATCGGGATTGAATACAAAAGGCACAATGCCGACTTAAGTACAAGAAGAGTGAATCGTCTGAGAGTTGGTGCTTTGAGCGGCTCCTTGCGACACCAGTATTAGATTCCGATGCACCAGTGCAGGTTTACTGTATCCCTTGGACCTTCACATTGACCATGAAACATAGAAATTGCATCGGGATTGAATACAAATGGCACAATGCCGTCTTAAGTACAAGAATAGTGAATCTTCTATGAGTTTGTGCTTTGAGCGGCTCCTGGGGGACCAGGATTAGATTCTGATGCACCAGTGCAGGTTTACTGTAACCCTTGGACCTTCACATTGACCATGAATCACAGAAATTGCATCGGGATTGAATACAAAAGGGACAATGCCAACTTAAGTACAAGAAGAGTGAATCTTCTAAGAGTTTGTGCTTTGAGCGGCTCCTGGGAGACCAATATTGGGTTCAGATGCACCAGTGCAAGTTTACTGTATCCCTTTGACATTCACATTGACCATGAAACACAGAAATCGTATCGGGATTGGATACAAAACGCACAATGCCGACTTAAGTACAAGAAGAGTGGATCTTCTAAGAGTTTGTGCTTTGAGCCGCTCCTTGGGAACCAGTATTAGATTCCGATGCACCAGTGCAGGTTTACTGTATCCCTTGGACCTTCATATTGACCATGAAACATAGAAATTGCATCGGGATTGAATTAAAAGGGACAATGCCGAATTAAGTACAAGAAGAGTGAATCTTCTAAGAATTTGTGCTTTGAGCGGCTCCTGGGAGACCAGTCATAGATTCCGATGCACCAGTGCAGGTTTACTGTATCCCTTGGACCTTCAGCTTGACCATGAAACACAGAAATTGCATCGGGATCAATTACAAAATGCACAATGCCGACTTAAGTACAAGAAGAGTGAATCTTCTAAGAGTTTATTCTATGATCGGCTCGTGGGAGACCAGTAGTAGATTCCGATGCACCAGTGCAGGTATACGGTATCACTTGGACCTTTATATTGACCATGAAACACAGAAATTGCATCGGGATCGATTACAAAATGCACAATGCCGACTTAAGTACAAGAAGAGTGATTTTTCTAAGAGTTTGTGCTTTGAGCGGCTCCTTGGGACACCAGTATTAGATTCCGATGCACCAGTGCAGGTTTACTGTAACCCTTGGACCTTCACATTGACCATGAAGCACAGATATTGCATCGGGATAGAATACAAAAGGTACAATGCCGACTTAAGTACAAGAAGAGTGAATCTTCTAAGAGTTTGTGCTTGAGCGGCACCTGGGATACCAGGATTAGATTCTGATGCACCAGAGCAGGTATACCGTATCCCTTTGACATTCACATTGACCATGAAACACAGAAATTGTATCGGGATTGGATACAAAATGCACAATGCCGACTTAAGTACAAGAAGAGTGAATCTTCTTAGAGTTTGAGTCTTGAGAAGCTCCAGGCAGACCAGTATTAGATTCCGACGTACCAGTGCAGGTTTACTGTATCCCTTGGACCTTCAGCTTGACCATGAAACACAGAAATTGCATCGGGATCGATTACAAAAGGCACAATGCCGACTTAAGCACAAGAAGAGTGGATCTTCTAAGAATTTGTGCTTTGAGCGGCTCCTGGGAGACCAGTATTGGATTCCGATGCACCAGTGCAGGTTTACTGTATCCCTTTGACATTCACATTGACCATGAATCACAGATATTCCATCGGGATTGAATACAAAAAGACAATGCCAACTTAAGTACAAGAAGAGTGAATCTTCTAAGAGTTTGTGCTTTGAGCGGCTCCTGGGAGACCAGTATTGGATTCCGATGCACCAGTGCAGGTTTACTGTATCCCTTTGACATTCACATTGACCATGAATCACAGAAATTCCATCGGGATTGAATACAAAAAGACAATGCCAACTTAAGTACAAGAAGAGTGAATCTTCTAAGAGATTGTGCTTTGAGCGGCTCCTGGGAGACCAGTATTTGATTCCGATGCACCAGTGCTGGTTTAGTGTATCCCTTGGACCTTAACATTGGCCATGAAACACAGAAATTGCATTGGGATTGAATACAAAAGGGACAGTGCCGACTTAAGTACAAGAAGAGTGAATTTTCTAAACGTTTGTGCTTTGAGCGGCTCCTGGGAGACCAGTCATAGATTCCGATGCACCAGTGCAGGTTTACTGTATCCCTTGTACCTTCAGCTTGACCATGAAACACAGAAATTGCATCGGGATCGATTACAAAATGCACAATGCCGACTTAAGTACAAGAAGAGTGAATCTTCTAAGAGTTTATTCTATGAGCGGCTCCTGGGAGACCAGTAGTAGATTCCGATGCACAAGTGCAAGTATACTGTATCACTTGGACCTTTACATTGACCATGATACACAGAAATTGCATCGGGATAAATTACAAAATGGACAACGCCGACTTAAGTACAAGAAGAGTGGATCTTCTAAGAGTTTGTGCTTTGAGCGGCTCCTTGGGACACCAGTATTAGATTCCGATTCACCAGTGCAGGTTTACTGTACCCCTTGGACCTTCACATTAACCATGAAGCACAGATATTGCATCGGGATAGAATACAAAAGGTACAATGGCGACTTAAGTACAGGAAGAGTGAATCTTCTAAGAGTTTGTACTTTGAGCGGATCCTTGGAGACCAGTATTAGATTCAGATGCACCAGTGCAGGTTGACTGTATCGCTTGGACCTTCACATTGACCTTGGAACACAGATATTGCATCGGGATTAAATACAAAATGCACAATGCGGACTTAAGTACAAGAAGAGTGAATCTTCAAAGAGTTTGTTCTATGAGCGGCTCCTGGGAGACCAGTAGTAGATTCCGATGCACCAGTGCAGGTTTACTGTATCACTTGGACCTTTATATTGACCATGAAACACAGAAATTGCGTCGGGATTGATTACGAAATGGTTAACGCCTACTTAAGTACAAGAAGAGTGAATCTCCTAAATGTTTGTGCTCTGAGCGATTCCTGGGTAACCAGTATTAGATTCTGATGCACCAGTGCAGGTTTAGTGTAATCCTTGGGCCTTCACATTGACCATCAATCACAGAAATTGCATCGGGAATAAACAAAAAAAGGACAATGCTAACTTAAGTACAAGAAGAGTGAATCTTCTAAGAGTTTATGCTTTGAGGGGCTCCTTGGGACACCAGTATTAGATTCCGATGCACCACTGCAGGTTTACTGTATCCCTTGGACATTCACATTGACCATGAAGCACAGAAATTGAATCGGGATTGAATAGAAAACGCACAATGCCGACGTAAGTACAAGAACAGTGAATCTTCTAAGAGTTTGTGCTTTGAGCGGCTCCTTGGGACACCAGTATCAGATTCCGATGCACCAGTGCAGGTTTACTGTACCCCTTGGAACTTCACATTAACCATGAAGCACAGATATTCCATCGGGGTATAATACAAAAGGCACAATGCCGACTTAAGTACAAGAAGAGTGAATCTTCAAAGAATTTGTGCTTTGAGCGGCTCCTGGGAGAACAGTATTAGATTCCGATGTACCAGTGCAGGTTTACTGTATCCCTTGGACCTTCAGCTTGACCATGAAACACAGAAATTGCATCGGGATCGATTACAAAAGGCACAATGCCGACTTAAGTACAAGAAGAGTGGATCTTCTAAGAGTTTGTGCTTTGAGCGGCTCCTTGGGAACCAGTATTAGATTCCGATGCACCAGCGCAGGTTTACCGTAACCCTTGGACCTTCACATCGACCATGAAGCACAGATATTGCATCGGGATTGAATACAAATGGAACAATGCCGACTTAAGTACAAGAAGAGTGAATCGTCTAAGAGTTTGTGCTTTGAGCGGCTCCTTGCGACACCAGTATTAGATTCCGATGCACCAGTGCAGGTTTACTGTATCCCTTGGACGTTCACGTTGACCATGAAACATAGAAATTGCATCGGGATTGAATACAAATGGCACAATGCAGTCTTAAGTACAAGAATAGTGAATCCTCTAAGAGTTTGTGCTTTGAGCGGCTCCTGGGGGACCAGGATTAGATTCTGATGCACCAGTGCAGGTTTACTGTAACCCTTGGACCTTCACATTGACCATGAATCACAGAAATTGCATCGGGATTGAATACAAAAGGGACAATGCCAACTTAGGTACAAGAAGAGTGAATCTTCTAAGAGTTTGTGCTTTGAGCGGCTCCTGGGAGACCAGTATTGGGTTCAGATGCGCCAGTGCAAGTTTACTGTATCCCTTTGACATTCACATTGACCATGAAACACAGGAATAGTATCGGGATTGGATACAAAATGCACAATGCCGACTTAAGAACAAGAACAGTGACTCTTCTAAGAGTTTGAGTTTTGAGAGGCTCCTGAGAGCCCAACATTAGATTCCGATGCACCAGTGCAGGTTTACTGTATCCCTTCGACCTTCATATTGACCATGAAACATAGAAATTGCATCGGGATTGAATACAAAAGGCACAATGCTTTCTTAAGTACAAGACGAGTGAATCTTCTAAGAGTTTGAACTTTGAACGGCTCCTGGGTGACCAGTATTAGATTCTGATGCACCAGTGCAGGTTTACTGTAACCCTTGGACCTTCACATTGACCATGAAACACAGAAATTGTATCGGGATTGGATACAAAATGCACAATGCCGACTTAAGTACAAGAAGAGTGAATCTTCTAAGAGATTGTGCTTTGAGCGGCTCCTGGGAGACCAGTATTTGATTCCGATGCACCAGTGCTGGTTTAGTGTACCCCGTGGACCTTAACATTGGCCATGAAACACAGAAATTGCATTGGGATTGAATACAAAAGGGACAGTGCCGACTTAAGTACAAGAAGAGTGAATTTTCTAAACGTTTGTGGTTTGAGCGGCCCCTGGGAGACCAGAATTAGAGTCCGATGTACCAGTGCAAGTTTACTGTATCCCTTGGACCTTCAGCTTGACCATGAAACACAGAAATTGCATCGGGATCGATTACTAAAGGCACAGTGCCGATTTAAGTACAAGAAGAGTGGATCTTCTAAGAGTTTGTGCTTTCAGCGGCTCCTTGGGACACCAGTATTAGATTCCGATGCACAAGTGCAGGTTTATTGTATCCCTTGGACCTTCAGCTTGACCATGAAACACAGAAATTGCATCGGGATCGATTACTAAAGGCACAGTGCCGATTTAAGTACAAGAAGAGTGAATCTTCTAAGAATTTGTGCTTTGAGCGGCTCCTGGGAGAACAGTATTAGATTCCGATGTACCAGTGCAGGTTTACTGTATCCCTTGGACCTTCAGCTTGACCATGAAACACAGAAATTGCATCGGGATCGATTACAAAAGGCACAATGCCGACTTAAGTACAGGAAGAGTGGATCTTCTAAGAGTTTGTGCTTTGAGCGGCTCCTTGGGAACCAGTATTAGATTCCGATGAACCACTGCAGGTTTACTGAATCCCTTGGACCTTCACATTGACCATGAAGCACAGAAATTGAATCGGGATTGAATAGAAAACGCACAATGCCGACATAATTACTAGAACAGTGAATCTTCTAAGAGTTTGTGATTTGAGCAGCTCCTTGAGACACCAGTATTAGATTCCGATGCACCAGCGCAGGTTTACCGTAACCCTTAGACCTTCACATCGACCATGAAGCACAGATATTGCATCGGGATTGAATACAAAAGGCACAATGCCGACTTAAGTACAAGAAGAGTGAATCGTCTGAGAGTTGGTGCTTTGAGCGGCTCCTTGCGACACCAGTATTAGATTCCGATGCACCAGTGCAGGTTTACTGTATCCCTTGGACCTTCACATTGACCATGAAACATAGAAATTGCATCGGGATTGAATACAAATGGCACAATGCCGTCTTAAGTACAAGAATAGTGAATCTTCTATGAGTTTGTGCTTTGAGCGGCTCCTGGGGGACCAGGATTAGATTCTGATGCACCAGTGCAGGTTTACTGTAACCCTTGGACCTTCACATTGACCATGAATCACAGAAATTGCATCGGGATTGAATACAAAAGGGACAATGCCAACTTAAGTACAAGAAGAGTGAATCTTCTAAGAGTTTGTGCTTTGAGCGGCTCCTGGGAGACCAATATTGGGTTCAGATGCACCAGTGCAAGTTTACTGTATCCCTTTGACATTCACATTGACCATGAAACACAGAAATCGTATCGGGATTGGATACAAAACGCACAATGCCGACTTAAGTACAAGAAGAGTGGATCTTCTAAGAGTTTGTGCTTTGAGCCGCTCCTTGGGAACCAGTATTAGATTCCGATGCACCAGTGCAGGTTTACTGTATCCCTTGGACCTTCATATTGACCATGAAACATAGAAATTGCATCGGGATTGAATTAAAAGGGACAATGCCGAATTAAGTACAAGAAGAGTGAATCTTCTAAGAATTTGTGCTTTGAGCGGCTCCTGGGAGACCAGTCATAGATTCCGATGCACCAGTGCAGGTTTACTGTATCCCTTGGACCTTCAGCTTGACCATGAAACACAGAAATTGCATCGGGATCAATTACAAAATGCACAATGCCGACTTAAGTACAAGAAGAGTGAATCTTCTAAGAGTTTATTCTATGATCGGCTCGTGGGAGACCAGTAGTAGATTCCGATGCACCAGTGCAGGTATACGGTATCACTTGGACCTTTATATTGACCATGAAACACAGAAATTGCATCGGGATCGATTACAAAATGCACAATGCCGACATAAGTACAAGAAGAGTGAATTTTCTAAGAGTTGTGGTTTGGGCGGTTCCTGGGAGACCAGTATTAGATTCCGATGTACCAGTGCTCGTTTACTGTATCCATAGGACCTTCACATTGACCATGTACCACAGAAACTGCATCGGGATTGAAATGATATTGACAACGCCGACTCAAGTGCAAGAAGAGTAAATCTTCTAAGAATTTGTGCTTTGAGCGGTTCCTGGGAGACCAGTCATAGATTCCGATGCAGCAGTGAAGTTTTACTGTATCCCTTGGACATTCAAATTGACCATGAAACACAGAAATTACAAGGGGTTCGAATACAAATGGCACAATGCTGATTTAAGTACAAGAAGAGTGATTTTTCTAAGAGTTTGTGCTTTGAGCGGCTCCTTGGGACACCAGTATTAGATTCCGATGCACCAGTGCAGGTTTACTGTATTCCTTGGACCTTCACATTGACCATGAAACATAGAAATTGCATTGGGATTGAATACAAAAGGCACAATGCCGACTTAAGTACAAGAAGAGTGAATCTTCTAAGAGTTTGAGCTTGAGCGGTACCTGGGGGCCCAGGATTAGATTCTGATGCACCAGTGCAGGTTTACTGTAACCCTTGGAACTTCACATTGACCATGAATCACAGAAATTGCATCGGGATTGAATGCAAAACGGTCAATGCCAACTCAAGTGCAAGAAGAGTGAGTCTTCTAAGAGTTTGTGCTTTGAGCGGCTCCTGGGAGACCAGTATTGGATTCCGATGCACCAGTTCAGGTATACCGTATCCCTTTGACATTCACATTGACCATGAAACACAGAAATTGTATCGGGATTGGATACAAAATGCACAATGCCGACTTAAGTACAAGAAGAGTGAATCTTCTAAGAGTTTGAGTCTTGAGAAGCTCCAGGCAGACCAGTATTAGATTCCGATGCACCAGTGCAGGTTTACTGTTTCCTTGGACCTTCACATTGACCTTGAAACATAGAAATTCCATCGGGATTGAATACAAAAGGCACAATGCCGTCTTAAGTACAAGGTGAGTGAATCTTCAAAGAGTTTGTGCTTTGAGCGGCTCCTGGGACACCAGTATTAGATTCTGATACACCAGTGCAGGTTTACTGTAACCCTTGGACCTTCACATTGACCTCGAATCACAGAAATTGCATCGGGATTGAATAAAAAGGGCCAATGCCAACCTAAGTACAAGAAGAGTGAATCTTCTAAGAGTTTGTACTTTGAGCGGCTAGTGAGAGACCACTATTACATTCCGATGCACCAGTGCAGGTTTAGTGTATCCCTTGGACATTCACACTGACCATGAAACACGGAAATTGTATCGGGATTGGATACAAAATGCACAATGCCGGCTTAAGTGCAAGAAGAGTGAATCTTCTAAGAGTTAGAGATTTGAGAGGCTCCTGGCACACCAGTATTAGATTCCGATGCACCAGTGCAGGTTTACCGTATCCGTTGGACCTTTACATTGACCATGAAACACAGAAATTGCATCGGGATCGATTACAAAAGGCACAATGCCGACTTAAGCACAAAAAGAGTGGATCTTCTAAGAGTTTGTGCTTTGAGCGGCTCCTTGGGAACCAGTATTAGATTCCGATGCACCAGTGCAGGTTTACTGTATCCCGTGGACCTTCATATTGACCATGAAACATAGAAATTGCATCGGGATTGAATTAAAAGGGACAATGCCGACTTAAGTACAAGAAGAGTGAATCTTCTAAGAATTTGTGCTTTGAGCGGCTCCTGGGAGACCAGTCATAGATTCCGATGCACCAGTGCAGGTTTACTGTATCCCTTGGACCTTCATATTGACCATAAAACATAGAAATTGCATCGGGATTGAATTAAAAGGGACAATGCCGACGTAAGTACAAGAAGAGTGAAACTTCTAAGAATTTGTGCTTTGAGCGGCTCCTGGGAGACCAGTCATAGATTCCGATGCACCAGTGCAGGTTTACTGTATCCCTTGGACCTTCAGCGTGACCTTAAAACACAGAAATTGCATCGGGATAGATTACAAAATGCACAATGCCGACATAAGTACAAGAAGAGTAAATCTTCTAAGAATTTGTGCTTTGAGCGGTTCCTGGGAGACCAGTCATAGATTCCGATGCAGCAGTGAAGTTTTACTGCATCCCTTGGACATTCAAATTGACCATGAAACACAGAAATTACATGGGGATCGAATACAAAAAGCACAATTTCGACTTAAGTACAAGAAGAGTGATTTTTCTAAGAGTTTGTGCTTTGAGCGGCTCCTGGGAGACCAGTATTGGATTCCGATGCACCAGTGCAGGTATACCGTATCCCTTTGACATTCACATTGACCATGAAACACAGAAATTGTATCGGGATTAGATACACAATGCACAATGCCGACTTAAGTACAAGAAGAGTGAATCTTCTAAGAGGTTGAGCCTTGAGAAGCTCCAGGCAGACCAGTATTAGATTCCGATGCACCAGTGCAGGTTTACTGTTTCCTTGGACCTTCACATCGACCTTGAAACATAGAAATTGCATCGGGATTGAATACAAAAGGCACAATGCCGTCTTAAGTACAAGACGAGTGAATCTTCAAAGAGTTTGTGCTTTGAGCAGCTCCTGGGAGACCAGTATTAGATTCCGATGCACCAGTGCTGGTTTACTGTATCCCTTGGACCTTCATATTGACCACGAAACATAGAAATTGCATCGGGATTGAATTAAAAGGGACAATGCCGACTTAAGTACAAGAAGAGGGAATCTTCTAAGACATTGTGCTTTGAGCCTCTCCTGGGAGACCAGTCATAGATTCCGATGCACCAGTGCAGGTTTACTGTATTCCTTGGACCTTCAACTTGACCATGAAACACAGAAATTGCATCGGGATATATTACAAAATGCACAATGCCGACTTAAGTACAAGAAGAGTGAATCTTCAAAGAGTTTATTCTATGTTCGGCTCCTGAGAGACCAGTAGTAGATTCCGATGCACCAGTGCAGGTTTACTGTAACCCTTGGACCTTCACATTGACAATGAAGCACAGGTATTGCATCGGGATTGAATACAAAAAGCACAATGGCGACTTAAGTACAAGAAGTGTGAATCTTCTAAGAGTTTGTACTTTAAGCGGCTCCTTGGAGACCAGTATTAGATTCCGATGCACCAGTGCAGGTTTACTGTATCGCTTGGACATTCACATTGACCATGGAACACAGATATTGCATCGGGATTAAATACAAAATGCACAATGCGGACTTAAGTAGAGGAGGAGTGAATCTTCTAAGAGTTTGTCTATGAGCGGCTCCTGGGAGACCAGTAGTAGATTCCGATGCACCAGTGCAGGTTTACTGTATCACTTGGACCCTTACATTGACCATGAAGCACAGAAATTGCATCGGGATTGATTACAAAAGGGTTAACGCCTACTTAAGTACAAGAAGAGTGATTCTCGTAAGTGTTTGTGCTCTGAGCGATTCCTGGGGAACCAGTATTAGATTGTGATGCACCAGTGCAGGTTTACTGTATCCCTTGGAGATTCACATTGACCATGAAACACAGAAATTGTATCCGGATTGGATACAAAATGCACAATGCCGACTTAAGTACAAGAACAGTGAATCGTCTAAGAGTTTGAGTTTTGAGAGGTTGCTGGCAGTCCTGTATTAGATTCCGATGCACCAGTGCAGGATTACTGTGTCCCTTGGACCTTCACATTGAACATGTAACAAAGAAATTGCATCGCCATTGAATACAAAACGCACAATGCTGACTTAAGTGCAAGAAGAGGGAATCTTTATAGAGTTTGTGCTTTGAGCGGCTCATGGGAGACCAGTAATAGATTCCGATGCACCAGAGCAGGTTTACTGTATCCCTTGGACATTCACATTGACCATGAAACACAGAAATTGCATCGGGATTGAATGCAAATGGCACAATACCAACTTAAGTACAAGAAGAGTTTATCTTCCACGAGTTTGTGGTTGAAGCTGCTCCTGGGAGACCTGTATTAGTTTACGAGGCACCAGTGCACGTTAACTATATCCCTTTCACCTTCACATTGACCATGAGACACAGAAATTGCATCGGGATTGAATACAAAATCGACAATGCCGACTTAAGCACAAGAAGAGTAAATCTTCTAAGAGTTTGTGGTTTGTGCGGCTCCTGGGAGACCAGTTTTTGATTCCGAGGCATCAGTGAAGGTTTACCGTATCCATTGGTCCTTCACATTGACCATGAAACACAGAAATTGCATCGAGATTGAGTAAAATTGGGACAATGCCGACTTAAGAACAAGATGAGTGAATCCTCTAAGAGTTTGTGCTTTGAGCGGCCCCTGGGAGACCAGTATTAGATTCCGATGAACTAGTGCAGGTTTACCGTATCCCTTGGACCTTCACATTGACCATGAAAGACAGAAATTCATTGGGAATGAAATCAAAAGGTGCAATGCGGAGTTAGGTACAAGAACAGTGTACCTTCTAAGAGTTTGTGCTTTGAGCGGCTCCTGGGAGACCTGTATTAGATTCCGCTGCACCACTGCTGGTTTACTGTATGTCCTGGGACATCACATTGAAAATGAATCATAGAAATTGTATCGGTATTGGATACAAAACGCACAATGTCGACTTCAGTACAAGAACGGTGAATCTTCTAGGAGATTGAGTTTTGAGAGGCTCCTGGCAGCCCAGGATTAGATTCCGATGCACCAGTGCAGGTTTACTGTATCCCTTGGACCTTCACATTGACCATGAATCACAGAAATTGCATCGGGATTGAATATCAAAGGGACAATGCCAACATAAGTACAAGAAGAGTGATTCTTCTAAGACTTTGTGCGTTTGAGCGGCTCATGGGAGACCAGTATTGGAATCCGATGCACCAGTGCAGGTTTACTGTATCCCTTGGACATTCACATTGACCATGAAACAAAGAAATTGCATCGGGATTGAATGCAAAATGCACAATGCTGACTTAAGTACAAGAACAGTGAATCTTCTAAGACCTTGAGCTTTGAGAGGCTCCTGGCAGACCAGCATTAGATTCCGATGAACCAGTGCAGGTTTACTGTATCACTTGGACCTTTACATTGACCATGAAACAAAGAAATTGCATCGGGATTGAATACAAAATACACAATGCCGACTTAAGTACAAGATGAGTGAATCTTCTAAGAGTTTGCGCATTGAGCGGCTCCTGGGAGACCAGTATTAGATTCCGATGCACCAGAGCAGGTTAACTGTATCCCTTGGACCTTTACATTGACCACGAAACACAGAAATTGCATCGGGATTGATTACAAAAGTGTTAACGCCTACTTAAGTAAAGAAGAGTGAATCTTCTATGTGTTTGTGCTCTGAGTGATTCCTGGGGGACCAGTATTACATTCTGATGCACCAGTGCAGTTTTACAGTAACCCTTGGACCATCACATTGACCATGAATGACAGAAATTGCATCGGGATTGAATACAAAAGGGACAATGCCAACTTGAGTACAAGAAGAGTGAATCGTCTAAGAGTTTGCGCATTGAGCGGCCCCTGGGAGACCAGCATTAGATTCCGATGATCTAGTGCAGGTTTACCGTATCCCTTGGACCTTCACATTGACCATGAAACACGGAAATTGCATCGGGAAGGAATACAAAAGGTACAATGCTTTCTTAAGTACATGAAGAGTGAATCCTCTATGAGTTTGTCCTTTGAGCTGCCCTTGGGAGACCACTATGAGATTCCGATGCACCAGTGTAAGTTCACTGTATTCTTTGGACCTTCTCATTGACCATGAAACATTGAAATTGGATCGGGATTGGATACAAAATGTACAATGCCGACTTAAGTACAAGAAGAGTGAATCTTCTAAGAGTTTGTGCTTTGAGCGGCTCCTGGGAGTCCAGTATTGAATTCCGATGCACTAGTGCAAATTTACTGTATCCCTTCGACCTTCACAATGACCATGAAACACAGAAATTGTATCGGGATTGGATACAAAATGCACAATGCCGACTTAAGTACAAGAACAGTGAATCTTCTAAGAGTTAGAGATTTGAGAGGCTCCTGGCACACCAGTATTAGTTTCTGATGCACCAGTGCAGGTTTACTGTATCCCTTGGACCATTACATTGACCATGAAAGAAAGAAATTGCATCGGGATTGAATACAAAATGTACAATGCCGACTTAAGTACAAGAAGAGTGAATCTTCTAAGAGTTTGTGCTTTGAGCGGCTCCTGGGAGACCAGTATTTGATTCCGATGCACCAGTGCTGGTTTGGTGTATCCCTTGGACCTTCACATTGACCGTGAAACACAGAAATTGCATCGGGATTGAATACAAAAGGGACAGTGACGACTTAAGTACAAGAAGAGTGAATTTTCTAAGAGTTTGTGCTTTGAGCGGCTCCTGGCAGACCAGTATTAGATTCCGATGTACCAGTGCTCGATTAATGTATCCCTTGGACCATCACATTGGCCATGAACCTCAGAAACTGCTTCGGGATTGAATTAAAAGGGACAATGCCGACTTGAGTACAAGTACAGTGAATCTTCTAAGATTTTGTGCTTTGGGTGGCTCCCGTGAGACCAGTAATAGATTCCGATGGACCAGTGAAGGTGTACTGTATCCCTTGGAGCTTCAACGTGACCATGAAGCACTGAAATTGAATCGGGATTGGATACAAAATGCTCAATGCCTACTTAAGTACAATAACAGTGAATCTTCTAAGACTTTGAGATTTGAGAGGCTCCCGGGAGCCCAGTATTAGATTCCGATGCACCAGTGCAAGTTTACTGTATCCCTTGGACCTTTACATTGACCATGGAACAAAGAAATTGTATCGGGATTGAATACAAAATGCACAATGCCGACTTAAGTACAAGAAGAGTGAAACTTCTTAGAGTTGGTTCTATGTGCGGCTCCTGGCAGAACAGTAGTAGATTCCGATGCACCAGTGCAGGTTTACTGTATCCCTTAGACCTTCACATTGACTGTGAAACATAGAAATTGCATCGGGATTGAATACAAAAGGCACAATGCCGTCTTAAGTACAAGACGAGTGAATCTTCTAAGAATTTGAATTTTGAGCGGCTCCTGGGAGACCAGTATTAGATTCTGATGCACCAGTGCAGGTTTACTATAACCCTTGGACCTTCGCATTGACCATGAATCTCAGAAATTGCATCGGGATTGAATACAAAAGGGACAATGCCAACTTAAGTACAAGAAGAGTGAATCTCCTAAGAGTTTGTTTTTGAGCGGCTCCTGGGAGTCCAGTATTGGATTGCGATGCACCAGTGCAGGTTTACTGTATCCCTTCGACCTTCACATTGACCATTAACCACAGAAATTGTATCGGGATTGGATACAAAATGCACAATGCCGACTTAAGTACAAGATCAGTGAATCTTCTAAGAGTTAGAGATTTGAGAGGCTCCTGGCACACCAGTATTAGTTTCCGATGTACCAGTGCAGGTTTACTGTATCCCTTGGACCATTACATTGACCATGAAACAAAGAAATTGCATCGGGATTGAATTCAAAATGCACAATGCCGATTTAAGTACAAGAAGAGTGAATCTTCTAAGAGTTTGTGCTTTGATCGGCTCCTGGGAGACCAGTATTTGATTCCGATGCACCAGTGCTGGTTTAGTGTATCCCTTGCCCTTCACATTGCCAGTGAAACACAGAAATTGCATTTGGATTGAATACAAAAGGGACAGTGCCGACTTAAGTACAAGAAGAGTGAATTTTCTAAGAGTTTGTGCTTTGAGCGGCTCCTGGGAGACCAGTATTAGATTCCGACGTACCAGCGCTCGATTACTATATCCCTTGGACCATCACATTGACCATGAACCTCAGAAACTGTATCGGGATAGAATTAAAAGGGACAATGCCGACTTGAGTACAAGTAGAGTGAATCTTCTAAGAATTTGTGCTTTGAGCGGCTCCTGGGGGACCAGTAATAGATTCCGATGGACCAGTGAAGGTTTACTGTATCCCTTGGAGCTTCAACATGACCATGAAACACTGAAATTGTATCGGGATTGGATCCAAAATGCACAATGCCAACTTAAGTACGACAATAGTGAATCTTCTAAGAGTCTGAGATTTGAGAGGCTCCCGGGAGCCCAGTATTAGATTCCGATGCACCAGTGCAAGTTTACTGTACCTTTGGACCATTACATTGACCATGAAACAAAGAAATTGCATCGGGATTGAATACAAAATGCAAAGTGCTGACATCAGTACAAGAAGAGTGAATCTTCCAAGAGTTTGTGTTTGAGCGGCTCCTGGGAGACCAGTATTGGATTCCGATGCACCAGTGCAGGTTTACTGTATCCCTTGGACATTCACATTGACCATGAAACACAGCAATTGTATCGGGATTGGATACAAAATGCACAATGCCGACTTAAGTACAAGAACAGTGAATCTTCTAAGAGTTAGAGATTTGAGAGGCTCCTGGCAGAACAGTATTAGATGCCGATGCACCAGTGCAGGTTTACTGTATCCTTTGGACCTTCAGCTTGACCATGAAACACAGATATGGTATCGTGATCGATTACAAAATGCACAATGCCGACTTAAGTGCAAGAAGAGTGAATCTTCTAAGAGTTTATTCTATAAGCGGCTCCTGGGAGACCAGTAGTAGAATCCGATGCACCAGTGCAGGTTTACTATATCACTTGGACCTTTACATTGACCATGAAACACAGAAAATTGCATCGGGATTGATTACAAAAGGGACAACGCCGACTTAAGTACAAGAAGAGTGCATCTTCTAAGTCTTTGTGCTCTGAGCGATTCCTGGGGGACCAGTATTAGATTCCGATGCACCAGTGCAGGTTTACTGTATCCCTTGGACCATCACATTGAACATTAAACAAAGAAATTGCATCACGATTGAATACAAAACGCACAGTGCCGACTTAAGTATAAGAAGAGTGAATCTTCTAAGAGTTTGTGCTCTGACCGGCTCCTGGGAGACCAGTAATAGATTTCGATGCACCAGTGCAGGTTTACTGTATCCCTTGGACTTTCTTATTGACCATAAAACACAGAAATTGCATCGGGAACGATTACAAAAGGCACAATGCTGACTTAAGTACAAGAAGAGTGGATCTTCTAAGAGTTTGTGCTTTGAGCGGCGCCTTGGGACACCAGTATTAGATTCCGATGCACCAGTGCAGGTTTACTGTACCCCTTGGACCTTCACATTGACCATGAAACAAAGAAATTGCATCGGGATTGAATACAAAAGGGTTAACGCCTACTTAAGTAAAGAAGAGTGAATCTTCTATGTGTTTGTGCACTGAGTGATTCCTGGGGTACCAGTATTGGATTCTGATGCACCAGTGCAGGTTTACAGTAACCCTTGGACCTTCTCATTGAACATGAAACACAGAAATTGCATCAGGATTGAACACAAAAGGGACAATGAGAACTTAAGTACAAAAAGAGTGAACCGTCTAAGTGTTTGTGCTTTGAGCCTCTCCTGGGAGACCAGTATTGGATTCCGATGCACCAGTGCAGGTTTACTGTATCCCTTGGACATTCACATTGACCATGAAACATAGAAATTGTATCGGGATTGGATACAAAATGCACATTGCCGACATAAGTACAAGAACAGTGAATCTCCTAAGAGTTTGAGTTTTGAGAGGCTCCTGGCAGACCAGTATTAGATTCCGATAAACCACTGCAGGTTTACTGTATTCTTTGGACCTTCACATTGACCATGAAACATAGAAATCGCATCGGAATTGAATACATAAGGCACAATGCGGTCTTAAGTACAAGACGAGTGAATCTTCAAAGAGTTTGTGCTTTGAGCGGCTCCTGGGAGACCAGTATTAGATTCTGATGCACCAGTGCAGGCTTACTGTAACCCTTGGACCGTCACATTGACCATGAATCACAGAAATTGCATCGGGATTGAATACAAAAGGGACAATGCCAACTTAAGTACAAGAAGAGTGAATCTTCTAAGAGGTTGTGCTTTGAGCGGCTCTTGGGAGATCAGTAATAGATTCCGATGCACCAGAGCAGGTTTACCGTGTCCCGTGGACCTTCACATTGACCATGAAACAAAGAAATTGACTCGGGATTTAATGCAAAATCACAATGCCAACTTCAGTACAAGAAGAGTGAGTCTTCTAAGAGTGTGTGCTTTGAGCGGCTCCTGGGAGACCAGTCATAGTTTCCGATGCACCAGTGAAGGTTTACTGTATCCCTTGGACATTCACATTGACCATGAAACTCAGAAATTGTATCGGGATTGGATTCCAAATGCCCAATGCCGATTTAAGTACAAGGATAGTGAATCTACTAAGAGTTTGAGTTTTGAGAAGCTCCTGGCAGACCAGTATTAGATTCCGATGCAGCACTGCAGGTTTACTGTATACTTTGGACCTTCACATTGACCATGAAACATAGAAATTGCATCGGGATTGAATACAAAAGGCACAATGCCGTCTTAAGTGCAAGACGAGTGAATCTTCAAAGAGTTTGTGCTTTGAGCGGCTCCTGGGAGACCAGTATTAGATTCTGATGCACCAGTGCATGTTTACTGTAATCCTTGGACCGTCACATTGACCATGAATCACAGATATTGCATCGGGATTGAATACAAAAGGGACAATGCCAACTTAAGTACAAGACTATTGAATCTTCTAAGAGTTTGTGCTTTGAGCGGCTCCTGAGAGACCAGTATTGGATTCCGATGCACCACTGCAGGTTAACTGTATCCCTTGGACACTCACATTGACCATGAAACACAATAATTGTATCGGGATTGGATACTAATTGCACAATGCCGACTTAAGTACAAGAACAGTGAATCTTGTACAAGTTTGAGACTTTGAGAGGCTCCTGGGGGCCCAGTATTAGATTCTGATGCACCAGTGCAGGTTTACTGTATCCCTTGGACCTTCACATTGACCATGAAACAAAGAAATTGCCTCGGGATAGAATGCAAAAGCACAATGCCAACTGAAGTACAAGAAGAGTGTGTCTTATACGAGTTTGTGTTTTGAGCGGCTCCTGGGAGACCTGTATTAGATTACGAGGCACCAGTGCAGGTTTACTGTATCCCTTGGACCTTCACGTTGACCATGAAACAAAGAAATTGCATAGGGATTAAATACAAAATGCACAATGCCGACTTAAGTACAAGATGAGTGAATCTTCTAAGAGTTTGTGCGTTCAGCGGCTCCTGGGAGACCAGTATTAGATTCCGATGCACCAGAGCAGGTTAACTGTATCCCTTGGACCTTCACATTGACCATGAAACACAGAAATTGCTTCGGGACTGAATACAAAATGGACAATGCCGACTTAAGTACAAGATGAGTGAATCTTCTAAGAGTTTGTGCGTTGAGCGGCTCCTGGGAGACCAGTATTAGATTCCGATGCACCAGAGCAGGTTAACTGTATCCCTTGGACCTTCACATTGGCCACGAAACACAGAAATTGTTTCGGGACTGAATACAAAATGCACAATGCCCACTTAAGTACAAGAAGAGTGAATTTTCTAAGAATTTGTGGTTTGAACGGCTCCTGGGAGACCAGTATTAGATTCCGATGTACCAGTGCTCTTTTACTGTATCCATTGGACCTTCATATTGACCATGTACCACAGAAACTGCATCGGGATTGAATTAAAAGGGACAATGCCGACTTAAATACAAGAAGAGTGAATCTTCTAAGAGTTTGTGCTTTGAGCTGCTCCTGGGAGACCAGTCATAGATTCCGATGCACCAGTGAAGGTTTACTGTATCCCTTGGACATTCACATTGACCATGAAACTCAGAAATTGTATTGGGATTGGAATCCAAATGCACAATGCCGATTTAAGTACAAGGACAGTGAATCTACTAAGAGTTTGAGTTTTGAGAAGCTCCTGGCAGACCAGTATTAGATTCCGATACACCACTGCAGGTTTACTGTATCCCTTGGACCTTAACATTGACCGTGAAAATTAGAAATTGCATCGGGATTGAATACAAAAGGCACAATGCCGTCTTCAGTACAAGATGAGTGAATCTTCTAAGAGTTTGTGCGTTGAGCGGCTCCTGCGGGACCAGTTTTAGATTCTGATGCACCTGTGCAGGTTTACTGTAACCCTTGGACTTTCAGATAGACCATAAGAGGAGTGAATCTTCTATAGGTTTGTGCTCTGAGTGATTCCTGGGGATCAGTATTAGATTCAATTGCACCAGTACAGGTTAACTGTAACCCTTGGGTCTTCACATTGACCATGAATCACAGAAATTGCATCGGGATTGAACACAAAAGTGACAATGCCAACTTAAGTAGAAGAAGAGAAAATCTTCTAAGAGTTTGTGCTTTGAGAGTGTCCTGGGAGACCAGTATTGGATTCCGATGCACCAGTGCAGGTTTACTGTATCCCTTGGACCTTCACATTGACCATGAAGGACAGTAATTTCATCGGGATTGAATACAATAGGCACAATGCCGCCTTAAATACAAGAAGAGTGAATCTCCTAAGAGTTTGTGCTTTCAGCGGCTCCTGGAATACCAGTATTACATTCCGATGCACCAGAGCAGGTTTACTGTATCCCTTGGACTTTCACATTGACCATGAAACACCGAAATTTCATCGGGATTGAATACAAATGCCACAATGAGTACTTAAGTACAATAAAAGTGAATCTTCTAAGATTTTGTGCTTTGAGCGGCTCCAGGGAGACCAGTATTAGATTCCGATGCTCCAGTGCAGTTTTACTGTATGTCTAGGACCTTCACATTGACCATGAAACACGGAAATTGCATAGAGATTGAATACACTTAGGACAATGCCGACTTAAGAACAAGATGATTGAATCTTCTAAGAGGTTGTGCTTTGGGCGGCCCCTGGGAGACCAGTATTAGGTTCCGATGAACTAGTGCAGGTTTACCGTATCCCTTGGAACTTCACATTGACCATGAAAGACAGAAATTCATCGGGAATGAAATCAAAAGATGCAATGCGGATTTAAGTACAAGAACAGAGTATCCTCTAAGAGTTTGTGCTTTGAGCGGCTCCTGGGTGACCAGTATTAGATTCCGCTGCACCAGTGCTGGTTTACTGTATCCCTTGGACTTTCAGCTTGACCATGAGACACAGAAATTGCATCGGGATCGATTACAAAAGGCACAATGCCGACTTAAGTACAAGAAGAGTGGATCTTCTAAGAGTTTGTGCTTTGAGCGGCCCCTTGGGACACCAGTATGAGATTCCGATGCACCAGTCCAGGTTTAGTGTATCCCTTGGACCTTCACATTGACCATGAAGGACTGAAATTGCATCAGGATTTAATACAAAACGCACAATGCCGACTTAAGTACAAGAAGAGTGAATCTTCTAAGAGTTTGTGCTTTGCGCGGCTCCTTGGGACACCAGTATTAGATTCCGATGCACCAGTGCTGGTTTACTGTACCCTTTGGACCTTCACATTGACCATGAAGCACAGATATTGCATCGGGATTGAATACAAAAGGCACAATGTCGACTTAAGGTCAAGAAGAGTGATTCTTCTAAGAGTTTGTACTTTGAGCGGCTCCTTGGAGACCAGTATTAGATTCCGATGCACCAGTGCAGGGTTACTGTATCGCTTGGACCTTCACATTGACCATGGAAAACAGATATTGCATCGGGATTGAATACAAAATGCACAATGCCGACTTAAGTACAAGAAGAGTGAATCTTCTAAGAGTTAGTTGTATGTGCGGCTCCTGGGAGACCAGTAGTAGATTCAGATGCACCAGTACAGGTGTACTGTATCACTTGGACCTTTACATTGGCCATGAAACACCGAAATTGAATCGGGATTGATTACAAATTGGTTAACGCCTACTTAAGTAAAGAAGACTGAATCATCAATAGGTTTGTGCTCTGAGTGATTCCTGGGGGACCAGTATTAGATTCTGATGCACCAGTGCAGGTTTACTGTAACCCTTGGGACTTCACATTGACCATGAATCACAGAAATTGCATCGGGATCGAACACAAAAGGGACAATGCCAAATTAAGTACAAGAAGAGAATATCTTCTAAGAATTTGTGCTTTGAGCGGCTCCTGGGAGACCAGTATTGGATTCCGATGCACGAGTGCAAGTTTACTGTATCCCTTGGACATCCACATTGACCATGAAACACAGAAATTGTATCGGGATTGGATACAAAATGCACATTGCCGACATAAGTACAAGAACAGTGAATCTCTTAAGAGTTTGAGTTTTGAGAGGCTCCTGGCAGACCAGTATTAGATTCCGATAAACCACTGCAGGTTTACTGTATTCTTTGGACCTTCACATTGACCATGAAACATAGAAATCGCATCGGAATTGAATACTTAAGGCACAATGCGGTCTTAAGTACAAGACGAGTGAATCTTCAAAGAGTTTGTGCTTTGAGCGGCTCCTGGGAGACCAGTATTAGATTCTGATGCACCAGTGCAGGCTTACTGTAACCCTTGGACCGTCACATTGACCATGAATCACAGAAATTGCATCGGGATTGAATACAAAAGGGACAATGCCAACTTAAGTACAAACAGAGTGAATCTTCTAAGAGGTTGTGCTTTGAGCGGCTCTTGGGAGACCAGTAATAGATTCTGATGCACCAGAGCAGGTTTACCGTGTCCCGTGGACCTTCACATTGACCATGAAACAAAGAAATTGCCTCGGGATTTAATGCAAAATCACAATGCCAACTTCAGTACAAGAAGAGTGAGTCTTCTAAGAGTGTGTGCTTTGAGCGGCTCCTGGGAGACCAGTCATAGTTTCCGATGCACCAGTGAAGGTTTACTGTATCCCTTGGACATTCACATTGACCATGAAACTCAGAAATTGTATCGGGATTGGATTCCAAATGCCCAATGCCGATTTAAGTACAAGGATAGTGAATCTACTAAGAGTTTGAGTTTTGAGAAGCTCCTGGCAGACCAGTATTAGATTCCGATGCAGCACTGCAGGTTTACTGTATACTTTGGACCTTCACATTGACCATGAAACATAGAAATTGCATCGGGATTGAATACAAAAGGCACAATGCCGTCTTAAGTGCAAGACGAGTGAATCTTCAAAGAGTTTGTGCTTTGAGCGGCTCCTGGGAGACCAGTATTAGATTCTGATGCACCAGTGCATGTTTACTGTAATCCTTGGACCGTCACATTGACCATGAATCACAGATATTGCATCGGGATTGAATACAAAAGGGACAATGCCAACTTAAGTACAAGACTATTGAATCTTCTAAGAGTTTGTGCTTTGAGCGGCTCCTGAGAGACCAGTATTGGATTCCGATGCACCACTGCAGGTTTACTGTATCCCTTGGACACTCACATTGACCATGAAACACAATAATTGTATCGGGATTGGATACTAATTGCACAATGCCGACTTAAGTACAAGAACAGTGAATCTTGTACAAGTTTGAGTCTTTGAGAGGCTCCTGGGGGCCCAGTATTAGATTCTGATGCACCAGTGCAGGTTTACTGTATCCCTTGGACCTTCACATTGACCATGAAACAAAGAAATTGCCTCGGGATTGAATGCAAAAGCACAATGCCAACTGAAGTACAAGAAGAGTGTGTCTTATACGAGTTTGTGTTTTGAGCGGCTCCTGGGAGACCTGTATTAGATTACGAGGCACCAGTGCAGGTTTACTGTATCCCTTGGACCTTCACGTTGACCATGAAACAAAGAAATTGCATAGGGATTAAATACAAAATGCACAATGCCGACTTAAGTACAAGATGAGTGAATCTTCTAAGAGTTTGTGCGTTGAGCGGCTCCTGGGAGACCAGTATTAGATTCCGATGCACCAGAGCAGGTTAACTGTATCCCTTGGACCTTCACATTGACCATGAAACACAGAAATTGCTTCGGGACTGAATACAAAATGGACAATGCCGACTTAAGTACAAGATGAGTGAATCTTCTAAGAGTTTGTGCGTTGAGCGGCTCCTGGGAGACCAGTATTAGATTCCGATGCACCAGAGCAGGTTAACTGTATCCCTTGGACCTTCACATTGGCCACGAAACACAGAAATTGTTTCGGGACTGAATACAAAATGCACAATGCCCACTTAAGTACAAGAAGAGTGAATTTTCTAAGAATTTGTGGTTTGAACGGCTCCTGGGAGACCAGTATTAGATTCCGATGTACCAGTGCTCTTTTACTGTATCCATTGGACCTTCATATTGACCATGTACCACAGAAACTGCATCGGGATTGAATTAAAAGGGACAATGCCGACTTAAATACAAGAAGAGTGAATCTTCTAAGAGTTTGTGCTTTGAGCAGCTCCTGGGAGACCAGTCATAGATTCCGATGCACCAGTGAAGGTTTACTGTATCCCTTGGACATTCACATTGACCATGAAACTCAGAAATTGTATCGGGATTGGATTCCAAATGCACAATGCCGATTTAAGTACAAGGACAGTGAATCTACTAAGAGTTTGAGTTTTGAGAAGCTCCTGGCAGACCAGTATTAGATTCCGATACACCACTGCAGGTTTACTGTATCCCTTGGACCTTAACATTGACCGTGAAAATTAGAAATTGCATCGGGATTGAATACAAAAGGCACAATGCCGTCTTCAGTACAAGATGAGTGAATCTTCTAAGAGTTTGTGCGTTGAGCGGCTCCTGCGGGACCTGTATTAGATTCTGATGCACCTGTGCAGGTTTACTGTAACCCTTGGACTTTCAGATAGACCATAAGAGGAGTGAATCTTCTATAGGTTTGTGCTCTGAGTGATTCCTGGGGGTCAGTATTAGATTCAATTGCACCAGTACAGGTTAACTGTAACCCTTGGGTCTTCACATTGACCATGAATCACAGAAATTGCATCGGGATTGAACACAAAAGTGACAATGCCAACTTAAGTAGAAGAAGAGAAAATCTTCTAAGAGTTTGTGCTTTGAGAGTGTCCTGGGAGACCAGTATTGGATTCCGATGCACCAGTGCAGGTTTACTGTATCCCTTGGACCTTCACATTGACCATGAAGGACAGTAATTTCATCGGGATTGAATACAAAAGGCACAATGCCGCCTTAAATACAAGAAGAGTGAATCTCCTAAGAGTTTGTGCTTTCAGCGGCTCCTGGAATACCAGTATTACATTCCGATGCACCAGAGCAGGTTTACTGTATCCCTTGGACTTTCACATTGACCATGAAACACCGAAATTTCATCGGGATTGAATACAAAGGCCACAATGAGTACTTAAGTACAAGAAAAGTGAATCTTCTAAGATTTTGTGCTTTGAGCGGCTCCAGGGAGACCAGTATTAGATTCCGATGCTCCAGTGCAGTTTTACTGTATGTCTAGGACCTTCACATTGACCATGAAACACGGAAATTGCATAGAGATTGAATACACTTAGGACAATGCCGACTTAAGAACAAGATGATTGAATCTTCTAAGAGGTTGTGCTTTGGGCGGCCCCTGGGAGACCAGTATTAGGTTCCGATGAACTAGTGCAGGTTTACCGTATCCCTTGGAACTTCACATTGACCATGAATCACAGAAATTGCATCGGGATTGAATACAAAAGGGAAATGCAAACTTAAGTACAAGAAGAGTGATTTTTCTAAGAATTTGTGCTTTGAGCGGCTCCTGGGAGTCCAGTATTATATTCCGGTGCAACAGTGCAGGTTTACTGTATCTCGTGGACCTTCACATTGAACATGAAACGCAGAAATTGCATCGAGATTGAATACCTTTGGGACAATGCCGACTTAAGAACAAGATGAGTGAATCTTCTAAGAGTTTGAGCTTTGAGCGGCAGCTGGGAGGCCAGTATTAGATTCCGCTGCACCAGTGCAGGCTTACTGTATCGCTTGCGACATCACATTGACCATGAAACACAGAAATTGCATCGGGATTGAATACATATGGGACAATGTCGACTTAAGAACAAGATGAGTTAATCTCCTAAGAGTTTGTGCTTTGAGTGGCTCCTTGGAGACCAGTATTAGATTCCGATGCACCTGTGCAGGTTTACTGTATCCCTGGGACCTTTAGCTTGACCATCAAACACAGAAATTGCATCGGGATCGATTACAAAAGGCACAATGCCGACTTAAGTACAAGAAGAGTGAATCTTCTAAGAGTTTGTGCTTTGAGCGGCCCCTTGGGACACCAGTATTAGATTCCGATGCACCAGTCCAGGTTTAGTGTATCCCTTGGACCTTCACATTGACCATGAAGCACAGAAATTGCATCTGGACTGAATAAAAAACGCACAATGCCGACTTAAGTACAAGAAGAGTGAATCCTCTAAGAGTTTGTGCTTTGAGCGGCTCCTTGGGACACCAGTATTAGATTCCAATGCACCAGTGCAGGTTTACTGTAGCCCGTGGACCTTCACATTGACCATGATGCACAGATATTGCATCGGGATTGAATACAAAAGGCACAATGGCGACTTAAGTACAAGAAGAGTGAATCTTCTTTGAGTTTGTTCTATGTGCGGCTCCTGGGAGACCAGTAGTAGATTCCGATGCACCTGTACAGGTTTACTGTATTACTTGGACCTTTACATTGACCATGAAACACAGAAATTGCATCGGTATTGATTACAAATGGGTTAACGCCTACTTAAGTAAAGAAGAGTGAATCTTCTATGTGTTTGTGCTCTGAGTGATTCCTGGAGGAACCAGTATTAGATTCTGATGCACCAGCGCAGGTTTACTGTAACCCTTGGTCCTTCACATTGACCATGAATCACAGAAATTGCATCGGGATTGAACACAAAAGGGACAATGCCAACTTAAGTACAAGAAGAGTGAATCTTCTAAGGGTTTGTGTTTTGATCGGCTCCTGGGAGACCAGTATTGGATTCCGATGCACCAGTGCAGGTTTACTGTATCCCTTGGACATTCACATTGGCCATGAAACACAGAAATTGTATCCGGATTGGATACAAAATGCACAAGGCCGACTTAAGTACAAGAACAGTGAATCTTCTAAGAGTTTGAGTTTTGAGAGGCTCCTGGCAGACCAGTATTAGTTTCCGATGCACCAGTGAGGTTTACTGTATCCCTTGTATCTTCACATTGAACATGAAGCAAAGAAATCGCATCGCGATTGAATACAAAACGCACAATGCCGACTTAAGTACAAGAAGAGTGAATCTTCTAAGGGTTTGTGCTTTGATCGGCTCCTGGGAGACCAGTAATAGATTCCAATGCACCAGTGCCGGTTTACTGTATCCCTTATACCTTCGCATTGACCATGAAGGACAGTAATTTCATCGGGATTGAATACAAAAGGCACAATGCCGACTTAAATACAAGGAGAGTGAATCATCTAAGAGTTTGTGCTTTCAGCGGCTCCTGGAAGACCAGTATTGCATTCCAATGCACCAGAGCAGGTTAACTGTATCCCTTGGACCTTCACATTGACCATGAAACACAGAAATTGCAACGAAATTGAATGCAAAATGCACAATGCCAACTTAAGTACAAGAAGAGTGAGTCTTCTGCGATTTTGTGATTTAAGCTGCTCCTGGGAGACCTGTATTAGTTTACGAGGCACCAGTGCACGTTTACTGTATCCCTTTGACCTACACATTGACCATAAAACACAGAAATTGCATTGGCATTGAATACAAAAGGCACAATGTCGACTTAAGCACAAGAAGAGCAAATATTCTAAGAGTTTGTGGTTTGTGCGGCTCCTGGGAGACCAGTATTTGATTCCGGGACACCAGTACTGGTTTACCGTGTCCATTGGTCCTTGACATTGACCATGAAACACAGAAATTGTATCTGGATTGAATACAAATGGGACAATGCCGTCTTAAGTACAAGAAGAGTGAATCTTCTAAGAGTTTGTGCTTTGAGCGGCTCCTGGGAGACCAGTATTAGATTCCGATGCAACAGTGCAGGTTAACTGTATCACTTGGACCTCCACATTGACCATGAAACACAGAAATTGCATCGAGATTGAATACAAGAGGGACAATGCCGACTTAAGTACATGAAGGGTGAATCTTCTATGAGTTTGTGATTTGAGCGGCTCCTAGGAGACCAGAATTAGATTCCGATGAAACTGTGCAAGTTTACTGTATCCCTTGGACCTTCACATAGACCATGAAACACAGAAATTGCATCGGGATTGCACACAAAAGGTACAATGCCGACCTAAGTACAAAAAGAGTGAATCCTCTACGAGTTTGTGCTTTGAGCGTCTCTTGGGAAACCACTACGAGATTCCGATGGACCAGTGCAAGTTCACTGTATTCTTTGGACTTTCTCATTGACCATGAAACATAGAAATTGCATCGGGATTGGATACAAAATGCACAATGTCGACTTAAGTACAAGAAGAGTGAATCTTCTAAGAGTCTGTGATTTGATCGGCTCTTGGGGGACCAGTATTAGATTCTGATGCACCAGCGCAGGTTTACAGTAACCCTTGGACCATCACATTTACCATGAATCACATAAATTGCATCGGGATTGAATACAAGATGGACAATGCCAACTTAAGTACAAGAAGTTTGAATCGTCTAAGTGTTTGTTCTTTGAACGGCTCCTGACAGACCAGTATTAGATACCGATGCACCAGTGCAGGTTTACTGTAAATCTTGGACCTTCACATTGACCATGAATCACAGAAATTGCATCGGGATTGAATACAAAAGGGACAATGCCAACTTAAGTATAAGAAGAGTGATTCTTCTAAGAGTTTGTGCTTTGAGCGGCTCCAGGGAGACCAGTATTGGATTCCGATGCACCAGTGCAGGTTTACTGTATCCCTTGGACATTGACATTGACCATGAAACAAAGAAATTGATCGGGAGTGAATACAAAATGCACAATGCTGACTTAAGTATAAGAACAGTGAATCTTCTAAGACTTTGAGCTATGAGAGGCTCCTGGCAGACCAGCATTAGATTCCGATGCACCAGTGCAGATTTACTGTATCCCCTGGACCTTCACATTGACCATGAAACAAAGAAATTGCATCGGGATTGACTGCAAAATGCACAATGCCGACTTAAGTACTAGAAGAGTGAATTTTCTAAGAGTTTGTGCTTTGACTGGCTCCTGGGAGACCAGTAATAGGTTCCGATGCACCAGAGGAGGTTTACCGTATCCCTTGGACCTTCACATTGACCATTGAACAAAGAAATTGCATCGGGAGATAATGCAAAAGCACAATGCCAACTTAAGTACAAGAAGAGTAAGACTTCTACGAGTTTGTGGCGTGAGCGGCTCCTGGGAGACCTGTATTACAATACGAGGCACCAGTGCAGGTTCACTGTATCCCTTGGACCTTCACGTTGACCATAAAACAAAGAAAGTGCATCGGGATTGAATACAAATTGCACAATGCCGACTTAAGTACAAGATGAGTGAATCTTCAAAGAGTTTGTGCTTTGAGCGGCTCCTGGGAGACCTGTATTAGATTCCGATGCTCCAGAGCAGGTTAACTGTATCCCTTGGACCTTCACATTGACCATGAAACACAGAAATTGCATGGGGATTGAATACAAAATGCACAATGCCGACTTAAGTACAAGAAGAGTGAATTTTCTAAGAATTTATGGTTTGAGCGGCTCCTGGGGGCCCAGTATTAGATTCCGATGTACCAGTGCTCTTTTGCTGTATCCATTTGACCTTCACATTGAACATGTACCACAGAAACTGCATCACGATTGAATTAAAAGGGAGAATGCCGACTTAAGTACAAGAAGAGTGAATCTTCTAAGAGATTGTGCTTTGAGCGGTTCCTGGGAGACCAGTCATTGATTACGATGCACCGGTGAAGGTTTTCTGTCTCCCTTGGACATTCAACTTGACCATGAAACACAGAAATTGCATTGGGATTGTATACAAAGGACAATGCCAACTTAAGTATAAAAAGAACGAATCTTCTAAGAGTTTGTGCTTTGAGCGACTCCTGGAAGACCAGTATTGGATTCTGATGCACCTGTGCAGGTTTACTGTATCCCTTGGACATTCACTTTGACCATGAAACTCAGAAATTGTATCGGGATTGGATGCAAAATGCACAATGCCGACTTAAGTACAAGGAATGAGTCTACTAAGAGTTTGAGTTTTGAGAAGCTCATGGCAGACCAGTATTAGATTCCGATGCACCAGTGCAGGTTTACTGTATCCTTTGAACCTTCACATTGACCATGATACATAAAATTGCATCGGGATTGAATACAAATGGCACAATGCCGTCTTCAGTACAAGACGAGTGAATCTTCAAAGAGTTTGTGCTTTGAGCGGCACCTGGGAGACCAGTAATAGATTCTGATGGACCAGTGCAGGTTTACTGTAACCCTTGGACCGTCACATTGACCATGAATCACAGAAATTGCATCGGGATTGAATACAAAAGGACAATGCCAACTTAAGTACAAGAAGAGTGAATCTTCTAAGAGTTTATGCTTTGAGCGGCTCCTGAGAGACCAAAATTGGATTCCGATGCACCACTGCAGGTTTACTGTATCCCTTGGACATTCACATTGACCATGAAACACAATAACTGTATCGGGATTGCATACAAAATGCACAATGCCGACTTAAGTACAAGAACAGTGAATCTTCTACAAGTTTGAGTTTTGAGAGGCTCCTGGGAGCCCAGTATTAGATTCCGATGCACCAGTGCAGGTTTACTGTATCCCTTGGACCTTCACATTGACCGTGAAACATAGAAATTGCATCGGGATTTAATACAAAAGGCACAATGCCGTCTTAAGTACAAGACGAGTGAATCATCTAAGAATTTGAATTTTGAGCGGCTCCTGGGAGACCAGTATTAGATTCTGATGCACCAGTGCAGGTTTACTGTAACCCTTGGACCTTCACATTGACCATGAATCACAGAAATTGCATCGGCATTGAATACAAAAGTGATAATGCCAACTTAAGTACAAGAAGAGTGAATCTTATGAGAGTTTGTGCTTTGGGCGGCTCCTGGGAGAGCAGTATTTGAATCCGATGCACCAGTGCTGGTTTAGTGTATCCCTTGGACCTTCACATTGACCATGAAACAAAGAAATTGCATCGGGATTTTATACAAAACGCACAATGCCGACTTGAGTACAAGACGAGTGAATCTTCTAAGAGTTTGTGTTTGAGCCGCTCCTGGGAGACCAGTATCTGAATCCGATGCACCAGTGCTGGTTTAGTGTATCCCCTGGACCTTCACATTGAGCATGAAACACAGAAGTTGCATCGGGATTGAATACAAAAGGGACAGTGCCAACTTAAGTACAAGAAGAGTGAATTTTCTTAGAGTTTGTGCTTTGAGGGACTCCTGGGAGACCAGTGTTAGATTCCGATGTGCCAGTGTTCGATTACTGTATCCCTTGGACCATCACATTGACGATGAACCTCAGAAACTGCATCGGGATTGATTTAAAAGGGACAGCGCCGACTTGAGTAGAAGTAGAGTGAATCTTCTAAGAATTTGTAATTTGAGCGGCTCCTGGGAGACCAGTAATAGATTCCGATGGACCAGTGAAGGTTTACTGTATCCCTTGGAGCTTCAACGTGACCATGAAACACTGAAATTGTATCGCGATTGGATGCAAAATGCACAATGCCGTCTTAAGTACAATACGAGTGAATCTTCAAAGAGTTTGAACTTTGAGAGCCTCCTGGGAGACCAGTATTAGCTCCTCATGCACCTGTGCAAGTTTACTGTAACTCTTGGACCTTCACATAGACCATGGATCACAGAAATTGCATCGGGATCGAATACAAAAGGGACAATGCCAACTTACGTACAAAAAGAGTGAATCTTCCAAGAGTTTGTGTTTTAGCGGCTCCTGGGAGACCAGTATTGGATTCCAATGCACCAGTGCAGGTTTACTGTATCCCTTGGACATTCACATTGACCATCAAACACAGCAATTGTATCGGGATTGGATACAATATGCACAATGCCGACTTAAGTACAAAAACAGTGAATCTTCAAAGAGTTAGAGATTTGAGACCTTCCTGGCAGACCAGTATTAGATTCCGATGCACCAGTGAAGGTTTACTGTATCCCTTTGACCTTTACATTGACCATGAAACAAAGAAATTGCATCGGGATTGAATACAAAATGCACAATGCCGACTTAAGTACAAAAACAGTGAATCTTCAAAGAGTTTGAGATTTGAGACGCTCCTTTCAGACCAGTATTAGATTCCGATGCACCAGTGAAGGTTTACTGTATCCCTTTGACCTTTACATTGACCATGAAAAAAAGAAATTGCATCGGGATTGAATACAAAATGCACAATGCCTACTTAAGTACAAGAAGCGTGAATCTTCTAAGAGTTTGTGCTTTGAGCGGCTCCTGGGGGACCAGTATTTGATTCCGATGCACCCGTGCTGGTTTAGTGTATCCCTTGGACCTTCACATTGACCATGAAACACAGAAGTTGCATCGGGGTTGAATACAAAATGGACAGTGAAGATTTAAGTAGAAGAAGAGTGAATTTTCTAAGAGTTTGTGCTTTGAGCGGCTCCTGGGAGACCAGTAATAGATTCCGATGGACCAGTCAAGGTTTGCTGTATCCCTTGGAGCGTCAACGTGACCATGAAACACTGAAATTATATCGCGATTGGATGCAAAATGCACAATGCCGACTTAAGTACAACAACAGTGAATCTTCTAAGGGTTTGAGTTTTGAGAAGCTCCCGGGAGCCCAATATTAGATTCCGATGCACCAGTGCAGGTTTACTGTATCCCTTGGACCTTTAAATTGACCATGAAACAAAGAAATTGCATCGGGAATGAATACAAAATGCACAATGCCGACTTAAGTACAAGAAGAGTGATTCTTCTTAGAGTTTGTGCTTTGAGCGGCTCCTGGGAGACCAGCAATAGATTCCGATGCACCAGTGCTGGTTTAGTGTATCCCTTGGACAATCACATTGACCATGAAACACAGAAATTGCATCGGGATTGAATATAAAATGGACAATGCCGACTTAAGTACAGAAAGAGTGAATTTTCTAAGAATTTGTGGTTTGAGCGGCTCCTGGGAGACCAGTATTAGATTCCGATGTGCCAGTGCTCGTTTACTGTATCCCTTGGACCATCACATTGACCATGAACCTCAGAAACTTCATCGGCATTGAATGAAAAGGGACAATGCCGACTTAAGTACAAGAAGAGTGAATCTTCCAAGAGTTTGTACTTTGAGCGGCTCCTTGGAGACCAGTATTAGATTCCGATGCACCAGTGCAGGTCTCCTGTGTCGCTTGGACCTTTACATTGACCATGAAACGCAGAAATTGCATCGGGATTGAATACAAAATATACGATTCCGACTTACGTAGAAGAAGAGTAAATCTTCTAAGAGTTTGTGCTTTTAGCGGCTGCTCGGAGAACACTATTAGATTCTGATGCAACAGTGCAGGTCTACTGTATCCCTTTGTACCTTCACATTGACAATGAAACACAGAAATTGCATCGGGAAGGAATACAAAAGGGACAATGCCGACGTAAGTACAAGAAGAGTGAATCCTCTACGAGTTTGTGCTTTGAGGGGGCCCTGGGAGACCAGTATGAGATTCCGAAGCACCAGTGCAGGTATACTGTATTCCTTGGATCTTCACATTGACCATGAAACATAGAAATTGCATCGGGATTGGATACAAAAAGGACGATGCCGACCTAAGTACAAGAAGAGTGAATCTTATAAGAGTTTGTTCTTTGATCGGCTCCTGGGAGACGTGTATTAGATTCCGATGCACCAGTGCAGGTTTACTGTATCCTTTGGACCTTCACATTGACAATGAAACACAGAATTTGCATCGGGATTTAATACTAGGGGGACAATGCCAACTTAAGTACAAGAAGAGTGAATCTTCAAAGAGTTAGTGCTTTGAGCGGCTCCTGGGTGACCAGTATTACATTCCGATGCACCAGTGCAGATTTACTGTATCTCTAGGACCTTCACATTGACCATGAAACACAGAAATTGCATCGAGATTGAATACAATTGGGACAATGCCGACTTAAGAACAAGATGAGTGAATCTTCTAAGAGTTTGTGCTTTGAGCGGCCCCTGGTAGACCAGTATTAGATTCCGTTGAACTAGTGCAGGTTTACCGTATGCCTTGGACCTTCACATTGACCATGAAAGACAGAAATTCATCGGGAATGAAATCAAAAGGGGCAATGCCGAGTTAAGTACAAGAACAGGGTATCTTCAAAGAATTTGTGCTCTGAGCGGCTCCTGGGAGACCAGTATTAGTTTCCGCTGCACCAGTGGAGGTTTACTTTATCGCTTGGGACATCACATTGACCATGAAACACAGAAATTGCTTTATGATTGAGTACAAGTGGGGGTATGCCGACTTAAGTACAAGAAAAGTGAATCTTCTAAGAGTTTGTGGATTGAGTGGCTCCTGGGAGACCAGTATTAGATTCTGATGCACCAGTGCAGGTTTACTGTAACCCTTGGACATTCACAGTGACCATGAAACACAGATATTGTATAGGGATTGGATACAAAATGTACAATGCCGACTTGACTACAAGAAGAGTGAATCTTCTAAGAGTTTGAGCTTTGAGAGGCTCCTTGGAGACCAGTATTAGATTGCGATGCACCTGCGCAGGGTTACTGTATCCCTTGGACATTCACAGTGACCATGAATTTCAGAAATTGCATTGGGATTGAATACAAAATGCACAATGCCGACTTAAGTACAAGAAGAGTCAATCTTCCAAGAATTTGTGCTTTGAGTGGTTCGTGGAAGACCAGTATTAGATTCCGACGTATCAGCGCATTTTTACTGTATCCCTTGGACCTTCAACTTGACTGTGAAACACAGAATTTGCATCGAGATCGAATACAAAAGGCACAATGCCCACTTAAGTACAAGAAGAGTGAATCTTCTAAGAGTTTGTGGTTTGAGCGACTCCTTGAGAGACCGGTATTAGATTCCGATGCACCAGTGCCGGTTTACTGTATCCCTTGGACCTTCACATTGACCATAAAACACAGAAATTGCATCGGGATTGAATACAAAAGGGACAATGCCGACTTAAGTACAAGAAGAGTGACTTTTCTAAGATTTTGTGGTTTGAGCGGCTCCTGGGAGTTCAGTATTACATTCCGATGTACCAGTGCACGTTTTCTGTATCCCTTGGACCTTCACATTGGTCATGAAACGCAGAAACTGCATCAGGATTGAATTAAAAGGCACAATGCCGACTTAAGTACTGGAAGGGTGAATCTTCTAATAATTTGTGCTTTGAGCGGCTCCTGGGAGACCAGTATTAGATTCCGATGCACCAGAGCAGGTTTTTTGTATCCCTTGGACCATCACATTGACCACGAAACACAGAAATTGCATCGGGATTAAATTAAAAAGTACAATGCCGACCTATGTACATGAAGAGTGAATCTTGTAAGATTTTGTGCTTTGAGCGGCGCATCGGAGACGGGTATTAGATTCCGATGCACCAGTGCAGGATTACTGTATCACGTGGCCCTTCAAATTGACTATGAAACACAGAAATTGCATCGGGATTTATTACAAAATGGACAATGCCGACATAAGTACAAAAAGAGTGGATCATCTAAGAGTTTGTGCTTTTAGCGGCTCCTCTTAGACCAGTGTTAGATTCCGATGCACCAGTGCAGGTTTACTGTATCTCTTCGGACCTTCACATTTACCATGAAACACAGACATTGCATCGGGAATGAATAAAAACGGGACAATGCCGACTTAAGTAAAAGAAGAGTGAATCCTTTACGAGTTTGTGCTTTGAGCGGCTCATGGGAGACCAGTATTGGATTCCGATGCACCAGTGCAGGTTTACTGTATCCTTTGGAATTTCACATTGACCATGAGGCACAGAAAATGCATCGGCATTGAATACAAAAGCGACAAACCCGACTTAAGTACAAGAAGAGTGAATCTTCTAAGAAATTGTGCTTTGAGCGGCTCCTAGAAAACCAGTATTAGATTCCGAGGAACCAGTGCAGGTTTTTCGTATCCCTAGGACCTTCACACTGACCATGAAACACAGGAATTGCATCGGGATTGAATTCAAAAGGCACAATGCCGACCTAAGTACATGAAGAATATTTCTTCTAAGATTTTGTGCTTTGAGCGGCTCCTGGGAGACCACAATTAGATTCCGATGTGCCAGTGCAGTTTTACTGTATCCCTAGGATTTTCTCATTGTCCATGAAACACAGTTATTGCATCGGGATTGAATACAAAAGGCACAATGCCTACTTAAGTACAAGAAGAGTGAATCTCCTAGGAGTTTGTGCTTTGAGCGGCTCCTGGGAGACCAGTATTAGATTCTGATGCACTACTGCAGGTTTATTGTAACCCTTGGACCTTCACATTGACCATGAAACACAGAAATTACATCGGGATTGGGTACAAAATGCACAATGCCGACTTAAGTACAAGAAGGCTTATTTTTCTAAGAGTTTGTGCTTTGAGCAGCTCCTGGGAGACCAGTATTAGATTCCGATGTACCAGTGAAGGTTTACTGTATCCCTTGGACCTCCTCATTGACCATGAAACGCAGAAATCGCATCGGGATTGAATACAGAAGGCACAATGCCGACTTCAGTCCATGTAGATTAATATTCCAAGAGTTTGTGCTTTGAGCGGCTCCTCGGAGACCAGTATTAGATTCCGATGCACCAGTGCAGGATTACTGTATCACCTGGACCATCAAATTGACCATGATCACAGAGATTGCATCGGGATTGAGTACAAAATGGAAAATGCCGACTTAAGTACAAGAAGAGTGAATCTTACGAGAGTTTGTGCTTTTAGCGGCTCCTCGGAGACCAGTGTTAGATTCCGATGCACCAGTGCAGGTTTCCTGTATTCCTTGGATATTCAAATTAACTATGAAACATAGAAATTGCATCGGGATTGAATACAACCATCACAATGCCGTCATAAGTACAAGAAGAGTGAATCTTCTAAGAGTTTATGTTTTGAGGGGCTCCTGGGAGACCAGTATTAGATTCCGATGCACCAGTACAGGTTTACTGTATCCCTTGGACCTTGACATTGACAATGAAACACAAAAATTGCATCGGTATTGAATAAAAATAGGACAATGCCGACTAAAGGGTTACTGTATCCCTTGGACATTCACAGTGACCATGAATTTCAGAATTTGCATTGGGATTGAATACAAAATGCACAATGCCGACTTAAGTACAAGAAGAGTGAATCTTCCAAGAATTTGTGCTTTGAGTGGTTCGTGGAAGACCAGTATTAGATTCCGACGTATCAGCGCATTTTTTCTGTATCCCTTGGACCTTCAACTTGACTGTGAAACACAGAATTTGCATCGAGATGGAATACAAAACGCACAATGCCCACTTAAGTACAAGAAGAGTGAATCTTCTAAGAGTTTGTGGTTTGAGCGACTCCTTGAGAGACCGGTATTAGATTCCGATGCACCAGTGCCGGTTTACTGTATCCCTTGGACCTTCACATTGACCATAAAACACAGAAATTGCATCGGGATTGAATACAAAAGGGACAATGCCGACTTAAGTACAAGAAGAGTGACTTTTCTAAGATTTTGTGGTTTGAGCGGCTCCTGGGAGTTCAGTATTACATTCCGATGTACCAGTGCACGTTTTCTGTATCCCTTGGACCTTCACATTGGTCATGAAACGCAGAAACTGCATCAGGATTGAATTAAAAGGCACAATGCCGACTTAAGTACTGGAAGGGTGAATCTTCTAATAATTTGTGCTTTGAGCGGCTCCTGGGAGACCAGTATTAGATTCCGATGCACCAGAGCAGGTTTTTTGTATCCCTTGGACCATCACATTGACCACGAAACACAGAAATTGCATCGGGATTAAATTAAAAAGTACAATGCCGACCTATGTACATGAAGAGTGAATCTTGTAAGATTTTGTGCTTTGAGCGGCGCATCGGAGACGGGTATTAGATTCCGATGCACCAGTGCAGTTTTACTGTATCCCTAGGACCTTCTCATTGTCCACGAAACACAGATATTGCATCGGGATTGAATACAAAAGGGACAATGCCGACTTATGTACAAGAAGAGTGAATCTCCTAAGAGTTTGTGCTTTGAGCGGCTCCTGGGAGATCAGTATTTGATTTTGATGCACTACTGCAGGTTTACTGTAACCCTTGGACCTTCACTTTGACCATGAAACACAGAAATTGCATCGGGATTGAATACAAAATGCACAATGCCGACCTAAGTACATGAAGAGTGAATCTTCTATGAGTTTGTGCTTTGAGCGGCTCCTCGGAGGCCAGTATTAGATTCCGATGCGCCAGTGCAGGTATAGTGTATCCCTTGGACCCTCACATTGGCCATGAAACACAGAAATTGCAGCGTGATTGAATACAGAAGGCACAATGCCGACTTCAGTCCATGTAGATTAATATTCCAAGAGTTTGTGCTTTGAGCGGCTCCTCGGAGACCAGTATTAGATTCCATTGCACCAGTGCAGGATTACTGTATCACCTGGACCATCAAATTGACCATGATCACAGAGATTGCATCGGGATTGAGTACAAAATGGAAAATGCCGACTTAAGTACAAGAAGAGTGAATCTTACGAGAGTTTGTGCTTTTAGCGGCTCCTCGGAGACCAGTGTTAGATTCCGATGCACCAGTGCAGGTTTCCTGTATTCCCTGGATATTCAAATTAACTATGAAACATAGAAATTGCATCGGGATTGAATACAACCATCACAATGCCGTCATAAGTACAAGAAGAGTGAATCTTCTAAGAGTTTGTGTTTTGAGGGGCTCCTGGGAGACCAGTATTAGATTCCGATGCACCAGTACAGGTTTACTGTATCCCTTGGACCTTGACATTGACAATGAAACACAAAAATTGCATCGGTATTGAATAAAAATAGGACAATGCCGACTAAAGTGCAAGAAGAGTGAATCCTCTAAGAGTTTGTGCTTTGGCGGCTCCTGGGAGACCAGTATTAGATTCCGATGCACCAGTGCTGGTTTATTCTATCGCTTGGAACATCACACTGACCATGAAACACAGAAATTGCATTGGGATTGAATACAAAAAGCACAATGCCTACTTAAGTACAAGAAAAGTGAATCTTCTATGAGTTTGTGGTTTGAGCGGCTCCTGGGAGACCTGTATTAGATTACGAGGCACCAGTGCAGATTTACTGTATCCCTTGGACTTTCAAATTGACCATGACACACAGATATTGCATCGGGATAGAATACAATAGGGACAATGCCGACTAAAGTACAAGAATAGTGAATTTTCTAAGAGTTTGTGGTTTGAGCGGCTCCTGGGAGTTCAGTATTAGATTCCGATGTACCAGTGCACGTTTTTTGTATCCCTCGCACCTTGACATTGACCATGAAACACAGAAATGGCATTGGGATTGAATGCGAAACACACAATGCCGACTTAAGTACAAGAAGAGTGAAACTTCTAAGAGTTTGTGCTTTGAGCGGCACCTGGGAGACCAGTATTAGATTCCGATGCACCAGTGCAGGTTTATTCTATCGCTTGGAACATCACACTGACCATGAAACACAGAAATTGCATTGGGATTGAATACAAAAAGCACAATGCCTACTTAAGTACAAGAAAAGTGAATCTTCTATGAGTTTGTGGTTTGAGCGGCTCCTGGGAGACCTGTATTAGATTACGAGGCACCAGTGCAGATTTACTGTATCCCTTGGACTTTCAAATTGACCATGACACACAGATATTGCATCGGGATAGAATACAAAAGGGACAATGCCGACTTAAGTACAAGAATAGTGAATTTTCTAAGAGTTTGTGGTTTGAACGGCTCCTGGGAGTTCAGTATTAGATTCCGATGTACCAGTGCACGTTTTTTGTATCCCTTGGACCTTCACATTGACAATGAAACGCAGAAACTGCATCGCGATTGAATTAAAAGGCACAATGCCGACTTAAGTACAAGAAGAGTGAATCTTCTAAGAATTTGTGCTTTGAGCGGTTCCTGGGAGACCAGTATTAGATTCCGATGCACTAGCGCAGGTTTACTGTATCCCTTGGACCTTCAATGAGATCATCAAACACAGAAATTGCATCGAGATCGAATACAAAAGGCACAATGCCGACTTAAGTACAAGAAGAGTGAATCTTCTAAGAGTTTGTGCATTCAGCGGCTTCTTGGGAGACCAGTAGTAGATTCCGAGGAACCAGTGCAGGTTTACCGTATCCCTTGGACCTTCACATTGACCATGAAACACAGAAATTGCATCGGGATTAAATTCAAAAGGCCCAATGCCGACCTATATACATGAAGAGTGAATCTTCTATGATTTTGTGCTTTGAGCGCCTCCTGGGAGACCAGTATTAGATTCCGATGTGCCAGTGCAGTTGTACTGTTTCCCTAGGACCTTCTCATCTTGCATGAAACACAGTTATTGCATCGGGATTGAATGCAAAATGAACAATGCCGATTTAAGTACAAGAAGAGTGAATTTTCTAACAGTTTGTGGTTTGAGCGGCTCCTGTGAGTTCAGTATTAGATTCCGATGTACCAGTGCAAGTTTTCTGTATCCCTTGGTCCTTCACATTGCCCATGAAACGCAGATATTGCATCGGGATTGAATGCAAAAGGCACAATGCCGACCTAAGGACATGAAGAGTGAATCTTCTAAGTGTTTGTGCTTTGAGCGGCTCCTGGGAAGCCAGTATTAGATTCCGATGCGCCAGTGCAGGTTTAGTGTATCCCGTGGACCCTCACATTGACCATGAAACACAGAAATTGCATCGTGATTGAACACAAAAGGGACACTGCCGCCTTAAGTACAGGAAGAGTGAATTTTCTATGAGTTTGTGGTATCAGCGGCTCCTGTGAGTTCAGTATTAGATTCCGATGTACCAGTGCAGGTTTACTGTATCCCTCGCACCTTCACATTGACCATGAAACACAGAAATTGCATTGGGATTGGAAACAAAACACACAATGCCGACTTAAGTACAAGAAGAGTGACACTTCTAAGAGTTTGTGCTTTGAGCGGCACCTGGGAGTCCACTATTAGATTCCGATGCACCAGTGCTGGTTTACTGTATCTCTTTGGACCTTCACAATGACCATGAAACGCAGTAATTGCATCGGGAATGAATACAAACGGGACAATGCCGACTAAATTAGAAGGAGAGTGAATCCTTTACGAGTTTGTGCTTTGAGTGGCTCCTGGGAGACCAGTATGGGATTACGATGCACCAGTGCAGGTTTACTGTATTCCTTAGGTCTTCACATTAACCATGAAACATAGAAATTGCATCGGGATTGAGTACAAGCTCCTCAATGCCGTCTTAAGTACAAGAAGAGTGTATCTTCTAAGAGTTTGTGATTTTAGCGGCTCCTGGGAGACCTGTATTAGATTCCATGCACCAGTGCACGTTTACTGTATCTCTTGGACCTTCACATTGATCATGAAACACAGAAATTGCATCGGGATTGAATACAAGAGGGACAATGCCGACTTAAGTACAAGAAGAGAGAATCGTCTATGAGTTTGTGAATTGAGCGGCTCCTGGGAGACCAGTATTTGATTCCGATGCACCAGTGCAGGTTTCCTGTATCCCCTGGACCTTCACATTGACCATGAAACACAGAAATTGCATTGGGATTGAATATAAAAGGCACAATGCCTACTTAAGTACAAGAAAAGTGAAACTTCTAACTTTTTGTGCTTTGAGCGGCTCCTGGGAGACCAGTATTAGATTCCGATGCACCTGCGCAGTTTTACTGTATCCCTAGGACCTTCACATTGACCATGAAACACAGAAATTGCATCGGGATTGAATACAATTGGGACAATGCCGACTTAAGACCAAGATGAGTGAATCTTCTAAGAGTTTGTGCTTTGAGTGGCTCCTGGGAGACCAGTATTAGATTCCGATGCACCAGTGCAAGTTCACTGTATCCCTTGTACCCTCACATTGACCATGAAACACAGAGATTGCCTCAGGATTGAATTCAAAAAGGCAATGCCAAGTTAAGTTCAAGTAGAGTGTATCTTGTAAGAGTTTGTGCTTTAAGCGGCTCCTGGGAGTCCGGTTTTATATTCCGATGCACCAGTGCAGGTTTATTGTATCACTTGGAACATCACATTGACCATGAAACACAGAAATTGCATCGGGATTCAATACAAAGGGGACAATGCCGACATAAGGACAAGAAGAGTGAATCTTCTAGGAGTTTGTGCATTTAGCGGCTCCTCGGAGACCAGTGTTAGTTTCCGATGCACCAGTGCAGGTTCACTGTATCCCTTGGACCTTCACAATGACAATGAAACACAGAAATTGCATCGGGATTGAATACAAAGGGGACAATGCCGACTTAAGTACAAGAAGAGTGAATCTCCTAAGAGTTTGTGACTTTAGCGGCTCCTGGGAGACTAGTATTAGATTCCGATGCACCAGTGCAGGTTTACTGTATCCGTTGGACTTTCACATTGATAATGAAACATAGAAATTGCATCGGGATTGAATACAAAGGGGACAATGCCGACTTAAGTACAAGAAGAGTGAATCTCCTAAGAGTTTGTGCTTTGAGCGGCTCCTGGAAGACCAGTATTAGATTCCGATGCACCAGTGCAGGATTACTGTATCTTTTGGACCTTCACATTGACCATGAAACACAGAAATTGCATCGGGAATGAATACAGAATTAACAATGCCGACTTAAGTACAAGAAGAGTGAATCTCCTAAGAGTTTGTGCTTAGAGCGGCTCCTGGGAGACCAGTATTATATTCCGATGCACCAGTGCAGGTTTACTGTATCCCTTGGACTTTCACATTGACATTGAAACACAGAAATTGCATCGGGATTGAATACAAAGGGGACAATGCCGACTTAAATACAAGAAGAGTGAATCTCCTAAGAGTTTGTGATTTTAGCGGCTCCTGGGAGATCAGTATTAGATTCCAATGCACCAGTGCACGTTTACTGTATCTCTTGGACCTTCACATTGACCGTGAAACAAAGAAATTGCATCGGGATTGAATACAAGAGGGACAATGCGCGGCTTAAGTAGAAGAAGAGTGATTCTTCTATGAGTTTGTGATTTGAGCGGCTCTTGGGAGACCAGTATTACATTCCGATGCACCAGTGCAGGTTTACTGTATCCCTTGGACCTTCACATTGACCACGAAACACAGAAATTACATTGGGATAGATTACAAAAGGCACATTGCCTACTTAAGTACGAGAAAAGTGAATCTTCTAAGATTTTGTGCTTTGAGCAGCTCCTTGGAGACCAGTATTAGATTCTGATGCATCTGTGCAGGTTTACTGTATCCCTTGGACCGTCACATTAACCATGAAACACAGAAATTGCATCGGGATTGAATACAAAGAGGACAATGCCGACTTAGGTACAAGAAGAGTAAATCTTCCAAGAGTTTGTGTTTGAGCGGCTCCTGGGAGACCAGTATGGGATTACGATGCACCAGTGCACGTTTACTGTATTCCTTGGATCTTCACATTTTCCATGAAACATAGAAATTGCATCGGGATTGATTACAAACATCACAATGCCGTCTTAAGTACAAGAAGAGTGAATCTTCTAAGAGTTTGTGCTTTGAGCGACTCCTGGGAGCCTAGTATAAGATTCCGATGCACCAGTGAAGGTTTACTGTATCTCTTGGACCTTCACATTGACCATGAAACACAGAAATTGCATCGGGATTGAATACAAAACGCACAAAGTCGTCTCAAGTACAAGAAGAGTGAATCTTCTAAGGGTTAGTGCTTTGAGCGGCTCATGGGGGACCAGTATTAGATTCCGATGGACCAGCGCTGGTTTACTGTATCCCTGGGACCTTCGCATTGACCATGAAACATAGAAATTGCATTGGGACTGAACACAAAAGGCACAATGACGACTTAAGTACAAAATGAGTGAATCTTCTAAGATATTGTGGTTTGAGCGGCTCCTGAGAGACCAGTTTTAGATTCCGATGCACCAATGGAGGTTTACTGTATCCCTTGGACCTTCACATTGACCATGAAATACAGATATTGCATCGGGATAGAAACCAAAAGGGACAATGACGACTTAAGTACAAGAATTGTGAATCTTCTAAGAGTTTGTGCTTTGAGCGGCTCCTGGATGACCAGTATTAGATTCCGATGCACCAGTGCAGGTTTACTGTATCTCTTGGACATTCACATTGACCATGAAACACAGACATTGCATCGGGAATGAATACAAAAGGGACAATGCTGACTTAAGTACAAGATGAAAGAATTTTCTAAGGGTTTGTGCTTTGAGCGGCTCCTGGGAGACCAGTATTAGTTTCCGATGCACCAGTGCAGGTTTACTGTATCCCTTCGATCTTCACATTGTCCATGAAACACAGAAATTGCATCGAGATTGAATACAAAAGGCACAATGGCGACTTAAGTACAAGATGAGTGAATCTTCTCAGAGTTTGTGCTTTGAGCAGCTCCTGGGAGACCAGTAATAGATTCCGATGTACCAGTGCACGTTAACTGTGTCACTTGGACTTTTACATTGACCATGAAACACAGAAACTGATTCGGGATTGTATACAAAAGGCACAATGCCGACTTAAGTACAAGCTTAGTGAATCTTCTAAGAGTTTGTGCTTCGAGCGGCTTCTGGGAGACCAGTATGGGATTCCGATGCACCAGTGCAGGTTTACTGTGTCCCACGGACCTTCAACATGACCATGAAACACAGAAATCGCATCGGAATTGAATACAAAATGCACAATGCCGACTTAAGTACAGCAAGAGTGAATCTTCTAAGAGTTTGTGTCTTGAGCGTATCTTTGGGAGACCAGTATTAGACTCTGATGCTCCAGTGCAGGTTTATTGTATCCCTTGGACCGTCACATTGACCATGAAACACAGAAATTGCATCGGGATTGCAACCAAAAAAAACAATGCCCACTTAAGTACAAGAAGTGTGAATCTTCTAAGAGTTTATGCTTTGAGCGGCTCCTGGGAAGCCAGTATTGTATTCCGATTCACCCGGACAGGTTCACTGTATCTCTTGGGCATTCACATTGACCATGAAACACAGAGATTGCATCGGGATTGAATACAAAAGGGACAATGCTGACTTAAGTACAAGAAGAGTGAATTTTCTAAGAGTTTGTGATTTGAGCGGCTCCTGGGAGACCAGTATCAGATTCCGATGCACCAGTGCAATTTTACTGTATCCCATGGACCTTCAATTTGACCATGAAACACAGAAAATGCATCGTGATTGAATACAAAAAGGTACAATACCGACGTAAGTACAAGAAGAGCGAATCTTCCAAGAGTTTGTGCTTTGAGCGGCTCCTGTGAGACCAGTATTAGATTCCGACGCACCAGTGAAAGTTTACTGCATCCCTTGGACATTCACATTGACCATGAAACACTGAAATTGCATCGGCATTGAATCCAAGAGGGACAATGCCGAGTTATGTACAAGAAGAGTGAATCTTCTAAGAGTTGGAGTTTTGAGCGGCTCCTGGGAGCCCAGTATTAGATACGGATGCACCAGTGCACATTTTCTGTATGCCTTGGACCTTCACATACACCATGAAACACAGATATTGCATCGGGATTGAATACAAAAGCACAATGCTGACTTATGTACAAGAAGAGTGAATCTTCTAAGTGTTTGTGCTTTGAGCGGGTCTCGGGAGACCCGTATTAGATTCAGATGTACCGCTGCATGTTTACTGTATCCCTTGGACTTTAAAATTCACAATGAAACCAAGAAACTGCATCGGGATTGAATACAAAAGGCACAATGCCGACTTAAGTACAAGAAGAGTGAATCGTCTAAGAGTTTGTGTTTTGAGCGGCTCCTGGGAGACCAGTATTAGATTCCGATGCACCTGTGCAAGTTTCTGTGTCCCATGGACCTTCAACTTGACCATGAAACACAGAAATTGCATCGGGATTGAATACAAAAGGGAAAATGCCGACTTAAGTACGAGTGAATTTTCTAAGAATTTGTGCTTTGAGCGGCTCCTGGGAGACCAGTATTAGATTACGATGTACCAGTGCATGTTTACTGTATCCCTTGGACGTTCACATTGACCATGAAACGCAGAATCTGCATCGGGATTGAATACAAAAGGCACAATGCCGACATAGGTACAAGATGAGTGAATCTTCTAAGAGATTGTGCTTTGAGCGGCTCCTGGGAGACCAGTATTAGATTCCGATGCACCACTGCACGTTTACTGTATCCCTTTGACCTTCACATTGACCACGAAACACAGAAATTGCATTGGGATTGAATACGAAAGCACAACGACCACTGAAGGACAAGAAGAGTGAATCTTCTACGAGTTTGTGATTTGAGCAGCTCCTGATGGACCGGTATTAGATTCTAATGCACCAGTACACGTTTTCCGTATTCCTTTGACCTTCACATTGACCATGAAACACAGAACTTGCATCGGGATTGAATACAAAAGGGACAATGCCGACTTAAGTACAAGAAGAGTTAATTTTCTAAGAATTTGTGGTTTGAGCGGCTCCTGGGAGACCAGTATTAGATTCCGATGCACCAGTGCAGGTTTACCGTATCCCTTGGACCTTCATATTGCCCATGAAACACAGAAATCGCATTGTGATTAAATTGAAAAAGCACAATGCGGAATGAAGTACAAGAAGAGTGAATCTTCTAAGAGTTTCTGGTTTGAGAGGCTCATGGGAGACCAGTATTAGATTCCGATACTACAGTGCAGCTTTACTGTATCACTTCGACCTTCACATTGAGCATGAAACACATGTATTGCATCGTGATTGAACACAAAGAGAACAATGACGACTTAAGTACAAGAGTAGTGAATCTTCTAAGAGTTTGTGCCTTGAGCGGCTCCTGGGAGTCCAGTATTAGATTCCGAAGCACCAGTGCAGGTTGACTGTATCGTTTGGAAGATCGCATTGACCCTGAAACACAGAAATTGCATTGGGATTGAATATAAAATGACAATGCAGACTTAAGTACAAGAAGAGTGTATCTTCTAAGAGTTTGCGATTTCAGCGGCTCGTGGGAGACCAGGATTAGATTCCAATGCACCAGTGCAGATATACAGAATCCCGTGGACCTTCCCATTCACCATGAAACACAGAAATTGCAACGGGAATAGAATACAAAAGGCACAATGCCGACTTAAGTACAAGAAGAGTGAATTTTCTAAGAGTTTGTGCTTTGAGCAGCTCCTGGGAGACCAGTATTAGATTCCGATGTACAAGTGCACTTTTACTGTGTCCCTTGGACTTTCACATCGACCATGAAACACAGAAACTGCATCGGGATTGAATACAAAAGGCTCATTTCCGACTTAAGTACAAGAAGAGTGAATCTTCTAAGAGTTTGTGGATTGAGCGGCTAGGAGGAGTCCAGTATTAGATTCCGTTGCACCAATGCAGGTTTAGTGTATCCCATGGACCTTCAACTAGACCATGAAAGACAGAAATTGCATCGGGATTGAATACAAAAGGCACAATTAAGTCTTAAGTACAAGAAGAGTGAATCTTCCAAGAGTTTGTTCTTTGAGCGGTTCTGTGGGAGGCCAGTATTAGATTCTGCTTCACCAGTGCTGGTTTACTGTCTCCCTTGGGCCTTGACATTGACCATGATGGACAGAAATTGCATCAGGATTGAAATCAAAAGGGACAATGCTAACTTAAGTACAAGAAGAGTGATTCTTCTAAGAGTTTGTGCTTTGAGGTGCTCCTGGGAGACCAGTATTGGATTCCCATGCTCCAGTGCAGGTTTACTGTATCCCTGGGACCTTGACATTGGCCATGAAACCCAGAAATTGCATCCGGATTGAATACAAAAGGGACAATGCCGATTTAGAAACAAGAAGAGTGAATCTTCTATGAGTTTGCGCTTTTAGCTTCTCCTGGGAGACCACTATTACATTCCGATGCACCGGTGCAGGTATACTGTATCCCGTGGACCTTCACATTGACCATGAAACACAGAAATTGCATCGGGATTGAATACCAAAGGCACAATGCCGTATTAAGTACAAGAAGAGTGAATCTTCTAAGAGTTTGTGTTTTTGAGCGGTTCATGGGGGACCAGTATTAGATTCCGATGCACCAGTGCAGGTTTACTGTATCCCTTGGACCTTTCCATTGACCATGATGCACAGAAATCGCAACGGGATTGAATACAACAGGCACAATGCCTACTTAAGTACAAGAAGAGTGAATCTTCTACGATTTTGTGCTTTGAGCATCTCATGGTACATCAGTATTAGATTCCGATGCACCAGTGCAGATTTACTGTTTCCCTTGGACCTTCACATTGACCATGAAACACAGAAATTGCATCGGGATTGAATACAAAAGGCACAATGGCGACTTAAGTACAAGCTCAGTGAATCTTCTAAGAGTTTGTGCTTCGAGCGGCTTCTGGGAGACCAGTATTAGATTCCGATGCACCAGTGCAGGTTTACTGTATCCTTTGGTCCTTCACATTGACCATGAAAGACAGAAATTGCATCGGAGTTGAACAGAAAATGGACAATGCCGACTTAAGTACATGAAGAGTGAATTTTCTAAAAATTTGTGCTTTGAGCGGCTCGTGGGAGACCAGTATTAGATTCCGATACACCAGTGCGGGTTTACTGTATCCCTTGGACCTTGAATGTGACCATGAAACACAGAAATTGCATCGGGATCGAATATCAAAGGCACATTGCCGACTTATGTACAAGAGGAGTGAACCTTCGAGGATTTTGAGCTTTGAGCGGCTCCTTCGGGTACCAGTATTAGATTCCGATGCTCCAGTGCAGGTTTACAGTATCCCTTGGACCTTCACATTGACCATGAAACACAGAAATTGCATCGGGATTGAAACCAAAAGGGACAATGCCCACTTAAGTACAAGAAGTGTGAATCTTCTAAGAGTTTCTGCTTTGAGCGGCTCCTGGGAAGCCAGTATTATATTCTGATTCACCCGGGCAGGTTTACTGTATCTCTTGGACATTTACTTTGACCATGAAACACAGAAATTGCATCGGGATTGAATACAAAAGAGACAAAGCCGACTTAAGTACAAGAAGAGTGAATTTTCTAAAAATTTGTGCTTTGAGCGGCTCATGGGAGACCAGTATCAGATTCCGATGCACCAGTGCAGGTTTACTGTATTCCTTGGACCTTCACATAGACCATGAAACACAGAAATTGCATCGGTATTAAATTCAAAAGTGACAATGCCGACTTAAGTACAAGAAGGGTGAATCTTCCAAGAGTTTTTGCTGTGAGCGGCTCCTGGGAGACCAGTATTAGTTTCCGATGCACCAGTGCAGGTTAACTGTATGATTTGGACTTTCACATTGACCAAGAAACACAGAAATTGGATCTGGATTGAATACTAAACGCACAATGCCATTGAAAGGAAAGAAGAGTGAATCTTCTTCGAGTTTGTGGTTTGAGCGACTCCTGGGAGACTTGTATTTGATTCCGATGCTCCAATGCACGTTTACTGTATCCCTTTGACCTTCAGATTGACCACGAAACACAGAAATTGCATTGGGATTGAATACGAAAGGCACAATGACAACTTAAGTACAAGAAGAGTGAATCTTCTACGAGTTTGTGATTTGAGCGGCTCCTGATGGACCGTTATTAGATTCTGATGCACCAGTGCACGTTTTCTGTATTCCTTTGACCCTCACACTGACCATGAAACACAGAACTTGCATCGGGATCGAATACAAAACGGACAATGCCGACTTAAGTACAAGAAGAGTGAAATTTCTAAGAATTTGTGGTTTGAGCGGCTCCTGGGAGACCAGTATTAGATTCCGATGCACCAGTGCAGGTTTACTGTATCCCTTGGACCTTCAAATTGACCATGAAACACAGAAATCGCATTGTGATTAAATTGAAAAGGCACAATGCGGAATGAAGTACAAGAAGAGTGAATCTTCTAAGAGTTTCTGGTTTGAGAGGCTCATGGGAGACCAGTATTAGATTCCGATACAACAGTGCAGCTTTTCTGTATCACGTCGACCTTCACATTGAACATGAAACACATGTATTGCATCGTGATTGAATACAAAGAGAACAATGACGACATAAGTACAAGAATAGTGAATCTTCTTAGAGTTTGTGCCTTGAGCGGCTCCTGGGAGTCCAGTATTAGATTCCGAAGCACAGTGCAGGTTGACTGTATCGTTTGGAAGATCGCATTGACCATGAAACACAGATATTGCATCGGGATTGAATACAAATGACAATGCAGACTTAAGTACAAGAAGAGTGTATCTTCTAAGAGTTTGCGATTTCAGCGGCTCCTGGGAGACCAGGATCAGATTCCAATGCACCAGTGCAGATATACTGTATCCCTTGTACCTTCCCATTCACCATGAGACACAGAAATTGCAACGGGAATTGAATACAAAAGGCACAATGCCGACTTAAGTACAAGAAGAGTGAACCTTCTAAGAGTTTGTGCTTTGAGCGGCTCCTGGGAGACCAGTATTACATTCCGATGCATCAGTGTAGGTTTTGCTGTATCCCTTGGACCTTAACATTGACCATGATAGACAGATATTGCGTCGCGATAGAAATCACAAAGACAACGCAGACTTAAGTACAAGAAGAGTGAATTTTCTAAGAGTATGTGCTTTGAGCGGCTCCTACGAGACCAGTATTAGATTCCGATGCACCAGTGCGGGTATACTGTATCCCTTGGACCTTCACATTGACCATGAAACACAGAAATTGCATCGGGATTGAATACAAAAGGCACAATGCCGACTTAAGTACAAGATGAGTGAATCTTCTAAGAGTTTGTATTTTGAGCAGCTCCTTGGGAGACCAGTAATAGATTCCGATGCACCAGTGCGGGATTACTGTATCCCTTGGACCTACACATTGACCTTGAAACACAGAAATTGCATCGGGATTGAATACAAAATGCACAATGCCAACTAAAGGAAAAGAAGAGTGAATCTTCTACGAGTTTGTGGTTTGAGCGGCTCCTGGGAGACCTGTATTAGATATCGATGCAGAAGTGCACGTTTACTGAATCCCTTTGACCTTCACATTGACCATGAAACACAGAAATTGCATCGGGAATTAATACAAACGGGACAATGCCAACTTGAGTACAATAAGAGTAAATTTCCTAAGAGTTTGTGGTTTGAGCGGCTCCTGGGAGACCAGTATTAGATTCCGATGCACCACTGCAGGTTAACAGTATCCCTTCGACCTTCACATTGACCTCGAAACACAGAAATCGCATTGTGATTGAAAACAAAACTCACGATGCCGAAACAAGTAAAGGAATAGAGAATCTTCTACGAGTTTGTGGTTTGAGAGGCTCATGGGAGACCAGTAATACATTCCGATGCACTAGTGCAGATTTACTGTATCCCTTGGACCTTCACATTGACCATGTAACACAGTAATTGCATCGGGATTGAATACAAAAGGCACAATGATGACTTAAGTACAAGGGAAGTGAATCTTCTAAGAGTTTGTACTTTGAGCGGCTCCTGGGAGACCAGTAATAGATTCTGATGCACCAGTGCAGGTTGACTGTTACTTTTGGACGTAAACATTGACCATGAAACACAGAAATTGCATCGGGATTGAATACAAAAGGCACAATGCCGACTTAAGTACAAGATGAGTGAATCTTCTAAGTGTTTGTGCTTTCAGCGGCTCCTGGGAGACTAGTATTAGATTCCGATCCACCAGTGCAGGTTTACTGTATCCCTTGGACCTTCACATTGATCATGAAACACAGATATTGCATTGGGATTGAATACAGAAGGCACAATGTCGACTTAAGTACAAGATGAGTGAATCTTCTAACATATTGTGGTTTGAGCGGCTCCTGGGTGACCAGTATTATATTCCGATGCACCAGTGCAGGTTTACTGTATCCCTTGGACCTTCACATTTACCATGAAAGACAGAAATTGCATCGGGATTGAAACCAAAAGGGATAATGCCGACTTAAGTAAAACAATTGTGAATCTTCTAAGAGCTTGTGCTTTGAGAGGCTCCTGGGTGACCAGTATTACATTCTGATGCACCAGTGCTGGTTTACTGTATCTCTTGGACATTCGCATTGACCATGAAACATAGAAATTGCATCGGGAATGAATACAAAAGGGACAATGCAGACTTAAGTACAAGATGAATGAGTTTTCTAAGAGTTTGTGCTGTGAGCGGCTCTTGGGAGACCAGTATTAGATTCCGATGCACCAGTGCAGGTTTACTGTATCCCTTCGACCTTCACTTTGACCTTGAAACACAGAAATTGCATCAGGATTGAATACAAAAGGCACAATGGCGACTTAAGTACAAGATGAGTGAATCTTCTCAGAGTTTGTGTTTTGAGCGGCTCCTGGGAGACCAGATTCCGATGTATCAGTGCACGTTTACTGTGTCCCTTGGACTTTTACATTGACCATGAAACACAGAAACTGCATCGGGATTAAATACAAAAGGCACAATGCCGACTTAAGTACAAGCTCAGTGAATCTTCTAAGAGTTTGTGATTCGAGCGGCTCCTGGGAGACCAGTATTAGATTCCGATGCACCAGTAAAGGTTTAATGTGTCCCATGGACCTTCAACGTGACCATGAAACACAGAAATTCCATCGGAATTGAATACAAAACTCACAATGCCGACTTAAGTACAAGAAGAGTGATGCTTCTAAGAGTTTGTGTTTTGAGCGGATCTTTGGGAGACCAGTATTAGATTCCGATGCACCAGTGCAGGTTTACTGTATCCCTTGGTCCTTCACATTGACCATGAAAGACAGAAATTGCATCGGGATTGGAAACAAAAGGGACAATGCCGACTTCAGTACAAGAAGAGTGAATTTTCTAAAAATTTTTCCTTTGAGCGGCTCCTGGGAGACCAGTATCAGCTTACGATGTACCAGTGCACGTTTACTGTATCCCTTCGACCTTCACATTGACCTTGAAACACAGAAATTGCATCAGGATTGAATATAAAAGTACAATACCGACGTAAGTACAAGAGGAGTGAATCTTCTAAGAGTTTGTGCTTTGAGCGGCTCCTGTGAGACCAGCATTAGATTCCGACGCACCAGTGAAAGTTTACTGCATCCCTTGGACTTTCACATTGACCATGAAACACAGAAATTGCATCGGGATTGAATCCAAGAGGGACAATGCCGACTTATGTACAAGAAGAGTGAATCTTCTAAGAGTTGGAGTTTTGAGCGGCTCCTGGGAGCCCAGTATTGGATACCGATGCACCAGTGCACGTTTACTGTATCCCTTGGACTTTCACATTGACCATGAAACACAGATATTGCATCGGGATTGAATACAAAAGGCACAATGAAGACTTAAGTACAAGAAGAGTGATTCTTCTAAGAGTTTGTGATTTGAGCGACTCATGGGGGAACAGTATTAGATTCCGATGCACCAGTGCAGGTTTACTGTATCCCTTTGACCTTCACATTGACCATGAAACACAGATATTGTATCGGGATTGAATTCAAGAGGGACAATGCCGATTTAAGTACAATAAAAGTGAATTTTCTAAGAATTTATGGTTTGAGCGGCTCCTGGGTGACCAGTATTAGATTCCGATGCACCAGTGCAGGTTGACTGTATCCGTTGGACCTTCACATTGACCATGAAACACAGAATTCGCATCGTGATTGAATACAAAAGGCAAAATGCCGAATCATCTACAAGAAGAGTGAATCTTCTAAGAGTTTGTGATTTGAGAGGCTCCTGGGAGAACAGTATTAAAGTCTGATGCAACAGTGCAGGTTGACTGTATCATTTGGACTTTCACATTGACCATAAACCATTGAAATTGTATCGGGATTGAATTCAAGAGGCACAATGCCGACGCAAGTACAAGAAGAGTGAATCTTCTAAGACTTTGTGCTTTGAGCGGCTCCTGTGAGACCAGTATTAGATTCCGACACACCAGTGCACGTTTACTGTATTCCATGGACCTTCCCATTGCCCATGACACACAGAAATTGCATGGGGATTGAATACAAGAGGGACAATGCCGATTTATGTTCAAGAAGAGTGAATCTTCTAAGAGTTTGTGCTTTGAGCGGCTCCTGGGAGCCGAGTATTACATACCGATGCACCTGTGCAGGTTTACTGTATCCCTTGGACCTCCACATTGACCGTGAAACACAGAAATTCCATCGGGATTGAATACAAGAGGCACAATGCCGACTTAAGTACAAGAAGAGTGAATCTTCTAAGACTTTGTGCTTTGAGCTGCTCATGGGAGCCCTGTATCAGATTCCGGTGCACCAGTGCACGTTTACTGTATTCCATGGACCTTCCCATTGCCCATGACACACAGAAATTGCATGGGGATTGAATACAAGAGGGACAATGCCGACTTATGTTCAAGAAGAGTGAATCTTCTAAGAGTTTGTGCTTTGAGCGGCTCCTGGGAGCCGAGTATTACATACCGATGCACCTGTGCAGGTTTACTGTATCCCTTGGACCTCCACATTGACCGTGAAACAGAGAAATTCCATCGGGATTGAATACAAGAGGCACAATGCCGACTTAAGTACAAGAAGAGTGAATCTTCTAAGAGTTTGTGCTTTGAGCGGCTCATGGGAGCCCTGTATCAGATTCCGGTGCACCAGTGCACGTTTACTGTATCCATTTGACCTTCACATTGATCATGAAACACAGAAATTGCATCGGGATTGAATACAAGAGGCACAATCCCGGCTTCCGTACAAGATGAGTGAATCTTGTAAGATTTTATGCTTTGAGCGGCTCCTGGGAGACCAGTATTAGATTCCGATGTACCAGTGCATGTTTACTGTATCCCTTGGACTTTCACATTGACCATGAAACACAGAAGCCGCATCGGGATTCAATACAAAAGGCACAATGCCGACTTAAGTACAAGATGAGTGAATCTTCTAAGAGTTTGTGCTTTGAGCGGCTCCTGGGAGACCGGTATTAGATTCCGATGCACCAGTGCAGGTTTACTGAGTCCCATGGACCATCAACTTGACCATGAAACACAGAAATTGCATCAGGATTGTATACAAAAGGCACAATGCCGACTTAAGTACACAAAGAGTGAATGTTCTAAGATTTTGTGCTTTGAGCGTATCCTGGGAGACCAGTATTGGATTCCGACGCACCAGTGCAGGTTTACTGTATCCCTTGGACTTTCTCATTGACCTTGGAAGACAGATATTGCAACGGGATTGAAACCAAAATGGACAATGCCAACTTAAGTACAAGAAGAGTGAATCTTCTAAGATTTTGTGCTTTGGGCGGCTCCTGGGAGACAAGTATTAGATTTCGAGGCACCAGTCCAGGCTAACAGTATCTCTTATACATTCACGTTGACCATTAAACATGGAAATTGGATTGGGATTGAATACAAAATTGAGAATGCTGACTTAAGTACAAGAAGAGTGACTTTTCTAAGAGTTTGTGCTTTGAGCGGCTCCTGGGAGACCAGTATCAGAATCCGGTGCACCAGTGCACGTTTACTGTATCCCTTTAACCTTCACATTGACCATGAAAGATATAAATTGCATCGGGATTAAATACAAAAGGCACAATGCCGACTTACGTACAAGAAGAGTGAATCTTCTAAGATTTTATGCTTTGAGCGGCTCCTGGGAGACCAGTATTAGATTCCGATGTACCAGTGCATGTTTACTGTGTCCCTTGGACTTTCACATTGACCATGAAACACAGAAACCGCATCGGGATTAAATACAAAAGACACAATGCCGACTTAAGTACAAGCTCAGTGACTCTTCTAAGAATTTGTGATTCGAGCTGCTCCTGGGAGACCAGCATTAGATTCCGACGCACCAGTGAAAGTTTACTGCATCCCTTGGACCTTCACATTGACCATGAATTACAGAAATTGCAACGGGGTTGAATCCAAGAGGGACAATGCTGACTTATGTACAAGAAGAGTGAATCTTCTAAGAGTTGTAGCTTTGAGCGGCTCCTGGGAGCCCAGTATTAGATACCGATGCACCAGTGCACGTTTACTGTATCCCTTGACCTTCACATTGACCATGAAACACAGATATTGCATCGGGATTGAATACAAAACGCACAATGCTGTCTTAAGTACAAGAAGAGTGGATCTTCTAAGTGTTTGTGCTTTGAGCGGGTCACGGGAGACCTGAATTAGATTCCGATGTACCAGTGCGTGTTAACTGTATCCCTTGGACTTTCACATTGACAATTAAACTCAGAAATTGCAAGGGGATTGAATACAAAAGGCACAATGAAGACTTAAGTACAAGAAGAGTGATTCTTCTAAGAGTTTGTGATTTGAGCGACTCATGGGGGAACAGTATTTGATTCCGATGCACCAGTGCAGGTTTACAGTATCCCTTGGACCTTCACATTGACCATGAAACACAGAAATTGCATTGGGATTGAATACAGAAGGCAAAATGCCGAATCAAGTACAAGAAGAGTGAATCTTCTAAGAGTTTGTATTTTGAACGGCTCCTGGGATTCCAGTATTAGATTCCGACGCACCAGTGCTGGTTTACTGTATCCCTTGGACTGTCACATTGTCCATGAATTGCAGAAATTGCATCAGGATTAAATACAAAAGGGTTACTGCCTACTTCAGTACAGGCAGAGTGAATCTTCCAAGAGTTTGTGATTTGAGCGGCTCCTGGGAGACCGATGTTAGATTCCGACGCACCAGTGCAGGTTTACTGTTTCCCTTGGAACTTCACATTGACCATGAAACACAGAAATTGCCTCGGGATTGAATACAGGAGTGACATTGCCGACTTATGTACAAGAAAAGTGAATCTTCTAAGAGTTTGTGATTTGAGCGGCTCCTGGGAGACCAGTATTAGATTCCGATGTACCAGTGCACGTTTACTGTATCCCTTGGACTTTCACATTGAACATGGAACACAGAAACTGCATTGGGATTGAATAGAAAACGCACAATGCCGACTTAAGTACAATAAAAGTGAATCTTCTGAGGGTCGGTGCTTTGAGCGGCTCCTGGAAGATCAGTATTAGATTCCGATGCACCAGTGGAGGTTTACTGTATGAAATGGACCTTCAACTTGACCATGAAACACAGAAATTGCGTCGGGGTTGAATACAAAAGGCACAATGCCGGCGCAAGTACAAGAAGAGTGAATCTTGTAAGACTATGTGCTTTGAGCGGCTCCTGTGAGACCAGTATTAGATTCCGACGCACCAGTGCACGTTTTCTGTATTCCATGGACCTTCACATTGCCCATGACACATAGAAATTGCATGGGGATTGAATACAAGAGGGACAATGCCGACTTATGTTCAAGAAGAGTGAATCTTCTAAGAGTTTGTGCTTTGAGCGGCTCCTGGGAGCCGAGTAGTAGATACCGATGCACCTGTGCAGGTTTACTGTATCCCTTGGACCTCCACATTGACCGTGAAACACAGAAATTCCATCGGGATTGAATACAAGAGACACAATGCCGACTTAAGTACAAGAAGTGTGAATCTTCTAAGAGTTTGTGCTTTGAGCGGTTCATGGGAGCCCTGTATCAGATTCCGGTGCACCAGTGCACGTTTACTGTATCCCTTTGACCATCACATTGATCATGAAACACAGAAATTGCTTCGGGATTGAATACAAGAGGCACAATCCCGACTTCCGTACAAGATGAGTGAATCTTGTAAGATTTTATGCTTTGAGCGGCTCCTGGGAGACAAGTATTAGATTTCGATGCAGCAGTCCAGGTTAACTGTATCTCTTATACATTCACGTTGACCATTAAACATAGAAATTGGATTGGGATTGAATACAAAATGGACAATGCTGACTTAAGTACAAGAAGAGTGACTTTTCTAAGAGTTTGTGCTTTGAGCGGCTCCTGGGAGACCAGTATTAGTTTACGATGTACCAGTACACGTTTACTGTATCCCTTGGACTTTCACATTGAACATGAAACATATAAACTGCATCGGGATTGAATACAAAAGGCACAATGCCGACTTAAGTACAAGATGAGTGAATCTTCTAAGACTTTGTGCTTTGAGCGGGTCCTGTGAGACCAGTATTAGATTCCGATGCACCAGTGCAGGTTTACTGTATCCCATGGACCTTCAACTTGACCATGAAACACAGAAATTGCATCGGGATTGAATCCTAAAGGCACAATGCAGACGCAAGTACAAGAAGAGTGAATCTTCTAAGAGTTTGTGTTTTGAGCGGCTCCTGTGAGACCAGTATTACATTCCGACGTACCAATGCGCGTTTACTGTATTCCTTGGACCTTCACACTGCCCTTGACACACAGAAATTGCATCGGGATTGAATACAAGAGGGACAATGCCGACTTATGTACAAGAAGAGAGAATCTTCTAAAAGTATGTGCTTTGAGCGGCTCATGTAAGACCAGTATTAGATTCCAATGCAGCAGTGCAGGTTTACTGTATCCCTTGGACCTTCACTTTGACCATGAAACACAGATTGTCCGTCGGGATTGAAAACAAAAGTCACAATGCCGACTTAAGTACAAGATGAGTGATTCTTCTCGGAGTTTGTGCTTTGACCGGCTCCTGGGAGACTAGTGTTAGATTCCGATGCACCAGTGCAGGTTTACTGTATCCCTTGGACATTCACATTGACAATGAAACACAGAAATTGCATTGGGATTGAATACAAAAGGGACAATGCCGACTTAAGTACAAGAAGAGTGATTCTTCTAAGAGTTTGTACTTTGAGCAGCTCCTTGGAAACCAGTATTAGATTCCGATGCACCAGTGCAGGTTTACTGTATCCCTTGGACCTTCACATTGACCATGAAACACAGAAATCGCATCGGGATTGAAACAAAAGTCACAATGCCAACTTAAATACAAGACGAGTGAATCTTCTACGAATTTGTGGTTTCAGCGGCTCCTGGGAGACCTGTATTAGATTCCGATACACCAGTACACGTTTACTGTATATCTTCGAGCTTCACATTGACTATGAAACACAGATATTGCATCGGGATTGTATACAATAGGGACAATGCCGACTTAAGTACAAGAAGAGTGAATTTTCTAAGCGTTTGTGCTTTGAGCGGCTCCTGGGAGACCTGTATTAGATTCCGATGCACCAGTGCAGGTTTACTGTATCCCTTGGACCTTTTCATTGACCATGAAACACAGAAATTGCATCGGGTTTAGATCCTAAAGGCACAATGCCGACGCAAGTACAAGAAGAGTGAATCTTCTAAGACTTTGTGTTTTGAGCGGCTCCTGTGAGACCAGTATTACATTCCGACGTACCAATGCGCGTTTACTGTATTCTTTGGACCTTCACATTGCCCATGACACACAGAAATTGCATCGGGATTGAATACAAGAGGGACAATGCCGACATATGTACAAGAAGAGAGAATCTTCTAAATGTATGTGCTTTGAGCGGCTCATGGGAGACCAGTATTAGATTCCGATGCAGCAGTGCAGGTTTACTGTATCCCCTGGACCTTCACTTTGACCATGAAACACAGATTTTCCGTCGGAATTGAAAACAAAAGTCACAATGCCGACTTAAGTACAAGAAGAGTGATTCTTCTAAGAGTTTGTGATTTGAGCGACTCATGGGGGAACAGTATTAGATTCCGATGCACCAGTGCAGGTTTACAGTATCCCTTGGACCTTCACATTGACCATGAAACACAGAAATTGCATTGGGATTGAATACAGAAGGCACAATGACGACTTAAGTACAAGATGAAAGAATCTTCTAAGATATTGTGGTTTGAGCAGCTCCTTCGAGACCAGTATTAGATTTCGATGCACCAGTTCAGGTTTACTGTATCTCTTGGACCTTCACATTGACCATGAAAGACAGAAATTGCATCGGGATTGAAACCAAAAGGGACAATGCCCACTTAAGTACAAGAACTGTGAATCTTCTAAGAGTTAATGTTTTGAGCGGCTCCTGGGAAATCAGTATTAGATTCCGATTCACCAGTGCAGGTTTACTGTATCCCTTTGAACTTCACATCGACCATGAAACACAGATATTGTATCGGGATTGAATTCAAAAGGGACAATGCCGATTTAAGTACAAGAAAGGTGAATTTTCTAAGAATTTATGGTTTGCGCGTCTCCTGGGTGACCAGTATTAGATTCCGATGCACCAGTGGAGGTTGACTGTATCCGTTGGACCCTCACATTGACCATGAATCACAGAATTCGCATCGTGATTGAATACAAAAGGCAAAATGCCGACGCAAGTACAAGAAGAGTGAATCTTCTAAGACTTTGTGTTTTGAGCGGCTCCTGTGAGACCAGTATTACATTCCGACGTACCAATGCGCGTTTACTGTATTCCTTGGACCTTCACATTGCCCATGACACACAGAAATTGCCTCGGGATTGAATACAGGAGTGACATTGCCGACTTATGTACAAGAAAAGTGAATCTTCTAAGAGTTTGTGATTTGAGCGGCTCCTGGGAGACCAGTATTAGATTCCGAAGTACCAGTGCACGTTTACTGTATCCCTTGGACTTTCACATTGAACATGGAACACAGAAACTGCATTGGGATTGAATAGAAAATGCACAATGCCGACTTAAGTACAAGAAAAGTGAATCTTCTGAGGGTCTGTGCTTTGAGCGGCTCCTGGAAGATCAGTATTAGATTCCGATGCACCAGTGCAGGTTTACTGTATGAAATGGACCTTCAACTTGACCATGAAACTCAGAAATTGCGTCGGGGTTGAATACAAAAGGCACAATGCCGGCGCAAGTACAAGAAGAGTGAATCTTCTAAGACTTTGTGCTTTGAGCGGCTCCTGTGAGACCAGTATTAGATTCCGACGCACCAGTGCACGTTTACTGTATTCCATGGACCTCCACATTGACCGTGAAACACAGAAATTCCATCGGGATTGAATACAAGAGGCACAATGCCGACTTAAGTACAAGAAGTGTGAATCTTCTAAGAGTTTGTGCTTTGAGCGGTTCATGGGAGCCCTGTATCAGATTGCGGTGCACCAGTGCACGTTTACTGTATCCCTTTGACCATCACATTGATCATGAAACACAGAAATTGCTTCGGGATTGAATACAAGAGGCACAATCCCGACTTCCGTACAAGATGAGTGAATCTTGTAAGATTTTATGCTTTGAGCGGCTCCTGGGAGACAAGTATTAGATTTCGATGCAGCAGTCCAGGTTAACTGTATCTCTTATACATTCACGTTGACCATTAAACATAGAAATTGGATTGGGATTGAATACAAAATGGACAATGCTGACTTAAGTACAAGAAGAGTGACTTTTCTAAGAGTTTGTGCTTTGAGCGGCTCCTGGGAGACCAGTATTAGTTTACGATGTACCAGTACACGTTTACTGTATCCCTTGGACTTTCACATTGAACATGAAACATATAAACTGCATCGGGATTGTAACAAACGTCACAATGCCGACTTAAACACAAGAAGAGTGAATCTTCTACGAATTTGTGGTTTCAGCGGCTCCTGGGAGATCTGTATTAGATTCCGATACACCAGTACACGTTTACTGTATATCTTTGAGCTTCACATTGACTATGAAACACAGATATTGCATCGGGATTGTATACAATAGGGACAATGCCGACTTAAGTACAAGATGAGTGATTCTTCTCGGAGTTTGTGCTTTGAGCGTATCCTGGGAGACCAGTATTGGATTCCGACGCACCAGTGCAGGTTTACTGTATCCCTTGGAAATTCACATTGACCATGAAACAAAGAAATTGCATTGGGATTAAATACAAAAGGCACAATTCCGACTTAAATACAAGAAGAGTGAATCTTCTAATAAATTGTGCTTTGAGCGGCTCCTAAGAGACCAGTATTAGATTCTGATTCACTAGTGCAGCTATACTGTATCCCTTTGACTTTCTCATTGACCTTGAAAGACAGAAATTGCAACGGGATTGAAACCAAAATGGACAATGCCGACTTAAGTACAAGAAGAGTGAATCTTCTAAGATTTTGTTCTTTGGGCGGCTCCTGGGAGACAAGTATTAGATTTCGATGCACCAGTCCAGGTTAACTGTATCTCTTATACATTCACGTTGACCGTTAAACATAGAAATTGGATTGGGATTGAATACAAAATGGACAATGCTGACTTAAGTACAAGAAGAGTGACTTTTCTAAGAGTTTGTGCTTTGAGCGGCTCCTGGGAGACCAGTATTAGATTACGATGTACCAGTTCACGTTTACTGTATCCCTTGGACTTTCACATTGAACATGAAACATATAAACTGCATCGCGATTGAATACAAAAGGCACAATGCCGACTTAAGTACAAGAAGAGTGAATCTTCTGAGCGTTTGTGCTTTGACCGGCTCCTGGGAGACCAGTATTAGATTCCGATGCACTAGTGCAGGTTTATTGTATCCCATGGACCTTCAACGTGACCATGAAACACAGAAATTGCATCGGGATTAAATCCTAAAGGCACAATGCCGACGCAAGTACAAGAAGAGTGAATCTTCTAAGACTTTGTGTTTTGAGCGGCTCCTGTGAGACCAGTATTACATTCCGACGTACCAATGCGCGTTTACTGTATTCCTTGGACCTTCACATTGCCCATGACACACAGAAATTGCATCGGGATTGAATACAAGAGGGACAATGCCGACTTATGTACAAGAAGAGAGAATCTTCTAAAAGTATGTGCTTTGAGCGGCTCATGGGAGACCAGTATTAGATTCCGGTGCAGCAGTGCAGGTTTACTGTATTCCCTGGACCTTCACTTTGACCATGAAACACAGATTTTCCGTCGGAATTGAAAACAAAAGTCACAATGCCGACTTAAGTACAAGATGAGTGATTCTTCTAGGAGTTTGTGCTTTGACCGGCTCCTGGGAGACTAGTGTTAGATTCCGATGCACCAGTGCAGGTTTACTGTATCCCTTGGACATTCACATTGACAATGAAACACAGAAATTGCATCGGGATTGAATACAAATGGGACAATGCCGACTTAAGTACAAGAAGAGTGAATTTTCTAAGAGTTTGTGTTTGAGCGGCTCCTGGGAGACCAGTATTAGATTCTGATGCACCAGTGAAGGTTTACTGTATCCCTTGGACCTTCAACTTGACCAAGAAAGACAGAAATTGCACCGGGATCAAATTCAAAAGGCACAATGCCGTCTTAAGTACAAGACGAGCGAATCTTCTAAGAGTTTTTGCTTTTGGCGGCTCCTTGGGAGACCAGTATTAGATTCCGATGCACCTGTGCAGGTTTACTGTAACCCGTGGACCTTCGCATTGACCATGAAGCACAGAAATTGCATCGGGATTGAATATAAAATTTATAATGCGGACTTAAGTACAAGAAGAGTGATTCTTCTAAGAGTTTGTACTTTGAGCAGCTCCTTGGAAACCAGTATTAGATTCCGATGCACCAGTGCAGGTTTACTGTATCCCTTGGACCTTCACATTGACCATGAAACACAGAAATCGCATCGGGATTGAAACAAAAGTCACAATGCCAACTTAAATACAAGAAGAGTGAATCTTCTACGAATTTGTGGTTTCAGCGGCTCCTGGGAGACCTGTATTAGATTCCGATACACCAGTACACGTTTACTGTATATCTTCGAGCTTCACATTGACTATGGAACACAGATATTGCATCGGGATGTATACAATAGGGACAATGCCGACTTAAGTACAAGAAGAGTGAATTTTCTAAGCGTTTGTGCTTTGAGCGGCTCCTGGGAGACCTGTATTACATTCCGATGCACCAGTGCAGGTTTACTGTATCCCTTGGACCTTTTCATTGACCATGAAACACAGAAATTGCATTGGGATTAGATCCTAAAGGCACAATGCCGACGCAAGTACAAGAAGAGTGAATCTTCTAAGACTTTGTGTTTTGAGCGGCTCCTGTGAGACCAGTATTACATTCCGACGTACCAATGCGCGTTTACTGTATTCCTTGGACCTTCACATTGCCCATGACACACAGAAATTGCATCGGTATTGAATACAAGAGGGACAATGCCGACTTATGTACAAGAAGAGAGAATCTTCTAAAAGTATGTGCTTTGAGCGGCTCATGGGAGACCAGTATTAGATTCCGATGCAGCAGTGCAGGTTTACTGTATCCCCTGGACCTTCACTTTGACCATGAAACACAGACTTTCCGTCGGAATTGAAAACAAAAGTCACAATGCCGACTTAAGTACAAGATGAGTGATTCTTCTAGGATTTTGTGCTTTGACCGGCTCCTGGGAGACTAGTGTTAGATTCCGATGCACCAGTGCAGGTTTACTGTATCGCTTGGACATTCACATTGACCATGAAACACAGAAATTGCATCGGGATTGAATACAAAAGGGACAATGCCGACTTAAGTACAAGAAGAGTGAATTTTCTAAGAGTTTGTGTTTGAGCGGCTCCTGGGAGACCAGTATCAGATTCTGATGCACCAGTGAAGGTTTACCGTATCCCTTGGACCTTCAACTTGACCAAGAAAGACAGAAATTGCACCGGGATCAAATTCAAAAGGCACAATGCCGTCTTAAGTACAAGACGAGCGAATCTTCTATGAGTTTTTGCTTTTGGCGGCTCCTTGGGAGATCAGTATTAGATTCCGATGCACCTGTGCAGGTTTACTGTAACCCTTGGACCTTCACATTGACCATGAAACACAGGAATTGCATCGGATCGGGATTCAATAGAAAAGGCGCAATGACGACTTACGTACAAGAAGAGTAAAACTTATAAGAGTTTGTCCATTGAGCGGCTCCTGGGAGACCAGTATTAGATTCCCATGCACCAGTGCGAGTTGACTGTATCATTTGGACCTTAACATTGATTATGAAACACAGAAATTGCATCGGGATTGAATACAAAAGGGACAATGCCGACTTAAGTTCAAGAAGGGTGAATCTTCTAAGAGAATGCACTTACAGCGGCTCCTGGGAGACCAGTTTTTGGTTCCGGTGCACCAGTGAAGCTATACTGTATCCCTTGGACCTTCACATTGAATATGAAACACAGGAATTGCATCGGGCTTGAATCCAAAAGGCACACTGCCGGCTTAAGTACAAAATGAGTGTATCTTCTAAGAGTTTGTGACTTCAGCGGCTCCTGGGAGAACACTAATAGATTCCGATGCACCAGTGCAGGTTTACTGTATCCCTTGGACCTTCACATTGACCATGAAACACAGAAATTGCTTCGGGATTGAATACAAAAGGCACAATGCCGACTTAAGTACAAGAACAGTGAATCTTCCAAGAGTTTCCCCTTTGAACGGCTCCTGGGAGACCAGTATTAGATTCCGATGCACCAGTGCAGGTTTACTGTATCAATTAGACCATCACATTAACCATGAAACACAGAAATTGCATCGGGATTGAATACAAAAGAGACAATGCCGACTTAAGTACAAGGAGAGTGAATATTCTAAGAGTTTGTACTTTGAGAGGCTCCTGGGAGACCAGTATTAGATTCCGACGCACCAGTGCAGGTTTACTCTATCCCTTGGACCTTCACATTGACCATGAAACACAGAAATTGCATCGGGCTTGAATCCAAAAGGCACACTGCCGGCTTAAGTACAAAATGAATGAATCTTCTAAGAGTTTGTGACTTCAGCGGCTCCTGGGAGAACACTAATAGATTACGATGCACCAGTGCAGGTTTACTGTATCCCTTGGACCTTCACATTGACCATGAAACACAGAAATTGCATCGGGATTGAATACAAATGGGACGATGCCGACGTAAGTACAAGAAGAGTGAATTTTCTAAGAGTTTGTGCTTTGAGCGTCTCCTGGGACACCAGTATTAGATCCCGATGCACCAGTGCAGATTTACTGTATCCATTGGACTTTCAACTTGACCATGAAACACAGAAATTGAATCGGGATGGAATAGAAAAGGCACAATGACGACTTAAGTAAAGAAGAGTGAAACTTCTAAGAAATTGTGCATTGAGCAGCTCCAGGGAGACCAGAATTAGATTCCGATGCAACAGTGCAGGTTTACTGTATCCATTGGACCGTCACATTGACCATGAAACACAGAAATTGCATCGGGATTCAATACAAAAGAGACTATGCCGACTTAAGTACAAGGAGAGTGAATCTTCTAAAAATTTGTCCTTTGAGCGGCTGCTGGGAGACCAGTATCAGATTCCGATGCACCAGTGAAGGTTTACTGTATCAATTAGACCATCACATTGACCATGAAACACAGAAATTGCATCGGGATTGAATACAAAAGAGACTATGCCGTCTTAAGTACAAGATGAGTGAATCTTCTTGGAGATTGTGCTTTGACCGACTCCTGGGAGACTAGTGTTAGATTCCGATGCACCAGTGCAGGTTTACTGTATCCCTTGGACATTCACATTGACAATGAAACACAGAAGTTGCATCGGGATTGAATACAAAAGCTACAATGCCGACTTAAGTACAAGAAGAGTGAATTTTCTAAGAGTTTGTGCTTTTAGCGGCTCCTGGGAGACCAGTATCAGATTCTGATGGCCCGGGGAAGGTTTACTGTATCCCTTGGACCTTCACATTGCCCATGACATACAGAAATTGCATCTGGATTGAATACAAGAGGGACAATGCCGACTTATGTACAAGAAGAGTGAATCTTCTATGAGATTGTGCCTTGAGCGGCTCCTGGGAGCCGAGTATTAGATACCGATGCACCTGTGGAGGTTTACTGTATCCCTTGGATCTCCACATTGACTATGAAACACAGAAATTCCATCGGGATTGATTACAAAAGGCACAATGCAGATATAAGTACAAGAAGAGTGAATCTTCTAAGATTTTGTGCCTTGAGCGGCTCATGGGAGTCCTGTATCAGAATCCGGTGCACCAGTGCACGTTTACTGTATCCCTTTGACCTTCACATTGACCATGAAAGAAATAAATTGCATCGGGATTAAATACAAAAGGCACAATGCCGACTTACGTACAAGAAGAGTGAATCTTCTGAGGGTTTGTGCTTTGAGCGGCTGCTGGGAGACCAGTATTGGATTCCGATGCACCAGTGCAATTTTACTGTATCCCATGGACCTTCAACTTAAACATGGAACACAGAAATAGCATCGTGATTGAATTCGAAAATGTACAATACCGACTTAAGTACAAGTGGAGTGAATCTTCTAAGAGTTTGTGCTTTGAGCGGCTCCTGTGAGACCAGCATTAGATTCCGACGCACCAGTGAAAGTTTACTGCATCCCTTGGACCTTCACATTGACCATGAAACACAGAAAGTGCTTCGGGATTGAATCCAAGAGGGACAATGCCGACTTATGTACAAGAAGAGTGAATCTTCTAAGAGTTGGAGTTTTGAGCGGCTCCTGGGAGCCCAGTATTAGATACCGATGCACCAGTGCACGTTTACTGTATCCCTTGGACCTTCACATTGACCATGAAACACAGATATTGCATCGGGGTTGAATACAAAAGGCACAATGCTGACTTAAGTACAATAAGAGTGAATCTTCTAAGTGTTTGTGCTTTGAGCGGGTCACGGGAGACCTGTATTAGATTCCGATGTACCAGTGCATGTTAACTGTATCCCTTGGACTTTCACATTGGCAATGAAACAGAGTAATTGCAGCAGGATTGAATACAAAAGGCACAATGAAGACTTAAGTACAAGAAGAGTGATTCTTCTAAGAGTTTGTGATTTGAGCGACTCATGGGGGAACAGTATTAGATTCCGATGCACCAGTGCACGTTTACTGTATCCCTTGGACCTTCATATTGACCATGAAACACAGAAATTGCATTGGGATTGAATACAGAAGGCACAATGACGACTTAAGTACAAGATGAAAGAATCTTCTAAGATAGTGTGGTTTGAGCAGCTCCTTCGAGACCAGTATTAGATTTCGATGCACCAGTGCCGGTTTACTGTATCTCTTGGACCTTCACATTGACCATGAAAGACAGAAATTGCATCGGGATTGAAACTAAAAGGTACAATGCCCACTTAAGTACAAGAAGTGTGAATCTTCTAAGAGTTTATGTTTTGAGCGGCTCCTGGGAAACCAGTATTAGATTCCGATTCACCAGTGCAGGTTTACTGTATCCCTTTGACCTTCACATCGACCATGAAACACAGATATTGTATCGGGATTGAATTCAAAAGGTACAATGCCGATTTAAATACAAGAAAAGTGAATTTTCTAAGAATTTAAGGTTTGAGCGTCTCCTGGGTGACCAGTATTAGATTCCGATGCACCAGTGCAGGTTGACTGTATCCGTTGGACCTTCACATTGACCATGAAACACAGAATTCGCATCGTGATTGAATACAAAAGGCAAAATGCCGAATCAAGTACAAGAAGAATGAATCTTCTAAGAGTTTGTGATTTGAGCGGCTCCTGGGAGAACAGTATTAAATTCCGATGCAACAGTGCAGGTTGACTATATCATTTGGACTTTCACATTGACCATAAACCATTGAAATTGCATCGTGATTGAATACAAAAGGGACAATGCCGAATTAGGTACAAGAAGAGTGAATCTTCTAAAAGTTTGCGCTTTCAGCGACTCCTGGGAGACCAGTATTACATTCCGATGCACCGGTGCAGGTTTACTGTATCAATTGGTCCTTCACACTGACCATGATACACAGAATTTGCGTCGGCACTGAATACAAAAGGGACAATGCCAACTTATGTACAAGTAGAGTGAATCTTATACGAATTTGAGATTTGAGTGGCTGCTGTTGGACCTGTATTACATTCCGATGCAATAGTGCACGTTTACTGTATCCCTTTGACCCTCACATTGACCATGAAACACAGAAATTGCATCGGGATTGAATTCAAAAGGGACAATTGCGACTTAAGTACAAGAACAGTGAATCTTCTAAGTGTTTCTGCTTTGAGCGGCTCCTGGGAGACCAGTATTAGATGCCGATGCACCAGTGCGGGTTTACTGTATCCCTTGGTCCTTCACATTGACATTGAAACACAGAAATTGCATCGGGATTGAATACAAAATGCACAATGCCGACTTAAGTACAAGGTGATGTAATCTTCTAATAATTTGTGCTTTGAGCAGCTCCTGGGAGCCCTGTATTAGATTCCGATGCACCTGTGAACGTTTACTGTATCCCTTGGACATTCACATTGACCACGAAACACAGGAATCGCATCGTGATAAAATACAAAAAGCACAATGCCGAATCAAGTAAAGAACAGTGAATCTTCTAAGAATTTGTTGTTGGAGCGGCTCATGGGAGACCAGTATTAGATTCTGTTGCACCAGTGCAGGTTTACTGTATCCCTTGGATCTTCACATTGACCATGAAACACAGAAATTGCATCGGGATTGAATACAAAAGGCAGAATGCTGACTTAAGTACAAGAAGAGTGAATCATTTAAGATTTTGCATTTTGAATGGCTCCTGGGAGACCATGTGTTAGATACCGATGCACCAGTGCAGGTTTACTGTATCCCTTGGCCATTCCCATTGACCATGAAAAACAGAAAATGCATTGGAATTGAAATCAAAAGGGACAATGCCGACTTAAGTACAAGAACAGTGAGTCTTCTAAGAGTTTGTGCTTTGAGCGGCTCCTGGGAGACCAGAATTAGATTCCGAAACACCAGTGCAGGTTTACTGTATCCCTTGGACTTTCGCATTGACTATGAAATACAGAAATTGCATCGAGATAAAAATCAAAATGGACAATACACACTTAAGTACAAGAAGAGTGAATCGTCTAAGAGTTTGTGTTTGGGCGGCTCCTGGGAGACCAGTTATAGATTCCGATGCACCAGTGCCAGTTTACTGTATCCCTTGGACCTTCACATTGACATTGTAACACATAAATTGCATCGGGATTGAATACAAAATGCACAATGCCGACGTAAGTACAAGATGAGTGAATCTTCTAAGAGTTTGTGATTTCAGCGGCCCCTGGGAAACCAGTTTTACATTCCGATGCACCAGTGCATGTCTACTGTATGCCTTGGTCCTTTACAGTGAATATGAAACACATAAATTGCATCGGTAAAGAATATAAAATAAACAATGCCGACTTAAGTACAAGAGGAGAAAATTTTCAAAGAGTTTCTCTTTTGAGCGGCTCCTGGGAGACCAGTATTAGATTCCGATGCACCAGTGCAGGTTTACTGTATCAATTGGTCCTTCACACTGACCATGATACACAGAATTTGCATCGGCATTGAATACAAAAGGGACAATGCCAACTTATGTACAAGTAGAGTGAATCTTCCACGAATTTGAGGTTTGAGTGGCTGCTGTTAGACCTGTATTACATTCCGATGCACCAGTGCACGTTTACTGTATCCCTTGGACATTCACATTGACCACGAAACACAGGAATCGCATCGTGATAGAATACAAAAGGCACAATGCCGAATCAAGTAAAGAACAGTGAATCTTCTAACAATTTGTGGTTTGAGCGGCTCATGGGAGACCAGTATTAGATTCCGTTGCACCAGTGCAGGTTTACGGTATCCCTTGGACCTTCACATTGACCATGAAACACAGAAATTGCATCGGGAATGAATACAAAAGGCACAATGACGCCCTAAGTACAAGTAGAGTGAATCTTCTAAGAGTTTGTGCTTTGAGCGGCTCCTGGGAGCCCAAAATTTGATTCATATGCACCAGTGCAGGCTGACTGTATCATTTGGACCTTCACATTGACCATGATACACAGAAATTGCATCAGGATTGAATACAAAAGGGACAATGCCGCCTTAGGTACAAGAAGAAAGAATCTTCTAAGAGTTTGCGCTTTCAGCGGCTCCTGGGAGAGCAGTATTAGATTCCGATTTACCAGTGAAGGTATACTGTATTCCTTGGACCTTCACATTGACCATGAAACACAGAAATTGCATCGGGATTGAATACAAAAGGCAGAATGCCGACTTAAGTACAAGAAGAGTGAATCATCTAAGAGTATGCACTTTGAGCGGCACCTGGGAGACCAGTATTAGATTGCGATGCATCAGTGCAGGTTTACTGTATCCCTTGAACCTTCAAATTGACCTTGTAACACAGAAATTGCATCGGGATTGGATACAAAAAGCACAATGCCGACGTAAGTACAAGGTGACTGATTCTTCCAAGTGTTTGTGATTTGAGCGGGTCCTGGGAGACCAGTATTAGATTCCGATCCACCAGAGCAGGTTTACTGTATCCCTTGGCCACTCCCATTGACCAAGAAAGACACATATTGCATTGGGATTGAAATCAACAGGGACAATGCCGACTTAAGTACAAGAACAGTGAATCTTCTAAGAGTTTGTGCTTTGAGCGGCTCCTGGGAGACCAGTATTAGATTCCGAAGCACCAGTGTGGGTTTACGGTATCCCTTGGACCTTCACATTGACCATGAAACACAGAAATTGCATAGGAATTGAATACAAAAGGCACAATGACTACTTAAGTACGAGAAGAGTGAAACTACTAAGAGTTTTTGCTTTGAGCGGCTCCTGGGAGACCTGTATTAGATTCCGCTGCACCAGTGCATTTTGACTGTATCATTTGGACCCTCACATTGACCATGAAACACAGATATTGCATAGGGATTGAATACAAAAGGGACAATGCCGACTTAAGTACAAGAAGAGTGAATCTTCTACGATTTGCGCTTTCAGCGGCTCCTGGGAGACCAGTATTAGATTCCGATGCACCAGTGCTGGTGTACTGTATCCCTTGGACCTTCACACTGACCATGAATCACAGAAATTGCATCGGGATTGAATACAAAAGGCACAATGCCGACTTAAGACCAAGATGTGTGAATCTTCTAAGAGTTTGTGCTTTGAGCGGCTCCTTGGAGACCAGTATTAGATTCCGATGCATCAGTGCATGTTTACTGTGTCCCTTGGACTGTCGCATTGACTATGAAAGACTGAAATTGCATCGGGATTGAAATCAAAAGGGACAATACACACTTATGTACAAGAAGAGTGAATCGTCTAAGAGTTTGTGTTTGGGCGGCTCCTGGGAGACCAGTTATAGATTCCGATGCACCAGTGCCAGTTTATTGTATCCCTTAGACTATCATATTGACAATGAAACATAGAAATAGCATCGAGATTATATACTAAAAGTGCAATGCCGACTTAAGTACAAGAATAGTGATTCGTTTAAGAGTTTGTGCTTTCAGCGGCCCCAGGGAGAACAGTATTAGATTCCGATGCACCAGTGCATGTTTACCGTATCACTTGGACTTTCACTTTGACCATGAAACACAGAAATTGCATCGGGATTGAATACTAAAGGAACAATGCCGACTTAAGTACAAGAACAGTGAATCTTCCAAGTTTTTGTGCTTTGTGCGGCTCTTGGGAGACCAGTATTAGATGTCGATGCACCAGTGCAGGTTTACTGTATCCCATGGATCTTCACATTGACATTGAAACACAGAAATTGCATCGGGATTGAATACTAAATGCACAATGCCGACTTAAGTACAAGGTGAGTTAATCTTCTAATAATTTGTTCTTTGAGCGGCTCCTGGGAGACCTGTATTAGATTCCGATGCACCAGTGCACGTTTACTGTATCCCTTGGACCGTCACATTGAACACGTAACACAGGAATCGCATCGTGATAGAATACAAAAAGCACAATGCCGAATAAAGTAAAGAACAGTGAATCTTCTAAGAATTTGTGGTTTGAGCGGCTCATGGGAGACCAGTATTAGATTCCGTTGCACCTGTGCAGGTGTACTGTATCCCTTGGACCTTCACCTTGACCATGAAACACAGAACGTGCATCGGGATTGAATACAAAAGGCAGAATGACGCCCTAAGTACAAGTTGAATGAATCTCCCAAGAGTTTGTGCTTTGAGCGGCTCGTGGGGGACCAAAATTTGGTTCCGATGCAAAAGTGCAGGCTGACTGTATCATTTGGACCTTCAAATTGACCATGATACACAGAAATTGCACCGGGATTGAATACAAAACGGACAATGATGCCTTAAGTACAAGAAGAAAGAATCTTCTAAGAGTTTGCGCTTTCAGCGCCTCCTGGGAGAGCAGTATTAGATTCCGATTTACCAGTGAAGGTATACTGTATCCCTTGGACCTTCAAATTGACCTTTTATCACAGAAATTGCATCGGGATTGGATACATAAGGCACAATGCCGACGTATATACAAGGTGACTGATTTTTCTAAGAGTTTGTAATTTGAGCAGGTCCTGGGAGACCAGTATTAGACTCCGATGCACCAGAGCAGGTTTACTGTATCCCTTGGCCATTCCCATTGACCATGAAAGACAGATATTGCATTGGAATTGAATTCAAAAGGCACAATGACAACTTAAGTACAAGAAGAGTGAAACTACTAAGAGTTTGTGCTTTGAGCGGCTCCTGGGAGATCTGTAAGAGATTCCGCTGCACCAGTGCACGTTGACTGTATCATTTGGACCTTTACATTGACCATGAAACACAGAAATTGCATAGGGATTGCATACAAAAGGGACAATGCCGACTTAAGTACAAGAACAGTGAATCTTCTAAGAGTTTGTGCTTTGAGCGGCTCCTAGGAGACCAGTATTAGATTCCGAAGCACCAGTGCAGATTTGCTGTATCCTTTGGACCTTCACATTGACCATAAAACACAGAAATTGCATTGGAATTGAATACAAAAGGCACAATGACAACTTAAGTACAAGAAGAGTGAAACTACAAAGAGTTTGTGCTTTGATCGGCTCCTGGGAGATCTGTAAGAGATTCCGCTGCACCAGTGCATGTTTACTGTATCCCTTGGACTTTCACATTGTCTATGAAAGACTGAAATTGCACCGGGATTGAAATCAAAAAGGAAAATGCACACTTAAGTACAAGAAGAGTGAATCTTCTAAGAGTTTGTGTTTGGGCGGCTCCTGGGAGACAAGTATTAGATTCCGATGCACCAGTGCCGGTTTACTGTATCCCTTGGAAAATCAAATTGACAATGATACACAGAAATTGCATCGGGATTAAGTACAAACGCTGTAATGCCGACTTAAATACAAGAGGTGTGAATCGTCTATGAGTTTGTGCTTTCTGCGGCTCCAGGTAGACCAGTATTGGATTCCGATGCACCAGTGCATGTTTAAGGTACCCCTTGGACTCTCACTTTGACCATGAAACACAGAAATTGCATCGAGACTGAATACAAAAGGCAGAATGGCGACTTAAGTACAAGAAGAGTGAACCTTCTAAGAGTTTGTTCTTTGAGCGGCTCCTGGGAGGCCAGTATTAGATTCCGATGCTCCAGTGCAGGTTTACTGTATCCCTCGGACCTTCAGATTGACCATGAAACACATTAATTGCATCGTGATTGAATACAAAAGGCACAACGCCGACGTAAGTACAAGATGAGTGAATCTTCTAAGAGTTTGTGATTTGAGTGGTCCCTGGGAAACCAGTATTAGATTCCGATGCACCAGTGCAGGTCTACTGCATCCCTTGGACCTTTACAGTGAATATGAAACACATAAATTGCATCGGGATAGAATATATAAGAAACAATGCCGACTTAAGTACAAGAGGAAAAAATTTTCTAAGAGTTGGTGCTTTGAGCGGCTCCTGGGAGACCAGTATTAGACTCCGATGCACCTGTGCCGGTTTACTGTATCCCTTGGACCTTCACATTGACCACGAAACGCAGTAATCGCATCGTGATTGAATACAAAGGCACAATGCCGAATCAAGTAAAGAACAGTGAATCTTCTAAGAATTTGTGGTTTGAAAGGCTCATGGGAGACCAGTATTAGATTCCGTTGCACCAGTGCAGGTTTACTGTATACCTTGGACCTTCACATTGACTATGAAAGACAGATATTGCATCGGGATTGAAATCAAAAGGGACAATGCACACTTAAGTACAAGAAGAGTGAATCTTCTAAGATTTTGTGCTTGGGCGGCTCCTGGGAGACCAGAATTAGATTCCGATGCATCAGTGCAGGTATACTGTATCCCTTGGACCTTCACATTGACCATGAATTATAGAAATTGCATTGGGATTGAGTACAAAAGGCACAATGCCGAGTTAAGTACAAGATGAGTGAGTCTTCTAAGAGTTTGTGTTTTGAGCGGCTCCTGGGAGACCAGTATTAGACTCCGATGCACCTGTGCCGGTTTACTGTATCCCTTGGACCTTTACATTGCCAATGAAACACAGAAATTGCATCGGGATTAAATACAAAAGGTGCAATGCCGACTTAAGTACAAGAAGAGTGAATCGTCTAAGAGTTTGTGCATTCAGCGGCTAATGAGAGACCAGTATTAGATTCCGATGCACCAGTGCAGGTTTACCGTATCCCTTGGCCATTCCCATTGACCATGAAAGACAGAAATAGCATTGGGATTGAGATCATAAGGGACAATGCCGACTGAAGTACAAAAACAGTGAATCTTCTAACAGTTTGTGCTTTGAGCGGCTCCTGGGAGACCAGTATTAGATTCCGTAGCACCAGTGCAGGTTTACTGTATCCCTTGGACCTTCACATTGACCATGAAACACAGAAATTGCATTGGGATTGAATACAAAAGACACAATGACAACTTCAGTACAAGAAGAGTGAAACTACTAAGAGTTTGTGCTTTGATCGGCTCCTGGGAGATCTGTAAGAGATTCCGCTGCACCAGTGCATGTTGACTGTATCATTTGGACCTTTACATTGACCATGAAACACAGAAATTGCATAGGGATTTAATACAAAAAGGACAATGCCGACTTAAGTACAAGAAGAGTGAACCTTCTAAGATTTGCGCTTTCAGCGGCTCCTGGGAGACCAGTATTAGATTCCGATGCGACAGTGCTGGTGTAGTGTATCCCTTGGACCGTCACATTGACCATGAATCACAGACAATGCATCGGGATTGAATACAAACGGCACAATGCTGACTTAAGTACAAGAAGAGTGAACCTTCTAAGAGTTTGTGCTTTGAGCGGCTCCTGGGACATGTATTAGATTCCGATGCACCAGTGCAGGTTTACTGTATCCGTTGGACCTTCACATTGACCATGAAACACATAAATTGCATCGGGATTGAATACAAAAGGCACAATGCCGACGTAAGTACAGGATGATTGAAACTTCTAAGAGTTTGTGATTTGAGCGGCCACTGGGAAACCAGTATTAGATTCCGATGCACCAGTGCAGGTCTACTGTATCCCTTGCACTTTATAGTGAATATGGAACACATAAATTGCATCGGGATAGAATATAAAAGAAACAATGCCGACTTAAGGACAAGAGGAGAAAATTTTCTAAGGGTTTGTGCTTTGAGCGGCTCCTGGGAGACCAGTATTAGATTCCGATGCACCAGTGCAGGTTTACTGTATCAATTGGTCCTTCACACTGACCACGATACACAGAATTTGCATCGGCATTGAATACAAAAGGGATAATGCCAACTTATGTACAAGTAGAGTGAATCTTCTACGAATTTGAGGTTTGAGTGGCTGCTGTCACACCTGTATTACATTCCGATGCACCAGTGCCCGTTTACTGTATCTCTTTGACCTTCACATTCACCATGAAACACAGAAATTGAATCGGGATTGAATTCAAAAAGACAATTGCGACTTAAGTACAAGAAGAGCGAATATTCTAAGAATTGTGTTTTTAGCGGCCCCAGGGAGACCACTATTAGATTCCGATGCACCAGTGCAGGTTACTGTATCAATTGGTCCTTCACACTGACCATGATACACAGAATTTGCGTCGGCATCGAATACAAAAGGGACAATGCCAACTTAAGTACAAGTAGAGTGAATCTTCCACGAATTTGAGGTTTGAGGGGCTGCTCTTAGACCTGTATTAGATTCCGATGCACCACTGCACGTTTACTGTATCCCTTGGACCTTCACATTGACCACGAAACACAGAAATCGCATCGTGATTGAATACAAAAGGCACAATGCCGAATGAAGTAAAGAACAGTGAATCTTCTAAGAATTTGTGGTTTGAAAGGCTCATGGGAGACCAGTATTAGATTCCGTTGCACCAGTGCAGGTTTACTGTATCCCTTGGACCTTCACATTGACTATGAAAGACAGATATTGCATCGGGATTGAAATCAAAAGGGACAATGCCGACCTAAGTAGAAGAAGAGTTTGTGCTATGAGGTGCTCCTGGGAGACCAGTATTAGACTCCGATGCACCTGTGCCGGTTTACTGTATCCCTTGGACCTTTTCACTGACAATGAAACACAGAAATTGCATCGGGATTATATACAAAACGTGCAATGCCGACTTAAGTACAAGAAGAGTGAATCGTCTAAGAGTTTGTGCATTCAGCGGCTAATGGGAGACCAGTATTAGATTCCGATGCACCAGTGCAGGTTTACCGTATCCCTTGGACTTTCACTTTGACCTTGAAACACAGAAATTGCATCCAGATTAAATACAAAAGGCACAATGCCGACCTAAGTACAAGAAGAGTTTGTTCTTTGAGCTGCTCCTGGGAGACCAAAATTTGATTCCGATGCACCAGTGCAAGCTGACTGTATCATTCGGACCTTCACATTAACGATGATACACAGATATTGCATCGGGGCTGAATACAAAAGGGACAATGCCGCCTTAAGTTCAAGAAGAAAGACTCTTCTAAGAGTTTGCGCTTTCAGCGCCTCCTGGGAGAGCAGTATTAGATTCCGATTTACCAGTGAAAGTATACTGTATCCCTTGGACTTTCACATTGACCATGAAACACAGAAATTGCATCGGGAATGAATACAAAAGGCAGAATGCCGACTTAAGTACAAGAAGAGTGAATCATGTAAGAGTTTGCACTTTGAACGGCTCCTGGGAGACCAGTATTAGATTCCGATGCACCAGTGCAGCTTTACTGTATCCCTTGGACCTTCAAATTGACCTTGTAACACAGAAATTGCATCGGGATTGGATACAAAAGGCACAATGCCGACGTAAGTACAAGGTGACTGATTCTTCTAAGAGTTTATTTTTTGAGCGGCTCCTGGGAGACCAGTATTATATCCCGACGCACCAGAGCAGGTTTACAGTATTCCTTGGCCATTCCCATTGACCATGAAAGACAGAAATTGCATTGGGATTGAGATCATAAGGGACAATGCCGACTTAAGTACAAAAACAGTGTATCTTCTAACAGTTCGTGCTTTGAGCGGCTCCTGGGAGACCAGTATTAGATTCCGAAGCACCAGTGCAGGTTTACTGTATCCCTTGGACCTTCACATTGACCATGAAACACAGAAATTGCATTGGGATTGAATACAAAAGACAAAATGACAACTTCAGTACAAGAAGAGTGAAACTACTGAGAGTTTCTGCTTTGAGCGGCTCCTGGGAGATCTGTATTAGATTCCGCTGCACCAGTGCAAGTTGACTGTATCATTTGGACCTTTACATTGACCATGAAACACAGAAATTGCATAGGGTTTGAATGCAAAAGGGACAATGCAGACTTAAGTACAAGAAGAGTGAATCTTCTAAAATTTGCGCTTCCAGCGGCTCCTGGGAGACCAGTATTAAATTCCGATGCACCAGTGCAAGTTTACTGTATCCCTTGGACCTTCACATTGACCACGAAACACAGAAATCGCATCGTGATTGAATTCAAAAGGCACAATGCCGACTTAAGTACAAGATGAGTGAATCTTCTAAGAGTTTGTGCTTTGAGCGGCTCCTGCGAGACCAGTATTAGATTTCGATGCACCAGTGCAGGATTACTGTATCCTTTAAACATTCACATTGACAACGAAACACAGAAATTGCATCGGGAATAAATACAAAAGGCGCAATGCCGACTTAAGTACAAGATGAGTGGATCTTCTAAGTGTTTGTGCTTTCAGCAGCTCCTGGGAGACTAGTATTAGATTCCGATGCACCAGTGCAGGTTTACCGTATGCCTTGGACTTTCACTTTCACCTTGAAACACAGAAATTGCATCCAGATTAAATACAAAAGGAACAATGCCGACCTAAGTACAAGAAGAGTTTGTGCTTTGAGCTGCTCCTGGCAGACCAGTATTAGATTCCGATGCACCAGTGCCGGTTAACTGTATCCTTTAGATATTCACATTGACAATGAAACCCAGAAATTGCATCGGGAATAAATACAAAAGGCGCAATGCCGACTTAAGTACAAGATGAGTGAATCTTCTAAGTGTTTGTGATTTCAGCGGCTCTTGGGAGACCAGTATTAGATTCCGATGCACCAGTGCAGGTTCACTGTATCCCTTGGACCTTCACATTGAACATGAAACACAGAAATTGCATAGGGATTCAACACAAATGGCACAATGACGACTTAAGTACAAGAAGAGTGAATATTCTAAGAGTTTGTGTTTGGGCAGCTCCTGGGAGACCTGAATTAGGTTCCGATGCACCAGTGCAGTTTTACTGTATCCCTTGGACCTTCACATTGACCATGAATTACAGAAATTGCATCGGGATTGAATACAAAAAGGGACATTGCCACCGTAAGTACAAGAAGAAAGAATCTTCTAAGAGTTTTTGCTTTGAGCGGCTCATGGGAGACCAGTATTAGATTCCGATGCACCAGTGCAGGTTTACTGTATCCCTTGGACCTTCACATTGACAATGAAACACAGAAATTGCATCGGGATTAATACAAAAGGTGGAATCCCGGGTTAAGTACGAGAAGAGTGAATTGTCTAAGAGTTTGTGCTTTCAGCGGATAATGGGAGACCAGTATTACATTTCGATGCACCAGTGGAGGTTCACCGTAACCCTTGGACTTTCACTTTGACCATGAAACACAGAAATTGTATCGGGATTGAATACAAAAGGCACAATACCGACTTAAGTACAAGATGAGTGAGTCTTCTAAGAGTTCGTGTTTTGAGTGGCTCCTGAGAGACCAGTATTAGAATTCGATGCACCAGTGCAGGTTTACTGTATCCCTTGGTCCTTCACATTGACCATGAAACACAGAAACTGCATCGGGATTAAATACAAGAGATGCAATGCCGACTTAAGTACAAGAAGAGTTTGTGCTTTGAGCTGCTCCTGGGAGACCAGTATTAGATTCCGATGCACCAGTGCCGGTTTACTGTATCCCCTGGACATTCACATTGACAATGAAACACAGAAATTGCATCGGGAATAAATACAAATGGTGCAATGCCGACTTAAGTACAAGAAGAGTGAATCTTCTAAGAGTTTGTGCTTTGAGCGGCTCCTGGGAGACCAGTATTAGATTCCGATGCACCAGTGCAGGTTGACTGTATCATTTGGACCTTCTCATTGACAATGAAACACAGAAAATGCATCGGAATTGAATACAAAAGGGACAATGCCGCCGTAAGTACAAGAAGAAAGAATCTTCTAAGAGTTTCTGCTTTGAGCGGCTCATGGGAGACCAGTATTAGATTCCGATGCACCAGTGCAGGTTACTGTATCCCTTGGACCTTCGTATTGACCATGAATCAAGAAATTGCATCGGGATTAAATACAAAAGGTGCAATGCGACTTAAGTACAAGAAGAGTGAATCGTCTAAGAGTTTGTGCTTTCAGCGGCTAATGGGAGACCAGTATTAGATTCCGATGCACCACTGCAGGTTTACCATATCCCTTGGACTTTCACTTTGGCCATGAAACACAGAAATTGCATCGAGATTGAATACAAAAGGCACAATGCCGACTTAAGTACAAGAAGAGTGAATCTTCTAAGAGTCTGTGTTTTGAGCGGCTCCTGGGAGACCAGTATTAGATTCCGATGCACCAGTGCAGGTTGACTGTATCATTTGGACCTTCACATTGACAATGAAACACAGAGATTGCATCGGCATTGGATACAAAAGGGACATTGCCGCCGTAAGTACAAGAAGAGAGAATCTTCTAAGAGTTTCTGCTTTGAGCGGCTCATGGGAGACCAGTATTAGATTCCGATGCACCAGTGCAGGTTTACTTTATCCCTTGGACCTTCACATTGACCATGAAACACTGAGATTGCATCGGGATTGAATACAAAAGGCACAATACCGACTTAAGTACAAGATGAGTAAGTCTTCTAAGAGTTTGTGATTTGTGCGGGTCCTGGGACACAAGTATTAGATTCCGACGCACCAGTGCAGGTTGACTGTATCCCTTGGACCTTCACATTGACCATGAAACACAGAAACTGCATCGGGATTGAATACAAAAGGAACAAAGCCGACCTAAGTACAAGAAGAGTTTGTGCTTCGAGCTGCTCCTGGGAGTCCAGTATTAGATTCCGATGCACCAGTGCCGGTTTACTGTATCCTTTAAACATTCACATTGACAATGAAACACAGAAATTGCATCGGGAATAAATACAAAAGGCGCAATGCCGACTTAAGTACAAGATGAGTGGATCTTCTAAGTGTTTGTGCTTTCAGCAGCTCCTGGGAGACTAGTATTAGATTCCGATGCACCAGTGCAGGTTTACCGTATCCCTTGGACCTTTACATTGACCATGAAACACAGAAATTGCATCGGGATTGAATACAAATGGGATAATGCCGACTTAAGTACAAGCAGAGTGAATCTTCTAAGAGTTTGTGCTTTGAGCGGCTCCTGGGAGACGAGTATTAGATTCCGATGCACCAGTGCTGGCTTACCGTATCGCTGGGACTTTCACTTTGACCATGAAACACAGATATTGCATCGGGATTGAATACAAAAGCACAATGCCAACTTAAGTAAAAGAAGAGTGAATCACCTAAGAGTTTGTGGTTTGAGCGGCTCCGGTGGGACCTGTATTAGATTCCGATGCACCAGTGCACTTTCACTGTTTCCCTTGAACCTTCACATTGACCATGAAAAACAGAAAATGCATCGGGATTGAATTCAAAAGGACAATGCCGACATAGGTACAAGAAGAACGAATTTTCTAATAAATTGTGGTTTGAGCGGCTCCTGGGAGACCAGTATTAGATTCCGATGCACCAGTGCAGGTTTACTGTATCCCTTGGTCCTTCACATTGACCACGAAACACAGTAATCGCATCGTGATTGAATACAAAAGGCACAATGCCGAATAATGTAAAGAACAGTGAATCTTCTAAGAAATTGTGGTTTGAGCGGCTCATGGGAGACCAGTCTTAGATTCCGTTGCACCAGTGCAGGTTGACTGTATCATTTTGACTTTCACATTGACCATGAAATACAGAAATTGCATCGGGATTGAATACAAAAGGGACAATGCCGACTTAAGTACAATTAGAGCGAATCGTCTAAGAGTTTGCGCTTTCAGCAGCTCTTGGGAGACCAGTATTAGATACCGATGCACCAGTGCAGGTATACTGTATCCCTTGGACCTTCACATTGACCATGAAACTCAGAAATTGCATCGGGATTAAATAGAAAACACATTGCCAACTTAATTAAAAGAAGAGTGAATCACCTAAGAGTTAGTGGTTTGAGCGGCTCCTGGGGGACTTGTAATAGAATCCGATGCACCAGTGCACATTTACTGTTTGTCTTGGACCTTCACATTGACCATGAAACTTAGAAATTGCATCGATATTGATTACAAAAGGCACAATGCCGACTTAAGTACAAGAAGAGTGAATCTTCTAAAAGTTTGTGCTTTGAGCGGCTCCTGGGAGACCAGTATTAGATTCCGATGCACCAGTGCAGGTTTACTGTATCCCTTGGACCTTCACTGTGACCATGAAACACAGAAATTACATCGGGATTGAATACAAAAGCACATTGCCAACTTAATTAAAAGAAGAGTGAATCACCTAAGAGTTAGTGGTTTGAGCGGCTCCGGTGGGACCTGTATTAGATTCCGATGCACCAGTGCACTTTCACTGTTTCCCTTGAACCTTCACATTGACCATGAAGCACTGAAATTGCATCGGGATTGAATTCAAAAGGGACAATGCCGACTTCATTACATAAAGAGAGAATCTTCTAAGAGTTTGTGCTTTTAGTGCCTCCTGGGAGACCAGTATTTGAATCCGATGCACCAGTGCAACTTTACTGCATCCCTTGGAACTTCCCATTGACCATAAAACAAAGAAATTGCAACAGGACTGAAAACAAATGGCACAATGCCAACATAAGAACAAGTAGAGTGAATCTTCTACGAATATGCGGTTTGAGCGGCTCCTGGGAGACCTGTATTAGAATCCGATGCACCAGTGCACGTATAAAGTATCCCTTTGACCTTCACATTGACCATGAAACACAGAAATTGCATCGGGATTGAATACAAAAGGCACAATGTCGACTTAAGTACAAGAAGAGTGAATCGTCTGAGAGTTTGCGATTTCAGCAGCTCCTGGGAGACCAGTATTAGATTCCGATGCACCAGTGCAGGTGTACTGTATCCCTTGGACCTTCGCATTGACCATGAATCACAGAAATTGCATCGGGATTAAATACAAAAGGTGCAATGCCGACTTAAGTACAAGAAGAGTGAATCGTCTAAGAGTTTGTGCTTTGAGCGGCTCCTGGGAGACGAGTATTAGATTCCGATGCGCCAGTGCTGGCTTACCGTATCGCTTGGACTTTCACTTTGACCATGAAACACAAATTGCATCGAGATTGAATACAAAAGGCACAATGCCGACTTAAGTACGAGAAGAGTGAATCTTCTAAGAGTTTGTGCTTTGAGCGGCTCCTGGGAGACCAGTACTAGATACTGATGCACCAGTGCAGGTTGACTGTATCATTTGGACCCTCACATTGACAATGAAACACAGAAATTGCATCGGGATTGGACACAAAAGGGACATTGCCGCCGTAAGTACAAGGAGAAAGAATCTTCTAAGGGTTTCTGCTTTGAGCAGCTCATGGGAGACCAGTATTAGATTCCGATGCACCAGTGCAGGTTTACTGTATCCCTTGGACCTTCACATTGACCATGAAACACTGAAATTGCATCGGGATTCAATACAAAATGCACAATGCCGACTTAAGTACAAGAAGATTTTGTGGTTTGACCTGCTCCTGGGAGTCCAGTATTAGATTCTGATGCACCAGTGCCGGTTTACTGTATCCTTTAAACATTCACATTGACAATGAAACACAGAAATTGACTCGGGAATAAATACAAAAGGCGCAATGCAAACTTAAGTACAAGATGAGTGAATCTTCTAAGTGTTTGTGCTTTCAGCGGCTCCTGGGAGACTAGTATTAGATTCCGATGCACCAGTGCAGGTTTACCGTATCCCTTGGACCTTCACATTGACCATGAAACACAGAAATTGCATCGAGATTGAATACAAATGGGAGAATGCCGACTTAAGTACAAGCAGAGTGAATCTTCTAAGAGTTTGTGCTTTGAGCGGCTCCTGGGAGACGAGTATTAGATTCCGATGCACCAGTGCTGGCTTACCGTATCGCATGGAGTTTCACTTTGACCATGAAACACAAATTGCATCGAGATTGAATACAAAAGGCACAATGCCGACTTAAGTACGAGAAGAGTGAATCTTCTAAGAGATTGTGCTTTGAGCGGCTCCTCGGAGACCAGTACTAGATGCTGATGCACCAGTGCAGGTTGACTGTATCTTTTGGACCCTCACATTGACAATGAAACACAGAAATTGCATCGGGATTGGACACAAAAGGGACATTGCCGCCGCAAGTACAAGGAGAAAGAATCTTCTAAGGGTTTCTGCTTTGAGCAGCTCATGGGAGACTAGTATTAGATTCCGATGCACCAGTGCAGGTTTGCTGTATCCCTTGGACCTTCACATTGACCATGAAACACAGAAACTGCATCGGGATTGAATACAAAAGGCACAAAGCATACCTAAGTACAAGAAGAGTTTGTGCTTTGAGCTGCTCCTGGGAGTCCAGTATTAGATTCCGATGCACCAGTGCCGGTTGACTGTATCCTTTAAACATTTACATTGACAATGAAACACAGAAATTGCGTCGGGAATAAATACAAATGCGCAATGCCGACTTAAGTACAAGATGAGTGTATCTTCTAAGTGTTTGTGCTTTCAGCGGCTCCTGGGAGACCAGTATTAGATTCCGATGCACCAGTGCAGGTTTACCGTATCCCTTGGACTTTCACTTTGACCATGAAACACAGAAATTGCATCGAGATTGAATATAAAAGGCACAATGCCGACTTAAGTACAAGAAGAGTGAATCTTCTAAGAGTTTGTGCTTTGGGCGGCTCCTGGGAGACCAGTATTAGATTCCGATGCACCAGTGCAGGTTTACTGTATCCTTTGGACCTTCACATTGACCATGAAACTCAGAAATTCCATTGGGATTAAATAGAAAAGGCACAAGCCAACTTAAGTACAAGAAGAATTAATCTTCTACGAGTTTGTGGTTTGAGCGGCTCCTGGGAGACTTGTAATAGAATCCGATGCACCAGTGCACATTTACTGTTTGTCTTGCACCTTCACATTGACCATGAAAGACAGAAATTGCATCGGGATTGAATACAAAAGGCACAATGGCGAACTAAGTACAAGAAGAGTTTGTGCTATGAGCTGCTCCTGGGAGACCAGTATTAGACTCCGATGCACCTGTGCCGGTTTACTGTATCCCTTGGAACTTCACAAAGACAACGAAACACAGAAATTGCATCGGGGTTAAATACAAAAGTTGCAATGCCGACTTAAGTACAAGAAGAGTGAATCGTCTAAGAGTTTGTGCTTTGAGCGGCTCCTGGGAGACCAGTATTAGATTCCGGTGCACCAGTGCAGGTTGACTGTATCATTTGGACCTTCACATTGACCATGAAACACTGAAATTGCATCGGGATTGAATACAAAAAGGCACAATGCCGACCTAAGTACAAGAAGAGTTTGTGCTATGAGCTGCTCCTGGGAAACCATTATTAGATTCCGATGCACCTGTGCAGGTTTACTGTATCATTTGGACCTTCACATTGCCCATGAAACACAGAAACTGTATCGGGATTGAATACAAAAGGCTCACTGCCAACATAAGTACAAGAAGAGTTTGTGCTTTGAGCTGCTCCTTGGAGACCAGTATTAGATTCCGACGCACCAGAGCCGCTTTACTGTATCCTTTAGACATTCACATTGACAGTGAAACACAGAAATTGCATCGGGAATAAATACAAAAGGCGCAATGCCGACTTAAGTGCAAGATGAGTGAGTCTTCTAAGTTTTTGTGATTTCAGCGGCTCCTGGGAGACCAGTATTAGATTCCGATGCACCAGTGCAGGTTTACCATATCCCTTGCACCTTCACAATGACCATGAAACACAGAAATTGCATCGGGATTGAATACAAAAGGGACAATGCCGACTTAAGTACAAGAAGAGTGAATCCTCTAAGAATTTGTGCTTTGAGCGGTTCCTGGGAGACGAGTATTTGATTCCGACGCACCAGTGCAGGTTTACCGTATCCCTTGGACTTTCACTTTGAACATGAAACACAGAAATTGCATCGAGATTGAATACAAAAGCACAATGCCGACTTAAGTAAAAGAAGAGTGAATCTTCTAAGAGTCTATGCTTTGAGCGGCTCCTGGGAGACCAGTATTAGATTTGGATGCACCAGTGCAGGTTTACTGTATCCCTTGGACCTTTACATTGACTATGAAACTCATAAATTGCATCGGGATTGAATACAAAGGGCACAAGCCAACTTAAGTACAAGAAGAATGAATCTTCTACGAGTTTGTGGTTTGACCGGCTCCTGGGAGACTTGTAATAGAATCCGATGCACCAGTGCGCGTTTACTGTTTGCCTTGGACCTTCGCATTGACCATAAAACACAGAAATTGCATCGGGATTGAATACAAAAGGCACAATGCAGACTTAAGTACAAGATGAGTGAGTCTTTTAAGAGTTTGTGATTTGAGCGGCTCCTGGGAAACCATTTTTAGATTCCGATGCACCAGTGCTGGTTTACTGTATCCATTGGACCTTCACATTGACCATGAAGCACAGAAACTGCATCGAGATTGAATACAAAAGGCACAATGCCGACCTAAGTACAAGAAGAGTTTGTGCTTTGAGCTGCTCCTCGGAGACCAGTTTTAGATTCCGAAGCACCAGTGCCGGTTTACAGTATCCTTTGCACATTCACATTGACATTGAAACACAGAAATTGAATCGGGAATAAATACAAAAGGCGCAATGCCAACTTAAGTACAAGATGAGTGAATCTTCTAGGTGTTTGTGTTTTCAGCGGCTCCTGGGAGACCAGTACTAGATTCCGATGCACCAGTGCAGGTTTACTGCATCCCTTGGACCTTCACATTGACCATTAAACACAGAAATTGCAACAGGATTGAATACAAAACGCACAATGCCAAATCAAGTAAAGAACAGTGAATCTTCTAAGATTTTGTGGTTTGAGCGGCTCATGGGAGAGCAGTATTAAATTCCGTTGCACCAGTGCAGGTTTACTGTATCCCTTGGACCTTTGAAATGACCATGAAACTCAGAAATTGCATCGAGATTGGATTGAAAATGGACAATGCCGACTTAAGTACAAGAAGAGTGAATCTTCTAAGAGTTTGCGGTTTCAACGGCTCCAGGAGTCCAGTATTAGATACCGATGCACCAATGCAGGTATACTGTATCCCTTGGACCTTCACATTGACAATGAGACTCAGAAATTGCATCGCGATTGAATACAAAAGGCACTATGTCGTCCTAAGAGCAAGAAAAGTGAATCTTCTAAGTGTTTGTAATTTGAACGGCTCCTGAGAGACCAGTATTAGATACCGGTGCACCAGTGCAGATTTACTGTATCCTTTGGACCTTCACATTGACCATGAAACACAGAAATTGTATCGGGATTGAATACATAAGGCACAATGCCGACTTAAGTACAAGGAGAGTGAATTTTCTAAAAGTTTGTGCTTTGAGCGTCTCCTGGGAGACCAGTATTAGACTCCGATGCACCAGTTGAGGTTTACTGTATCCCTTGGACCTTCACATTGACCATTAAACACACAAAATTGCATCGGCATTGAATACAAAAGACAATGCTGACTTAAGTACAAGAAGAGTGTACTTCGAAGAGTTTGTGCTTTGAGCGTCTCCTGGGAGACCAGTATTAGATTCCGAAGCACCAGTGCACGTTTACTGTATCCCTTGGTCCTTCACATTGACCATGAAACACAGAAATTGCATGGGGATTGAATACAAAAGGCAAAATGCCAACATAAGCATAAGATGAGTGAATTTTCTAAGGGTTTGTGCGTTGAGCGGCTCATGGGAGACCAGTTTTAGATTCCGATGCACCAGTGCTGGTTTACTGGAAACCTTGGACCTTCACTTTGACCATTAAACATACAAAATTGCATCGGCATTGAATACAAAAGGACAATGCTTACTTAAGTACAAGAAGAGTGAATCTTCGAAGAGTTTGTGTTTTGAGCTGCTCCTGGGAGACCAGTATTAGATTCCGATGCTCCAGTGCAGGTTTACTGTATCCCTTGGACATTCACATTGACAGTGAAACACAGATATTGCATCGGGATTAAATACAAAAAACGCAGTGCCGACTTAAGTACTAGATGAGTGAATCTTATAAGTGTTTGTGCTTTCAGCGGCTCCTGGGAGAACTGTATTAGATTCCGATGCACCAGTGCAGCTATACAGTATCCCTTAGACCTTCACATTGACCATGATACACAGAAATTGCATCGGGATTGAATACAAAAGGCACAACGCCAACGTAAGCAAAAGGAGAGTGAATCTCCTAACAGTTTGTGGTTTGAGCGGTTTCGGGGAGACCTGTATTAGATTCCGATGCACCAGTGCAGGTTTATTGTATCCTTTGAACCTTCTCATTGACAATGGAACACAGAAATTGGATCGGGATTAAATACAAAAGGCGCAATGCCGACTTAAGTACAAGAAGAGTGAATCGTCTAAGAGTTTGTGCTTTCAGCGGCTCATGGGAGACCAGTATAATATTCCGTTGCACCAAAGCAGGTTTGCTGTATCCCTTGGACCTTCACATTGACCATCAAACACTGAAATTGCATCGGGGTTGAATACAAAAGGGACAATGCGACTTAAGTACAAGATGAGTGAGTCTTCTAAGAGTTTGTGCTTTCAGCTGCTCCTGGGAAACCAGTATTAGATTCCGATGCACCAGTGCAGGTTTACTGTATCCCTTGGACCTTCACATTGACCATGAAACACAGAAATTGCATCGGGATTGAATACAAAAAGCACAATGCCGACCTAAGTACAAGAAGAGTTTGTGCTTTGAGCTGCTCCTGGGAGAAGAGTATTAGATTCCGATGCACCAGTGCCGGTTTATTGTATCCTTTGGACATTCACATTGACAATGAAACACAGAAATTGCATCAGGTATACATACAAAAGGCGCAATGACAACTTAAGTACAAGATGAGTGAATCTTCTAAGTATTTGTGCTTTCAGTGGCTCCTGGGAGACCAGTATTAGATTTCGATGCACCAGTGCAGGTTTACTGTATCCCATGGACCTTCACATTGACCATGAAAGACAGAAATTGTATCGGGTTTGAATACAAAAGGGACAATGCCGACTTAAGTCCAAGAAGAGTAAATCTTCTAAGAATTTGTGCTTTGAGCGGTCCTTGGGAGACCAGTTTTAGATTCCGATGCACCAGTGCCGGTTTATTGTATCCTTTGGATATTCGCATTGACAATGAAAAACAGAAATTGAATCGGGAATACATACAAAAGGCTCAATGCCGACTTTACAAGAAGAGTAAATCTTCTAAGAGTTTGTGCTTTGAGCGGCTCCTGGGAGACCAGTATTAGATTCCGATGCACCAGTGCAGGTTTACTGTATCCCTTGGACTTTCACATTGCCAATGAAACACCAAAATTACATTGGGATTGATTACAAATTGCACAATGCCAACTTAAGTACAGGAAGAATGAATCTTCTAAGGGATTGTGATTTCAGCGGCTCCTGGGAGACCAGTATTAGAATACGATGCACCTGTGCAGCTTTGCCGTATCCCTTTGGACCTTCACACTGATCGTGAAACACAGAAATGGCATCGGAATTGAATACAAAATGGGCAATGCTGACTTAAGTACAAGAAGAGTGAATCTTCTAAAAGTTTTTGCTTGGAGCGCCTCCTGAGAGACTAGTATTAGATTCCGAAGCACCAGTGCAGGTTTACCATATCCCTTGGACCTTCACATTGACTATGAAACACAGAAATTACATCGTGATTGAATACAAAAGGGGCAATGCCGACTTAATACATGGTGAGTGGGTTTTCTAAGAGTTTGTAGTTTGAGCGGCTCCTGGGAGACCAGTATTAGATTCCGATGCACTAGTGAAGGTTTACTGAATCCCATGGATCTTCACATTGACCATGAAACACAGAAATTGCATCGGGATTGAATACAAAGGGCACAATGACAACTTAAGTACAAGAAGATTGAATCTTCTAACAGAATGCGCTTTCAGCGGCTCCTCGGAGACAAGTATTAGATTCCGATGCACCACTGCAAGTGTACTGTATCCCATGGACCTTCACATTGACCATGAAACACAGAAATTGCAAGGAATTGAATACAAATGGCACAATATCGACATAAGTACAAGATGAGTGAATCTTTAAGACTTTCTGCTCTGAGCGGCTCCTGGGAGACCCGTATTAGATTCCGATGCACCAGTGCAGGTTTACTGTATCCTTTGGACCTTCACATTGACCATGAAAGACAGAAATTGCATCGGGATTGAAATCAAAAGTGTCAATGCCAACTTAAGTACAAGAAGAGTGAATCTTCTAAGAGTATGTGATTTGTGCGGCTCCTGGGAGACCAGTATTAGATTCCGATGCACAAGTGCAGGTTTACTGTATCCCTTGCACCTTCACATTGACCATGATTTACAGAAATTGCATCGGGTTTGAATTCAAATGGGACAATGCCGACTTTACAAGAAGAGTGAATCTTCTAAGAGTTTGGGCTTTGAGCGGCTCCTGGGAGACCAGTATTAGATTCCAATGCACCAGTACAGGTTTACTGTATTCTTTGGACCTTAACATTGACCGTGAAACATAGAATTTGCATCGGGATTGTATACAAAATGGATAATGCCGCCGTAAGTACAATAAGAGAGAATCTTCTAAGAGTTTGTGTTTGAGCGGCACATGCGATACCAGTATTAGATTCCGATGCACCAGTGCAAGTTTACGGTATCCCTTGGACCTTCCATTGACCATGAAACTCAGAAATTGCATCGGGATTGAATACAAAACGCACAATGCCGACTTAAGTACAAGAAGAGTGAATCTTCTAAGATTTTGAACTTTGAGCGGCTCCTGGGAGTCCTCTATTAGATTCCGATCCACCAGTGCAGGTTTACTATATCCCTTGGACCTTCACATTGACCATGAAACACAGAAGTTGCATCGGGTTTGAATACAAAAGTCACAATGCCGACATAAGTACAAGAAGAGTTTGTGCTTTGAGCTGCTCCTGGGAGACCAGTATTAGATTCCGATGCACCAGTGCCGGTTTACACTATCCTTTGGACCTTCACATTGACCATGAAAGACAGAAATTGTATCGGGTTTGAATACAAAAGGGACAATGCCGACTTAAGTCCAAGAAGAGTAAATCTTCTAAGAATTTGTGCTTTGAGCGGTCCTTGGGAGACCAGTTTTAGATTCCGATGCACCAGTGCCGGTTTATTGTATCCTTTGGACATTCGCATTGACAATGAAAAACAGAAATTGAATCGGGAATACATACAAAAGGCTCAATGCCGACTTTACAAGAAGAGTAAATCTTCTAAGAGTTTGTGCTTTGAGCGGCTCCATGGAGACCAGTATTAGATTCCGATGCACCAGTGCAGGTTTACCGTATCCCTTGGACTTTCACATTGCCAATGAAACACCAAAATTACATGGGATTGATTACAAATTGCACAATGCCAACTTAAGTACAGGAAGAATGAATCTTCTAAGGGATTGTGATTTCAGCGGCTCCTGGGAGACCAGTATTAGAATACGATGCACCTGTGCAGCTTTGCCGTATCCCTTTGGACCTTCACACTGATCGTGAAACACAGAAATTGCATCGGGATTGAATACAAAATGGGCAATGCTGACTTAAGTACAAGAAGAATGAATCTTCTAAAAGTTTTTGCTTGGAGCGCCTCCTGAGAGACTAGTATTAGATTCCGAAGCACCAGTGCAGGTTTACCATATCCCTTGGACCTTCACATTGACTATGAAACACAGAAATTACATCGTGATTGAATACAAAAGGGGCAATGCCGACTTAATACATGGTGAGTGGGTTTTCTAAGATTTTGTAGTTTGAGCGGCTCCTGGGAGACCAGTATTAGATTCCGATGCACTAGTGAAGGTTTACTGAATCCCATGGATCTTCACATTGACCATGAAACACAGAAATTGCATCGGGATTGAATACAAAGGGCACAATGCCAACTTAAGTACAAGAAGATTGAATCTTCTAACAGAATGCGCTTTCAGCGGCTCCTCGGAGACAAGTATTAGATTCCGATGCACCACTGCAAGTGTACTGTATCCCATGGACCTTCACATTGACCATGAAACACAGAAATTGCAAGGAATTGAATACAAATGGCACAATATCGACATAAGTACAAGATGAGTGAATCTTTAAGAGTTTCTGCTCAGAGCGGCTCCTGGGAGACCCGTATTAGATTCCGATGCACCAGTGCAGGTTTACTGTATCCTTTGGACCTTCACATTGACCATGAAAGACAGAAATTGCATCGGGATTGAAATCAAAAGTGTCAATGCCAACTTAAGTACAAGAAGAGTGAATCTTTTAAGAATATGTGATTTGTGCGGCTCCTGGGAGACCAGTATTAGATTCCGATGCACAAGTGCAGGTTTACTGTATCCCTTGCACCTTCACATTGACCATGATTTACAGAAATTGCATCGGGTTTGAATTCAAATGGGACAATGCCGACTTTACAAGAAGAGTGAATCTTCTAAGAGTTTGGGCTTTGAGCGGCTCCTGGGAGACCAGTATTAGATTTCAATGCACCAGTACAGGTTTACTGTATTCTTTGGACCTTAACATTGACCGTGAAACATAGAAATTGCATCGGGATTGTATACAAAATGGATAATGCCGCCGTAAGTACAATAAGAGAGAATCTTCTAAGAGTTTGTGTTTGAGCGGCACATGGGATACCAGTATTAGATTCCGATGCACCAGTGCAAGTTTACGGTATCCCTTGGACCTTCCATTGACCATGAAACTCAGAAATTGCATCGGGATTGAATACAAAACGCACAATGCCGACTTAAGTACAAGAAGAGTGAATCTTCTAAGATTTTGAACTTTGAGCGGCTCCTGGGAGTCCTCTATTAGATTCCGATCCACCAGTGCAGGTTTACTATATCCCTTGGACCTTCACATTGACCATGAAACACAGAAGTTGCATCGGGTTTGAATACAAAAGTCACAATGCCGACATAAGTACAAGAAGAGTTTGTGCTTTGAGCTGCTCCTGGGAGACCAGTATTAGATTCCGATGCACCAGTGCCGGTTTACACTATCCTTTGGACCTTCACATTGACAATGAAACACAGAAATTGCATCGGGATTAAATACAAAAAACAAAGTGCCGACTTAGGTACAAGATGTGTGAATCTTCTAAGTGCTTGTGCTTTCAGCGGCTCTTGGGAGACCTGTATTAGATTCCGATGCACCAGTGCAGCTTTACCGTATCCCTTGGGGTTTCACTTTGACAATGAGACAGAAATTGCATCGGGAATGAATACAATAGGCACAATGCCGACTTAAGTACAAGAAGAGTGAATCTTCTAAGAGTTTGTGTTTTGAGCGGCTCCTGGGAGACCAGTATTAGATTCCGGTGCACCAGTGCAGATTTACTGTATCCCTTGGACATTCACATTGACCATGAAACACAGAAATTGCATCGGGATTGAATACAAAAGGCTCAATGCCAACTTAAGCAGAAGAAGAGTGAATCTCCTAAGAGTATGTGGTTTGAGCGGCTCCGGGGGACCTGTATTAGATTCCGATGCACCAGTGCACGTTCACTGAATCCCTTGGACCTTCACATTGACCATGAAGCACAGAAATTGCATCGGGATTCCGATTCACCTGTGCAGGTTGACTGTATCATCCGGAACTTCACATTGACCATGAAACACCAAAATTGCATTGGGATTGAATACAAAGCGCACAATGCCGACTTAAGTACAAGAAGAGTGAATCTTCTAAGAGTATGCGCTTTCAGCGGCTCCTGGGAGACCAGTATTAGATTCCGATGAACCAGTGCAGGTTAACTGTATCCCCTGGACCCTCACATTGTCCATGAAACACAAATATTCCATCGAATTGAATACAAATGGAACAACGCCGATATAAGTACAAGATGAGTGAATCTTCTAAGAGGTTCTGCATTGAGAGGCTCCTATGAGACCAGTATTAGATTTCGATGCACCAGTGCAGGTTTACTGCATCCCTTGGCCCTTCACATTGACCATGAAGACAGAAATTGCATCGTGATTGAAACCAAAAGGGACAATGCCGACTGAAGTACAAGAAGAGTGAATCATCTAAGGGACTATGCTTTGAGCGGCTCCTGGGAGACCAGTATTAGTTTACGATGCACCAGTGCAGGTTAACTGTATCCCTTGGACATTCACATTGATCATGAAACACAGAAATTGCATCGAGATTGAATACAAAACGCACAGTGCCGACTTAAGTACAAGAAGAGTGAATCTTCTAAGATTTTGAGCTTTGAGCGGCTCCTGGGAGTCCACTATTAGTTTCCGATCCACCAGTGCAGGTTTACTGTATCCCTTGGACCTTCACATTGACAATAAAACACAGAAATTGCATCGTGATTGAATACAAAAGTAACAATGCCGACCTAAGTACAAGAAGAGTTTGTGCTTTGAGCTGCTCCTGGGAGACCAGTATTAGATTCCGATGCACCAGTGCCAGTTTACTGTATCCTTTGGACCTTCACATTGACCATGAATCACAGAAATTGCATCGGGACTGAATACAAAAAGCACAATGACGACTTAAGTACAAGGAGAGTGAATCATCAAAGAGTTTGTGCTTTCAGCGGCTCCTGGGAGAACAGTATTAGTTCCGATGCACCAGTGCAGGTTTACTGTTTCCCTTGGACCTTCACATTGACCATGAAAGACAAATATTGCATCGGGATTGAAATCAAAAGGGACAATGCCGACTTAAGTACAAGAAGAGTGAATCTTCAAAGAGTTAGTGCTTTGAGCGGCTCCTGGGAGACCAGTATTAGATTTCGATGCACCAGTGCAGGTTTACTGTATCCCTTGGACCTTCACATTGACCATGAAACTCATAAATTGCATCGGGATTGAATACAAAGGGCACAAGCCAACTTAAGTACAAGAAGAATGAATCTTCTACGAGTTTGCCGTTTGACCGGCTCCTGGGAGACTTGTAATAGAATCCGATGCACCAGTGCGCGATTACTGTTTGCCTTGGACCTTCGCATTGACCATAAAACACAGAAATTGCATCGGGATTGAATACAAAAGGCACAATGCAGACTTAAGTACAAGATGAGTGAGTCTTTTAAGAGTATGTGATTTGAGCGGCTCCTGGGAAACCATTTTTAGATTCCGATGCACCAGTGCTGGTTTACTGTATCCATTGGACCTTCACATTGACCATGAAGCACAGAAACTGCATCGGGATTGAATACAAAAGGCACAATGCCGACCTAAGTACATGAAGAGTTTGTGCTTTGAGCTGCTCCTCGGAGACCAGTATTAGATTCCGAAGCACCAGTGCCGGTTTACAGTATCCTTTGCACATTCACATTGACATTGAAACACAGAAATTGAATCGGGAATAAATACAAAAGGCGCAATGACAACTTAAGTACAAGATGAGTGAATCTTCTAAGTGTTTGTGCTTTGGGCGGCTCCTGGGAGACCAGTATTAGATTCCGATGCACCAGTGCAGGTTTACTGTATCCTTTGGACCTTCACATTGACCATGAAACTCAGAAATTCCATTGGGATTAAATAGAAAAGGCACAAGCCAACTTAAGTACAAGAAGAATTAATCTTCTACGAGTTTGTGGTTTGAGCGGCTCCTGGGAGACTTGTAATAGAATCCGATGCACCAGTGCACATTTACTGTTTGTCTTGCACCTTCACATTGACCATGAAAGACAGAAATTGCATCGGGATTGAATACAAAAGGCACAATGGCGAACTAAGTACAAGAAGAATGAATCTTCTAAGTGTTTGTGATGTGAGCGGCTCCTGGGAGACCTGTATCAGATTCCAATGCACCAGTGCAGGTTGACTGTATCATTTGGACCTTCACATAGAGCATGAGATACAGATATTGCATCGGGATTGAATACAAAAAGCACAATGCCGACCTAAGTACAAGAAGAGTTTGTGCTATGAGCTGCTCCTGGGAGACCAGTATTAGACTCCGATGCACCTGTGCCGGTTTACTGTATCCCTTGGAACTTCACAAAGACAACGAAACACAGAAATTGCATCGGGGTTAAATACAAAAGTTGCAATGCCGACTTAAGTACAAGAAGAGTGAATCGTCTAAGAGTTTGTGCTTTGAGCGGCTCCTGGGAGACCAGTATTAGATTCCGGTGCACCAGTGCAGGTTGACTGTATCATTTGGACCTTCACATTGACCATGAAACACTGAAATTGCATCGGGATTGAATACAAAAAGGCACAATGCCGACCTAAGTACAAGAAGAGTTTGTGCTATGAGCTGCTCCTGGGAAACCATTATTAGATTCCGATGCACCTGTGCAGGTTTACTGTATCATTTGGACCTTCACATTGCCCATGAAACACAGAAACTGTATCGGGATTGAATACAAAAGGCTCACTGCCAACATAAGTACAAGAAGAGTTTGTGCTTTGAGCTGCTCCTTGGAGACCAGTATTAGATTCCGACGCACCAGAGCCGCTTTACTGTATCCTTTAGACATTCACATTGACAGTGAAACACAGAAATTGCATCGGGAATAAATACAAAAGGCGCAATGCCGACTTAAGTGCAAGATGAGTGAGTCTTCTAAGTTTTTGTGATTTCAGCGGCTCCTGGGAGACCAGTATTAGATTCCGATGCACCAGTGCAGGTTTACCATATCCCTTGCACCTTCACAATGACCATGAAACACAGAAATTGCATCGGGATTGAATACAAAAGGGACAATGCCGACTTAAGTACAAGAAGAGTGAATCCTCTAAGAATTTGTGCTTTGAGCGGTTCCTGGGAGACGAGTATTTGATTCCGACGCACCAGTGCAGGTTTACCGTATCCCTTGGACTTTCACTTTGAACATGAAACACAGAAATTGCATCGAGATTGAATACAAAAGCACAATGCCGACTTAAGTAAAAGAAGAGTGAATCTTCTAAGAGTTTATGCTTTGAGCGGCTCCTGGGAGACCAGTATTAGATTTGGATGCACCAGTGCAGGTTTACTGTATCCCTTGGACCTTCACATTGACTATGAAACTCATAAATTGCATCGGGATTGAATACAAAGGGCACAAGCCAACTTAAGTACAAGAAGAATGAATCTTCTACGAGTTTGTGGTTTGACCGGCTCCTGGGAGACTTGTAATAGAATCCGATGCACCAGTGCGCGTTTACTGTTTGCCTTGGACCTTCGCATTGACCATAAAACACAGAAATTGCATCGGGATTGAATACAAAAGGCACAATGCAGACTTAAGTACAAGATGAGTGAGTCTTTTAAGAGTTTGTGATTTGAGCGGCTCCTGGGAAACCATTTTTAGATTCCGATGCACCAGTGCTGGTTTACTGTATCCATTGGACCTTCACATTGACCATGAAGCACAGAAACTGCATCGAGATTGAATACAAAAGGCACAATGCCGACCTAAGTACAAGAAGAGTTTGTGCTTTGAGCTGCTCCTCGGAGACCAGTTTTAGATTCCGAAGCACCAGTGCCGGTTTACAGTATCCTTTGCACATTCACATTGACATTGAAACACAGAAATTGAATCGGGAATAAATACAAAAGGCGCAATGCCAACTTAAGTACAAGATGAGTGAATCTTCTAAGTGTTTGTGTTTTCAGCGGCTCCTGGGAGACCAGTACTAGATTCCGATGCACCAGTGCAGGTTTACTGCATCCCTTGGACCTTCACATTGACCATTAAACACAGAAATTGCAACAGGATTGAATACAAAACGCACAATGCCAAATCAAGTAAAGAACAGTGAATCTTCTAAGATTTTGTGGTTTGAGCGGCTCATGGGAGAGCAGTATTAAATTCCGTTGCACCAGTGCAGGTTTACTGTATCCCTTGGACCTTTGAAATGACCATGAAACTCAGAAATTGCATCGAGATTGGATTGAAAATGGACAATGCCGACTTAAGTACAAGAAGAGTGAATCTTCTAAGAGTTTGCGGTTTCAACGGCTCCAGGAGTCCAGTATTAGATACCGATGCACCAATGCAGGTATACTGTATCCCTTGGACCTTCACATTGACAATGAGACTCAGAAATTGCATCGCGATTGAATACAAAAGGCACTATGTCGTCCTAAGGGCAAGAAAAGTGAATCTTCTAAGTGTTTGTAATTTGAACGGCTCCTGAGAGACCAGTATTAGATACCGGTGCACCAGTGCAGATTTACTGTATCCTTTGGACCTTCACATTGACCATGAAACACAGAAATTGTATCGGGATTGAATACATAAGGCACAATGCCGACTTAAGTACAAGGAGAGTGAATTTTCTAAAAGTTTGTGCTTTGAGCGTCTCCTGGGAGACCAGTATTAGACTCCGATGCACCAGTTGAGGTTTACTGTATCCCTTGGACCTTCACATTGACCATTAAACACACAAAATTGCATCGGCATTGAATACAAAAGACAATGCTGACTTAAGTACAAGAAGAGTGTACTTCGAAGAGTTTGTGCTTTGAGCGGCTCCTGGGAGACCAGTATTAGATTCCGAAGCACCAGTGCAAGTTTACTGTATCCCTTGGTCCTTCACATTGACCATGAAACACAGAAATTGCATGGGGATTGAATACAAAAGGCAAAATGCCAACATAAGCATAAGATGAGTGAATTTTCTAAGGGTTTGTGCGTTGAGCGGCTCATGGGAGACCAGTTTTAGATTCCGATGCACCAGTGCTGGTTTACTGGAAACCTTGGACCTTCACTTTGACCATTAAACATACAAAATTGCATCGGCATTGAATACAAAAGGACAATGCTTACTTAAGTACAAGAAGAGTGAATCTTCGAAGAGTTTGTGTTTTGAGCTGCTCCTGGGAGACCAGTATTAGATTCCGATGCTCCAGTGCAGGTTTACTGTATCCCTTGGACATTCACATTGACAGTGAAACACAGATATTGGATCGGGATTAAATACAAAAAACGCAGTGCCGACTTAAGTACTAGATGAGTGAATCTTATAAGTGTTTGTGCTTTCAGCGGCTCCTGGGAGAATTGTATTAGATTCCGATGCACCAGTGCAGCTATACAGTATCCCTTAGACCTTCACATTGACCATGATACACAGAAATTGCATCGGGATTGAATACAAAAGGCACAACGCCAACGTAAGCAAAAGGAGAGTGAATCTCCTAACAGTTTGTGGTTTGAGCGGTTCCGGGGAGACCTGTATTAGATTCCGATGCACCAGTGCAGGTTTATTGTATCCTTTGAACCTTCTCATTGACAATGGAACACAGAAATTGGATCGGGATTAAATACAAAAGGCGCAATGCCGACTTAAGTACAAGAAGAGTGAATCGTCTAAGAGTTTGTGCTTTCAGCGGCTCATGGGAGACCAGTATAATATTCCGTTGCACCAAAGCAGGTTTGCTGTATCCCTTGGACCTTCACATTGACCATCAAACACTGAAATTGCATCGGGGTTGAATACAAAAGGGACAATGCCGACTTAAGTACAAGATGAGTGAGTCTTCTAAGAGTTTGTGCTTTCAGCTGCTCCTGGGAAACCAGTATTAGATTCCGATGCACCAGTGCAGGTTTACTGTATCCCTTGGACCTTCACATTGACCATGAAACACAGAAATTGCATCGGGATTGAATACAAAAAGCACAATGCCGACCTAAGTACAAGAAGAGTTTGTGCTTTGAGCTGCTCCTGGGAGAAGAGTATTAGATTCCGATGCACCAGTGCCGGTTTATTGTATCCTTTGGACATTCACATTGACAATGAAACACAGAAATTGCATCAGGTATACATACAAAAGGCGCAATGACAACTTAAGTACAAGATGAGTGAATCTTCTAAGTATTTGTGCTTTCAGTGGCTCCTGGGAGACCAGTATTAGATTTCGATGCACCAGTGCAGGTTTACTGTATCCCATGGACCTTCACATTGACCATGAAAGACAGAAATTGTATCGGGTTTGAATACAAAAGGGACAATGCCGACTTAAGTCCAAGAAGAGTAAATCTTCTAAGAATTTGTGCTTTGAGCGGTCCTTGGGAGACCAGTTTTAGATTCCGATGCACCAGTGCCGGTTTATTGTATCCTTTGGATATTCGCATTGACAATGAAAAACAGAAATTGAATCGGGAATACATACAAAAGGCTCAATGCCGACTTTACAAGAAGAGTAAATCTTCTAAGAGTTTGTGCTTTGAGCGGCTCCTGGGAGACCAGTATTAGATTCCGATGCACCAGTGCAGGTTTACTGTATCCCTTGGACTTTCACATTGCCAATGAAACACCAAAATTACATTGGGATTGATTACAAATTGCACAATGCCAACTTAAGTACAGGAAGAATGAATCTTCTAAGGGATTGTGATTTCAGCGGCTCCTGGGAGACCAGTATTAGAATACGATGCACCTGTGCAGCTTTGCCGTATCCCTTTGGACCTTCACACTGATCGTGAAACACAGAAATGGCATCGGAATTGAATACAAAATGGGCAATGCTGACTTAAGTACAAGAAGAGTGAATCTTCTAAAAGTTTTTGCTTGGAGCGCCTCCTGAGAGACTAGTATTAGATTCCGAAGCACCAGTGCAGGTTTACCATATCCCTTGGACCTTCACATTGACTATGAAACACAGAAATTACATCGTGATTGAATACAAAAGGGGCAATGCCGACTTAATACATGGTGAGTGGGTTTTCTAAGAGTTTGTAGTTTGAGCGGCTCCTGGGAGACCAGTATTAGATTCCGATGCACTAGTGAAGGTTTACTGAATCCCATGGATCTTCACATTGACCATGAAACACAGAAATTGCATCGGGATTGAATACAAAGGGCACAATGACAACTTAAGTACAAGAAGATTGAATCTTCTAACAGAATGCGCTTTCAGCGGCTCCTCGGAGACAAGTATTAGATTCCGATGCACCACTGCAAGTGTACTGTATCCCATGGACCTTCACATTGACCATGAAACACAGAAATTGCAAGGAATTGAATACAAATGGCACAATATCGACATAAGTACAAGATGAGTGAATCTTTAAGACTTTCTGCTCTGAGCGGCTCCTGGGAGACCCGTATTAGATTCCGATGCACCAGTGCAGGTTTACTGTATCCTTTGGACCTTCACATTGACCATGAAAGACAGAAATTGCATCGGGATTGAAATCAAAAGTGTCAATGCCAACTTAAGTACAAGAAGAGTGAATCTTCTAAGAGTATGTGATTTGTGCGGCTCCTGGGAGACCAGTATTAGATTCCGATGCACAAGTGCAGGTTTACTGTATCCCTTGCACCTTCACATTGACCATGATTTACAGAAATTGCATCGGGTTTGAATTCAAATGGGACAATGCCGACTTTACAAGAAGAGTGAATCTTCTAAGAGTTTGGGCTTTGAGCGGCTCCTGGGAGACCAGTATTAGATTCCAATGCACCAGTACAGGTTTACTGTATTCTTTGGACCTTAACATTGACCGTGAAACATAGAATTTGCATCGGGATTGTATACAAAATGGATAATGCCGCCGTAAGTACAATAAGAGAGAATCTTCTAAGAGTTTGTGTTTGAGCGGCACATGGGATACCAGTATTAGATTCCGATGCACCAGTGCAAGTTTACGGTATCCCTTGGACCTTCCATTGACCATGAAACTCAGAAATTGCATCGGGATTGAATACAAAACGCACAATGCCGACTTAAGTACAAGAAGAGTGAATCTTCTAAGATTTTGAACTTTGAGCGGCTCCTGGGAGTCCTCTATTAGATTCCGATCCACCAGTGCAGGTTTACTATATCCCTTGGACCTTCACATTGACCATGAAACACAGAAGTTGCATCGGGTTTGAATACAAAAGTCACAATGCCGACATAAGTACAAGAAGAGTTTGTGCTTTGAGCTGCTCCTGGGAGACCAGTATTAGATTCCGATGCACCAGTGCCGGTTTACACTATCCTTTGGACCTTCACATTGACCATGAAAGACAGAAATTGTATCGGGTTTGAATACAAAAGGGACAATGCCGACTTAAGTCCAAGAAGAGTAAATCTTCTAAGAATTTGTGCTTTGAGCGGTCCTTGGGAGACCAGTTTTAGATTCCGATGCACCAGTGCCGGTTTATTGTATCCTTTGGACATTCGCATTGACAATGAAAAACAGAAATTGAATCGGGAATACATACAAAAGGCTCAATGCCGACTTTACAAGAAGAGTAAATCTTCTAAGAGTTTGTGCTTTGAGCGGCTCCATGGAGACCAGTATTAGATTCCGATGCACCAGTGCAGGTTTACTGTATCCCTTGGACTTTCACATTGCCAATGAAACACCAAAATTACATGGGATTGATTACAAATTGCACAATGCCAACTTAAGTACAGGAAGAATGAATCTTCTAAGGGATTGTGATTTCAGCGGCTCCTGGGAGACCAGTATTAGAATACGATGCACCTGTGCAGCTTTGCCGTATCCCTTTGGACCTTCACACTGATCGTGAAACACAGAAATTGCATCGGGATTGAATACAAAATGGGCAATGCTGACTTAAGTACAAGAAGAATGAATCTTCTAAAAGTTTTTGCTTGGAGCGCCTCCTGAGAGACTAGTATTAGATTCCGAAGCACCAGTGCAGGTTTACCATATCCCTTGGACCTTCACATTGACTATGAAACACAGAAATTACATCGTGATTGAATACAAAAGGGGCAATGCCGACTTAATACATGGTGAGTGGGTTTTCTAAGAGTTTGTAGTTTGAGCGGCTCCTGGGAGACCAGTATTAGATTCCGATGCACTAGTGAAGGTTTACTGAATCCCATGGATCTTCACATTGACCATGAAACACAGAAATTGCATCGGGATTGAATACAAAGGGCACAATGCCAACTTAAGTACAAGAAGATTGAATCTTCTAACAGAATGCGCTTTCAGCGGCTCCTCGGAGACAAGTATTAGATTCCGATGCACCACTGCAAGTGTACTGTATCCCATGGACCTTCACATTGACCATGAAACACAGAAATTGCAAGGAATTGAATACAAATGGCACAATATCGACATAAGTACAAGATGAGTGAATCTTTAAGAGTTTCTGCTCAGAGCGGCTCCTGGGAGACCCGTATTAGATTCCGATGCACCAGTGCAGGTTTACTGTATCCTTTGGACCTTCACATTGACCATGAAAGACAGAAATTGCATCGGGATTGAAATCAAAAGTGTCAATGCCAACTTAAGTACAAGAAGAGTGAATCTTTTAAGAATATGTGATTTGTGCGGCTCCTGGGAGACCAGTATTAGATTCCGATGCACAAGTGCAGGTTTACTGTATCCCTTGCACCTTCACATTGACCATGATTTACAGAAATTGCATCGGGTTTGAATTCAAATGGGACAATGCCGACTTTACAAGAAGAGTGAATCTTCTAAGAGTTTGGGCTTTGAGCGGCTCCTGGGAGACCAGTATTAGATTTCAATGCATCAGTACAGGTTTACTGTATTCTTTGGACCTTAACATTGACCGTGAAACATAGAAATTGCATCGGGATTGTATACAAAATGGATAATGCCGCCGTAAGTACAATAAGAGAGAATCTTCTAAGAGTTTGTGTTTGAGCGGCACATGGGATACCAGTATTAGATTCCGATGCACCAGTGCAAGTTTACGGTATCCCTTGGACCTTCCATTGACCATGAAACTCAGAAATTGCATCGGGATTGAATACAAAACGCACAATGCCGACTTAAGTACGAGAAGAGTGAATCTTCTAAGATTTTGAACTTTGAGCGGCTCCTGGGAGTCCTCTATTAGATTCCGATCCACCAGTGCAGGTTTACTATATCCCTTGGACCTTCACATTGACCATGAAACACAGAAGTTGCATCGGGTTTGAATACAAAAGTCACAATGCCGACATAAGTACAAGAAGAGTTTGTGCTTTGAGCTGCTCCTGGGAGACCAGTATTAGATTCCGATGCACCAGTGCCGGTTTACACTATCCTTTGGACCTTCACATTGACAATGAAACACAGAAATTGCATCGGGATTAAATACAAAAAACAAAGTGCCGACTTAGGTACAAGATGTGTGAATCTTCTAAGTGCTTGTGCTTTCAGCGGCTCTTGGGAGACCTGTATTACATTCCGATGCACCAGTGCAGCTTTACCGTATCCCTTGGGGTTTCACTTTGACAATGAGACAGAAATTGCATCGGGAATGAATACAAAAGGCACAATGCCGACTTAAGTACAAGAAGAGTGAATCTTCTAAGAGTTTGTGTTTTGAGCGGCTCCTGGGAGACCAGTATTAGATTCCGGTGCACCAGTGCAGATTTACTGTATCCCTTGGACATTCACATTGACCATGAAACACAGAAATTGCATCGGGATTGAATACAAAAGGCACAATGCCAACTTAAGCAGAAGAAGAGTGAATCTCCTAAGAGTATGTGGTTTGAGCGGCTCCGGGGGACCTGTATTAGATTCCGATGCACCAGTGCACGTTCACTGAATCCCTTGGACCTTCACATTGACCATGAAGCACAGAAATTGCATCGGGATTCCGATTCACCTGTGCAGGTTGACTGTATCATCCGGACCTTCACATTGACCATGAAACACCAAAATTGCATTGGGATTGAATACAAAGCGCACAATGCCGACTTAAGTACAAGAAGAGTGAATCTTCTAAGAGTATGCGCTTTCAGCGGCTCCTGGGAGACCAGTATTAGATTCCGATGAACCAGTGCAGGTTAACTGTATCCCCTGGACCCTCACATTGTCCATGAAACACAAAAATTCCATCGAATTGAATACAAATGGAACAACGCCGATATAAGTACAAGATGAGTGAATCTTCTAAGAGGTTCTGCATTGAGAGGCTCCTATGAGACCAGTATTAGATTTCGATGCACCAGTGCAGGTTTACTGCATCCCTTGGCCCTTCACATTGACCATGAAGACAGAAATTGCATCGTGATTGAAACCAAAAGGGACAATGCCGACTGAAGTACAAGAAGAGTGAATCATCTAAGGGACTATGCTTTGAGCGGCTCCTGGGAGACCAGTATTAGTTTACGATGCACCAGTGCAGGTTAACTGTATCCCTTGGACATTCACATTGATCATGAAACACAGAAATTGCATCGAGATTGAATACAAAACGCACAATGCCGACTTAAGTACAAGAAGAGTGAATCTTCTAAGATTTTGAGCTTTGAGCGGCTCCTGGGAGTCCACTATTAGTTTCCGATCCACCAGTGCAGGTTTACTGTATCCCTTGGACCTTCACATTGACAATAAAACACAGAAATTGCATCGTGATTGAATACAAAAGTAACAATGCCGACCTAAGTACAAGAAGAGTTTGTGCTTTGAGCTGCTCCTGGGAGACCAGTATTAGATTCCGATGCACCAGTGCCAGTTTACTGTATCCTTTGGACCTTCACATTGACCATGAATCACAGAAATTGCATCGGGACTGAATACAAAAAGCACAATGACGACTTAAGTACAAGGAGAGTGAATCATCAAAGAGTTTGTGCTTTCAGCGGCTCCTGGGAGAACAGTATTAGTTCCGATGCACCAGTGCAGGTTTACTGTTTCCCTTGGACCTTCACATTGACCATGAAAGACAAATATTGCATCGGGATTGAAATCAAAAGGGACAATGCCGACTTAAGTACAAGAAGAGTGAATCTTCTAAGAGTTAGTGCTTTGAGCGGCTCCTGGGAGACCAGTATTAGATTTCGATGCACCAGTGCAGGTTTACTGTATCCCTTGGACCTTCACATTGACCATGAAACTCATAAATTGCATCGGGATTGAATACAAAGGGCACAAGCCAACTTAAGTACAAGAAGAATGAATCTTCTACGAGTTTGCCGTTTGACCGGCTCCTGGGAGACTTGTAATAGAATCCGATGCACCAGTGCGCGATTACTGTTTGCCTTGGACCTTCGCATTGACCATAAAACACAGAAATTGCATCGGGATTGAATACAAAAGGCACAATGCAGACTTAAGTACAAGATGAGTGAGTCTTTTAAGAGTATGTGATTTGAGCGGCTCCTGGGAAACCATTTTTAGATTCCGATGCACCAGTGCTGGTTTACTGTATCCATTGGACCTTCACATTGACCATGAAGCACAGAAACTGCATCGGGATTGAATACAAAAGGCACAATGCCGACCTAAGTACATGAAGAGTTTGTGCTTTGAGCTGCTCCTCGGAGACCAGTATTAGATTCCGAAGCACCAGTGCCGGTTTACAGTATCCTTTGCACATTCACATTGACATTGAAACACAGAAATTGAATCGGGAATAAATACAAAAGGCGCAATGCCAACTTAAGTACAAGATGAGTGAATCTTCTAAGTGTTTGTGTTTTCAGCGGCTCCTGGGAGACCAGTATTAGATTCCGATGCACCAGTGCAGGTTTACTGCATCCCTTGGACCTTCACATTGACCATAAAACACAAAAATTGCAACAGGATTGAATACAAAAGGCACAATGCCAACTTAAGAACAAGTAGGATGAAACTTATACGAATTTGCGGTTTGAGCGGCTCCTGGGAGACCTGTATTAGAATCCGATGCACCAGTGCACGTTTACTGTATCCCTTGGACCTTGACATTGACCATAAAAGACAGAAATTGCAACAGGATTGAATACAAAAGGCACAATGTCGAATCAAGTAAAGAACAGTGAATCTTCTAAGATTTTGTGGTTTGAGCGGCTCATGGGAGAGCAGTATTGAATTCCGTTGCACCAGTGCAGGTTTAATGTATCCCTTGGACCTTCACATTGACCATGAAACACAGAAATTGCATCGGGATTGAATACAAAAGTACAATGCCTACTTTAGTACAAGGAGAGTGAATCTTCCAAGAGTTTGTGCTTTGAGCCTGTCCTGGGAGACCAGTATTAGATTCCGATGCACCAGTGCAGGTTTTCTGTATCCCTTGGACCTTCCCATTGACCATGAAACACAGAAATTGCATTGGGATTGAATACAAAAAACGCAGTGCCGACTTGAGTACAAGATGAGTGAATCTTCTAAGTGTTTATGCTTTTTTTAGCGGCTCCTGGGAGACATGTATTAGATTCCGATGCACAAGTACAGCTATACCGTATCCCTTGGACCTACAAATTGACCATGAAACACAGAAATTGCATCGAGATTGGATACAAAATGGACAATGCCAACATAAGTACAAGAAGAGTGAATGTTATAAGAGTTTGCGCTTTCAACGTGTCCTGGGAGTCCAGTATTAGATACCGATGCACCAGTGTAGGTATACTGTATCCCTTGGACCTTCACATTGAGCATGAAACTCAGAAATTGCATCGGGATTGAATACAAAAGGCACAATGTCGACCTAAGTACAAGACGAGTGAATCTTCTAAGAGTGTGTAATTTGAACGGCTCCTGGGAGACCAGTATTAGATACTGGTGCACCAGTGCAGGATTGCGGTATCCCTTGGACCTTCACATTGACCATGAATCACAGACATTGGATCGGGATTGAATACAAAAGGTACAATGCCGACTTACGTACAAGGAGAGTGAATCTTCTAAGAGTTTGTGGTTTGAGCGTCTCCTGAGAGACCAGTATTAGACCCCGATGTACCAGTGCAGGTTTACTGTATCCCTTGGTCCTTCACATTGACCATGAAACACAGAAATTTCATTGGGATTGAATACAAAAGGCACAATGTCAACTTAAGTACAAGAAGAGTGAATCACCTAAGAATTTGAGGTTTGAGCGGCTCCAGGGAGACCTGTATTAGATTCCGATGCACCAGTGCAGGTTTACTGTATCCCTTGGACCTTCACATTGACTATGAAACACAGAAATTACATCGTGATTGAATACAAAAGGGGCAATGCCGACTTAATACATGGTGAGTGGGTTTTCTAAGAGTTTGTAGTTTGAGCGGCTCCTGGGACACCAGTATTAGATTATGATGCACTAGTGAAGGTTTACTGAATCCCATGGATCTTCACATTGACCATGAAACACAGAAATTGCATCGGGATTGAATACAAAGGGCACAATGCCAACTTAAGTACAAGAAGATTGAATCTTCTAACAGAATGCGCTTTCAGCGGCTCCTCGGAGACAAGTATTAGATTCCGATGCACCACTGCAAGTGTACTGTATCCCTTGGACCTTCACATTGACCATGAAACACAGAAATTGCAACGAATTGAATACAAATGGCACAATATCGACATAAGTACAAGATGAGTGAATCTTTAAGAGTTTCTGCTCTGAGCGGCTCCTGGGAGACCCGTATTAGATTCCGATGCACCAGTGCAGGTTTACTGTATCCTTTGGACCTTCACATTGACCATGAAAGACAGAAATTGCATCGGGATTGAAATCAAAAGTGTCAATACCAACTTAAGTACAAGAAGAGTGAATCTTCTAAGAGTATGTGATTTGTGCGGCTCCTGGGAGACCAGTATTAGATTCCGATGCACAAGTGCAGGTTTACTGTATCCCTTGCACCTTCACATTGACCATGATTTAGAGAAATTGCATCGGGTTTGAATTCAAATGGGACAATGCCGACTTTACAAGAAGAGTGAATCTTCTAAGAGTTTGGGCTTTGAGCGGCTCCTGGGAGACCAGTATTAGATTCCAATGCACCAGTACAGGTTTACTGTATTCTTTGGACCTTAACATTGACCGTGAAACATAGAAATTGCATCGGGATTGTATACAAAATGGATAATGCCGCCGTAAGTACAATAAGAGAGAATCTTCTAAGAGTTTGTGTTCGAGCGGCACATGGGTTACCAGTATTAGATTCCGATGCACCAGTGCAAGTTTACGGTATCTCTTGGACCTTCCATTGACCATGAAACTCAGAAATTGCATCGGGATTGAATACAAAACGCACAATGCCGACTTAAGTACAAGAAGAGTGAATCTTCTAAGATTTTGAACTTTGAGCGGCTCCTGGGAGTCCTCTATTAGATTCCGATCCACCAGTGCAGGTTTACTATATCCCTTGGACCTTCACATTGACCATGATACACAGAAGTTGCATCGGGTTTGAATACAAAAGTCACAATGCCGACATAAGTACAAGAAGAGTTTGTGCTTTGATCTGCTCCTGTGAGACCAGTATTAGATTCCGATGCACCAGTGCCGGTTTACACTATCCTTTGGACCTTCACATTGACAATGAAACACAGAAATTGCATCGGGATTAAATACAAAAAACAAAGTGCCGACTTAGGTACAAGATGTGTGAATCTTCTAAGTGCTTGTGCTTTCAGCGGCTCTTGGGAGACCTGTATTAGATTCCGATGCACCAGTGCAGCTTTACCGTATCCCTTGGGGTTTCACTTTGACAATGAGACAGAAATTGCATCGGGAATGAATACAAAAGGCACAATGCCGACTTAAGTACAAGAAGAGTGAATCTTCTAAGAGTTTGTGTTTTGAGCGGCTCCTGGGAGACCAGTATTAGATTCCGGTGCACCAGTGCAGATTTACTGTATCCCTTGGACATTCACATTGACCATGAAACACAGAAATTGCATCGGGATTGAATACAAAAGGCACAATGCCAACTTAAGCAGAAGAAGAGTGAATCTCCTAAGAGTATGTGGTTTGAGCGGATCCGGGGGACCTGTATTAGATTCCGATGCACCAGTGCACGTTCACTGAATCCCTTGGACCTTCACATTGACCATGAAGCACAGAAATTGCATCGGGATTCCGATTCACCTGTGCAGGTTGACTGTATCATCCGGACCTTCACATTGACCATGAAACACCAAAATTGCATTGGGATTGAATACAAAGCGCACAATGCCGACTTAAGTACAAGAAGAGTGAATCTTCTAAGAGTATGCGCTTTCAGCGGCTCCTGGGAGACCAGTATTAGATTCCGATGAACCAGTGCAGGTTAACTGTATCCCCTGGACCTTCACATTGTCCATGAAACACAGAAATTGCATCGAATTGAATACAAATGGAACAACGCCGACATAAGTACAAGATGAGTGAATCTTCTAAGAGGTTCTGCATTGAGAGGCTCCTATGAGACCAGTATTAGATTTCGATGCACCAGTGCAGGTTTACTGCATCCCTTGGCCCTTCACGTTGACCATGAAGACAGAAATTGCATCGTGATTGAAACCAAAAGGGACAATGCCGACTGAAGTACAAGAAGAGTGAATCATCTAAGGGACTATGCTTTGAGCGGCTCCTGGCAGACCAGTATTAGTTTACGATGCACCAGTGCAGGTTAACTGTATCCCTTGGACATTCACATTGATCATGAAACACAGAAATTGCATCGAGATTGAATAGAAAACGCACAATGCCGACTTAAGTACAAGAAGAGTGAATCTTCTAAGATTTTGAGCTTTGAGCGGCTCCTGGGAGTCCACTATTAGTTTCCAATCCACCAGTGCAGGTTTACTGTATCCCTTGGACCTTCACATTGACAATAAAACACAGAAATTGCATCGTGATTGAATACAAAAGTAACAATGCCAACTTAAGAACATATAGGATGAAACTTCTACAAATTTGCGGTTTGAGCGGCTCCTGGGAGACCTGTATTAGAATCCGATGCACCAGTGCACGTTTACTGTATCCCTTGGACCTTCACATTGACCATGAATCACAGAAATTGCATCGGGACTGAATACAAAAAGCACAATGACGACTTCAGTACAAGGAGAGTGAATCTTCTAAGAGTTAGTGCTTTGAGCGGCTCCTGGGAGACCAGTATTAGATTTCGATGCACCAGTGCAGGTTTACTGTATCCCTTGGACCTTCACATTGACCATGAAACTCATAAATTGCATCGGGATTGAATACAAAGGGCACAAGCCAACTTAAGTACAAGAAGAATGAATCTTCTACGAGTTTGCCGTTTGACCGGCTCCTGGGAGACTTGTAATAGAATCCGATGCACCAGTGCAGGTTTACTGCATCCCTTGGACCTTCACATTGACCATAAAACACAGAAATTGCAACAGGATTGAATACAAAAGGCACAATGCCAACTTAAGAACATATAGGATGAAACTTCTACAAATTTGCGGTTTGAGCGGCTCCTGGGAGACCTGTATTAGAATCCGATGCACCAGTGCACGTTTACTGTATCCCTTGGACCTTCACATTGACCATAAAAGACAGAAATTGCAACAGGATTAAACACAAAAGGCACAATGCCGAATCAAGTAAAGAACAGTGAATCTTCTAAGATTTTGTGGTTTGAGCGGCTCATGGGAGAGCAGTATTAAATTCCGTTGCACCAGTGCAGGTTTAATGTATCCCTTGGACCTTCACATTGACCATGAAACACAGAAATTGCATCGGGATTGAATACAAAAGGTACAATGCCTACTTTAGTACAAGGAGAGTGAATCTTCCAAGAGTTTGTGCTTTGAGCGTGTCCTGGGAGACCAGTATTAGATTCCGATGCACCAGTGCAGGTTTTCTGTATCCCTTGGACCTTCACATTGACCATGAAACACAGAAATTGCATTGGGATTGAATACAAAAAACGCAGTGCCGACTTGAGTACAAGATGAGTGAATCTTCTAAGTGTTTATGCTTTTTTTAGCGGCTCCTGGGAGACATGTATCAGATTCCGATGCACAAGTACAGCTATACCGTATCCCTTGGACCTTCAAATTGACCATGAAACACAGAAATTGCATCGAGATTGGATACAAAATGGACAATGCCAACATAAGTACAAGAAGAGTGAATGTTATAAGAGTTTGCGCTTTCAACGTGTCCTGGGAGTCCAGTATTAGATACCGATGCACCAGTGTAGGTATACTGTATCCCTTGGACCTTCACATTGAGCATGAAACTCAGAAATTGCATCGGGATTGAATACAAAAGGCACAATGTCGACCTAAGTACAAGACGAGTGAATCTTCTAAGAGTGTGTAATTTGAACGGCTCCTGGGAGACCAGTATTAGATACTGGTGCACCAGTGCAGGATTGCGGTATCCCTTGGACCTTCACATTGACCATGAATCACAGACATTGGATCGGGATTGAATACAAAAGGTACAATGCCGACTTACGTACAAGGAGAGTGAATCTTCTAAGAGTTTGTGGTTTGAGCGTCTCCTGAGAGACCAGTATTAGACCCCGATGTACCAGTGCAGGTTTACTGTATCCCTTGGTCCTTCACATTGACCATGAAACACAGAAATTTCATTGGGATTGAATACAAAAGGCACAATGTCAACATAAGTACAAGAAGAGTGAATCACCTAAGAATTTGAGGTTTGAGCGGCTCCAGGGAGACCTGTATTAGATTCCGATGCACCAGTGCAGGTTTACTGTATCCCTTGGACCTTCACATTGACCATTAAACACACAAAATTGCATCGGCATTGAATACAAAACGACAATGCTGACTTAAGCACAAGAAGAGTGTACTTCGAAGAGTTTGTGCTTTGAGCGGCTCCCCAGGGAGACCAGTATTAGATTCCGAAGCACCAGTGCAGGTTTACTGTATCCCTTGGACCTTCACATTGACCATTAAACATACAGAATTGCATCGGCATTAAATACAAAAGAACAAGGCTTACTTAAGTACAAGTAGAGTGAATCTTCGAAGAGTTTGTGTTTTGAGCTGCTCCTGGGAGACCAGTATAAGATTCCGATGCTCCAGTGCAGGTTTACTGTATCCCTTGGACATTCACATTGACAGTGAAACACAGATATTGCATCGGGATTAAATACAAAAATCGCAGTGCCGACTTAAGTACAAGATGAGTGAATCTTATAAGTGTTTGTGCTTTCAGCGGCTCCTGGGAGAACTGTATTAGATTCCGATGCACCAGTGCAGCTATACAGTATCCCTTAGACCTTCACATTGACCATGAAACACAGAAATTGCATCGGGATTGAATACAAAAAGCACAATGCTGACCTAAGTACGAGAAGAGTTTGTGCTTTGAGCTGCTCCTGGGAGAAGAGTATTAGATTCCGATGCACCAGTGCCGGTTTATTGTATCCTTTGGACATTCACATTGACAATGAAACACAGAAATTGCATCAGGAATACATACAAAAGGCGCAATGCCAACTTAAGTACAAGACGAGTGAATCTTCTAAGTATTTATGCTTTCAGTGGCTCCTGGGAGACCAGTATTAGATTTCGATGCACCAGCGCAGGTTTACTGTATCCCATGGACCTTCACATTGACCATGAAATACAGAAATTGCATCGTGATTGAAATCAAAAGGGACAATGCCGACTGAAGTACAAGAAGAGTGAATCTTCTATGAGTTTGTGCTTTGAGCGGCTCCTGGGAGTATAGTATTAAATTCCGATGCACCAGTGCAGGTTTACTGTATCCCTTGGACCTTCACATTGACCATGAATTGCAGAAATTGTATCGGGTTTGAATACAAAAGGGACAATGCCGACTTAAGTCCAAGAAGAGTAAATCTTCTAAGAATTTGTGCTTTGAGCGGTCCTTGGGAGACCAGTTTTAGATTCCGATGCACCAGTGCCGGTTTATTGTATCCTTTGGACATTCGCATTGACAATGAAAAACAGAAATTGAATCGGGAATAAATGCAAAAGGCTCAATGCCGACTTTACAAGAAGAGTAAATCTTCTAAGAGTTTGTGCTTTGAGCGGCTCCTGGGAGACCAGTATTAGAATACGATGAACCTGTGCAGCTTTGCCGTATCCCTTTGGACCTTCACACTGATCGTGAAACACAGAAATTGCATCGGGATTGAATACAAAATGGGCAATGCTGACTTAAGTACATGGTGAGTGGGTTTTCTAAGAGTTTGTAGTTTGAGCGGCTCCTGGGAGACCAGTATTAGATCACGATGCACAAGTGCAGGTTTACTGTATCCTTTGCACCTTCACATTGACCATGATTTACAGAAATCGCATCGGGTTTGAATACAAATGGGACAATGCCGACTTTACAAGAAGAGTGAATCTTCTAAGAGTTTGTGCTTTGAGCGCCTCCTGGGAGACCAGTATTAGATTCCAATGCACCAGTACAGGTTTACTGTATTCTTTGGACCTTAACATTGACCGTGAAACATAGAAATTGCATCGGGATTGTATACAAAATGGATAATGCCGCCGTAAGTACAATAAGAGAGAATCTTCTAAGAGTTTGTGTTTGGGCGGCACATGGGATACCAGTATTAGATTCCGATGCACCAGTGCACGTTTACTGTATCCCTTGGACCTTCACATTGACCATGAAACACAGAAATTGCATCGGGATTGAATACAAAAGGCACAATGCCGACTTAAGTACAAGAAGAGTTAACCTTCTATGAGTTTGTGGTTTGAGCGGCTCCATGTAGACCTGTATTAGATTCCGTTTCACCTGTGCAGGTTTACTGTATCCCTTGCACCTTCACATTGACCATGAAACACAGAAATTGCATCGGGATTGATTACAAAGCTCAGGATGCCAACTTAAAGACATTAAGAGTGAATCTTCGAAGGGTTTGTGCTTTGAGCGTCTCCTGGTAGGCCTGTAATAGATCCCGATGCACAAGTGCACGTTTACTGTATCCCTTTGACCTTCACATTGATCACGAAACACAGATATTGCATCGGGATTGAATGCAAAAGGGACAATGCCGACTTAAGTACATAAAGAGTGAATCTTCTAAGAGTTTGTGCTTTGAGCGGCTCCTGGGAGACCAGTATTAGATTTCAATGCACCAGTGCAGGTTTACGGAATCCCTTGGATCTTCATATTGACCATCAAACACAGAATATGCATCGGGATTGAATACAAAAGGAATAATGCCAACTTAAGTACAAGAAGAGTGAATCTTCTAAGATTTTGAACTTTGAGCGGCTCCTGGGAGTCCACTATTAGATTCCGATCCACCAGTGCAGGTTTACTGTATCCCTTGGACCTTCACATTGACCATGAAGCACAGAAATTGCATCGGGATTCCGATTCCCCTGTGCAGGTTGACTGTATCATCCGGACCTTCACATTGACCATGAAACACAGAAATTGCATCGAGATTGAATACAAAAGGCACAATGCCGACTTAAGTACAAGAAGAGTGAATCATCTAAGAATTTGTGTTTTGAGCGGCTCCTGGGAGGCCAGTATTAGATTCCAATGCACCAGTTCAGGTTTACGGTATTGCTTGGACCTTCACATTGACCATGAAAGACAGAAATTCCATCGGGATTGAAATCAAAAGTGTCAATGCCGACTTAAGTACAAGAAGAGTGAATCTTCTAAGAGTATGTGATTTGTGCGGCTCCTGGCAGACCAGTATCAGATTGCGATGCACAAGTGCACGTTTACTGTATCCCTTATATCTTCACATTGACCATGAATTACAGAAATTGCATCGGGTTTGAATACATAATGGACAATGCCGACATTACAATCAGAGTGAATCTTCTGAGAGATTGTGCTTTGAGTGGCTCCTGGAAGATTAGTATTAGATTCCCATGCACCAGTGCAGGTTTACTGTATCCCTTTCACCTTCACATTGACCATGAAACATAGAAATTGCATCGGGAATGAATACCAAGGCGACAATGCCGACTTAAGTACAAGAAGAGTGAATCTTCAACGAGTTTGTGCTTTGGGCGGCTCCTGGGAGTCCAGTATTAGATTCCGATGCACTAGTGCAGGTTTACTGTATCCCTTCGACCTTCACATTGACGATGAAACACAGAAATTGCATTGGCATTGAATACAAAGGGGATAATTTCGACTTAGGTACAAGAAGAATGAATTTTCTAAAAGTTTGTGTTTGAGCAGCTCCTGGGAGACCACTTTAACATTCCAATTAACCAGTGCACATTTACTGCATGCCTTGGACCTTCACATTGACCATAAGACAGAAATTGCATCGGGATTGAATACGAGAGGGACAATGCCGACTTAAGTACAAGAAGAGTGAATCTTCAAAGAACTTGTGTTTGAGCGGATCCTGGGAGACCAGGATTAGATTCCGATGCACCAGTGCGGGTTTACTGTATCCCTTGGACCTTCACATTGACCATGTAACACAGAAATTGCATCGGGATTGAATACAAAAGGCACAATGCCGACTTAAGTACAAGATGAGTGGATCTTCTAAGCGTTTGTGATTTGAACCGATCCTGGAAGACCAGTATTAGATTCCGATGCACCAGTGCAGGTTTACTATATCCCTTGGACCTTCACATTGACCATGAAACAAGAAATTGCATCGGGATTGAATACAATGGGCACAATCAAGACATAAGTACAAGAAAAGTGATTCTTGTAAGAGTTTGTGTTTTGAGCGGCTCCTTGGAGACAAGTATTACATTCCGATGCACCTGCGCAGGTTGACTGTATCATTTGGACCTTCCCATTGACAATGAAAAACAGAAATTGCATCGGGACTGAATACAAAAGTGACAATGCCGACTTAAGTACAAGAAGAGTGAACCTTGTAAGAGTTTGTGGAATGAGCGGCTCCATGGAGACCAGTATTAGATTCCAATGCACCAGTGCAGGTTTACTCTATCCTTTGCACCTTCACATTGACCATGAAACACAGATATTGCATCGGGATTGAATACAAAGCTCACAATGCCAACTTAAAGACAAGAAGAGTGATTCTTGTAGGGGTTTGTGCTTTGAGCGTCTCATGGTAGACCTGTTTTCGATTCCGATGCACCAGTGCACGTTAACTGTATCCCTTGGACCTTCACATTGACCATGAAACACAGACATTGCATAGGGATTGATTACAAAATGAACAATGATTTCTTAAGTACATGAAGAGTGACTCTTCTAAGAGTTTGTGCTTTGAGCGACTCCTGGGAGATCAGTATCAGATTCCGATGCACCAGTGCAGGTTTACGGAATATCTTGGACCTTGATATTGACCATCAAACACAGAATATGCATCGGGATTGAATACAAAAGCGACAATGCCGACTTAAGTACAAGAAGAGTGAATCTTCTAAGAGTTTGTGCTTTGGGCGGCTCCTGGGAGACCAGTATAGATTCCGATGCACCAGTGTAGGTTTACAGTATCCCTTGGACCTTCCATTGACCATGAAAGACAGAAATTGGATCGAGATTGAACACAAAACGCACAATGCCGACTTAAGTACAAGAAGAGTGAATCTTCGAAGATTTTGAACTTTGAGCGGCTCCTGGGAGTCCACTATTAGATTCCGATACACCAATGCTCGTTCACTGTATTCCTTTGACATTCACATTGACCATGAAACACAGAAATTGCATCGGGATTGAATACAATAGGGACAATGCCGAATATGTACAAGAGGAGTGGATCTTCGAAGAAATTGTGCTTTGAGCGAATCCTGGGAGACCGGTAATAGATTCCGATGCACCAGTGAAGGTTTACTTTACCTCTTGGACCTTCACATTGGGCATTAAACAGAGAAATCGCATCGGGATTGAATAGAAAATGCACAATGCCGACTTAAGTACAAGAAGAGTGAATCTTTTAAGAGTTTGTGGTTTGAGCGGCTCATGGGAGACCAGTATTAGATTCCGATGCACCAGTGCAGGTTGACTGTATCATTTCGACCTTCACATTGACCATGAATTACAGAAATTGCATCGGGATTGAATACAAAAGGCACAATGCCGACTTAAGTACAAGAAGAATGAATCTTCTAGGAGTTTGTGATTTCACCGGCTCCTGGAAGACCAGTATTAGATTCCGATGCACCAGTGCGAGTTTACTGTATCCCTTGGACCTTCACATTGAAAATGAAACACAGAAATTGCATCTGGATTGAATACAAAAGGCACAATGCCGATTTAAGTACAAGAAAAGTGAATCTCCTAAGATTTTGTGGTTTGGGCGGCTCCTGGGAGACCAGTATTAGTTTCCGATGCACCAGTGCCGGTTTACGGAATCCCGTGGACCTTCATATTGACCATCAAACACAGAAATTGCATCGGGCTTGAATGCAAAAGGGACAACGCCGACTTAAGTAAAAGAAGAGTGAATCTTCTAAGAGTTTATGCTCTGGGCGGCTCCTGGCAGACCAGTATTAGATTCTGATGCACCAGTGCAGGTTTACTGTATCCCTTGGACCATCTGTTTGACCATGAAACACAGAAATTGCATTGGGAATGAATACAAAACGCACGATGCCGACTTAAGAACAAGAAGGGTGAGTCTTCTAAGAGTTTGTGCTTTGAGAGGCTCCTGGTAGACAAGTATTAGATTCCGATGCACCAGTGCAGGTTGACTGTGTCTTTTGGACCTTCACATTAACCAAGAAACACTGAAATAGCATCTGGATTCAATACAAGGGGCACAACGCCGACTTAAGTACAAGAAGACTGAATCACCTAAGAGTTTATGGTGTCAGCGGCTGCTGGGAGACCAGTATTAGATTCACATGCACCAGTGCAGGTTTACTGTATCTCTTTGACCTTCACATTGACCATGAAACACAGAAATTGCATCGAGATTGAATACAAAAGGGTCAATGCCGACTTAAGTACAATACAAGTGATTTTCCTAAGATATTGTATTTTGGGCGGCTCCTGGGAGACCAGTATTAGATTCCGATGCACCAGTGCAGGTTTACTGTATCCCTTCGACCTTCACATTGACCATGAAACACAGAAATCGCATCGGAATTGAATACAAACGGGACAATGCCGACTTAAGTACAAGAAGCGTGAATCTTCTAAGAGTTTGTGCACTGGGCAACTCCTGGGACACCAGTATTAGATTCCGATGCACCAGTGCAGGATTACAGTATCCCTTGGACCTTCACATTGACCATGAAACACAGAAAATGCATCGGGATTAAATACAAAACGCACAATGCCGACTTAAGTACAAGTTGAGTGAATCTTCTAAGAGTTTGTGCTTTGACCGGCACCTGGTAAATCAGTATTAGATTCCGATGCACCAATGCAGGTTTACTGTATGCCTTGGACCCTCACATTGACCATGAAACAGAGAAATTGCGTCGGGATTGAATTCAAAATGCACATTGCCATCTTTAGTAGAAGAAGAATGAATTTTCTAGGAGGCAGTGCATTGAGCGGCTCCTAGGAGACCAGTATTAGATTCCGATACACCAGTGCAGGTTTACTGTATCCCTTGGACCTTCACATTGACCATGAAACACAGAAATTGCATCGGGATGGAATACATAAAGGACAATGCGACTTAAGTTTAAGAAGAGTGAATTTTGTAAGAGTTTGCGCTTTGAGCGGATCCTGGCAGACCAGTATTAGATTCCGATGCACCAGTGCAGGTTTACTGTATCACTTGGACCTGCACATTGACCATGAAACACAGAAATTGCATCGGGATTTAAAACATAAGGCACAATGCCGACTTAAGTACAAGAAGAGTGAATCTTCTAAGAGTTTTTGTTTTGGGCGGCTCCTGGGAGACCAGTATTAGATTCCGATGCACCAGTGCAGGTTGACTGTATCTTTTGGACCTTCACATTGACAAAGAAACACAGAAATTGCATCTGGATTCAATACAAGAGGCACAATGCCGACTTACGTACAGGAAGAGTGAATCTCCTAAAAGTTTGTGGTGTGAGCGGCTCCTGGGAGACCAGTATTAGATTCCGATGCACCAGTGCAGGATTACGGTATCCCTTGGACCTTCACATTGACCATGAAACACAGAAATTGCATCGGGATTGAACCCAAAACGCACAATTCCGACTTAAGTACAAGATGAGTGAATCTTCTAAGAGTTTGTGCTTTGAGCGGGTCCTGAGAGACAAATATCAGATTCCGATGCACTAGTGCAGGTTTACTGTATCCCTTAGACCCTCACATTGACCATGAAACAGATCTCGCATCGGGATTAAATACTAAAGGCACAATGCCGACTTAAGTACAAGCCAGTGAATCTTCTAAGATTTTGAGTTTTGATCGGCTCCTGAGAGTCCAGTATTACGTTCCAATGCACCTGTGCAGGTTTACTGTATCCCTTGGACCTTCACATTGACCATGAAACATAGAAATTGCATCGGGATTCAATACAAAAGCGAGAATGCCGACTTAAGTACAAAGAGAGTAAATCATCTAAGAGTTTGTGCTTTGACGGGCACCTGGGAGATCAGTATTAGATTCCGATGCACCAGTGCTGGTTTACTGTATCCCTTGGACCTTCACATTGACCATGAAACAAAGAAATTGCATCGGGATTGAATTCAAAATGCACAGTGCCAACTTTAGTACAAGGAGAATGAACTTTAAAGAGACAGCGCTTTGAGCGGCTCCTGGGAGACCAGTATTAGATTCTGATGCACCAGTGCAGTTTTACTGTATCATTTTGACCTTCACATTGACTATGAAACGCAGACATTGCATCGGGATTGAACACAAAATGCACTATGCGGACTTAAGTTCAAGAAGAGTGAATCTTCTAAGAGTTTGTGTCTTCAGACGCTCCTGGGAGACCTGTATTATATTCCGATGCACCAGTGCAGGTTTACTGTATCCCCTGGACCTTCACATTGACCATGAAACACAGAAATTGCTTCGGGATTGAATGCAAAAGAGACAATGCCGACTTAAGTACAAGAAGAGTTTATCTCCTAAGAGCTTGCGGGTTGAGGGGCACCTGGGACACCAGTATTAGATTCCGATGCACCAGTGCCGGATAACTGTATCCCTTGGACATTCACATTGACCATGAATCACAGAAATTGCGTTGGGATTGAATACAAAATGGACAATGGTGACTTAAGTACAAGAAGAGTGAATCTTCTAGGAGTTTGCACTTTGAACGGCTCCAGGGAGAACAGTATTAGATTCCGATTTACCAGTCCAGGTTTACTGTATCCCTTGGACCTTCACATTGAGCACGAAACACAGAAATTGCATCAGGAATGAATACAAAAGAAACAATGCCGCCTTAGGTACAAGAAGAGTGAATCTTCTAAGAGTTTGTGGTTTGAGCGGCTCCTGGGAGACATGTATTAGATTCCGATGCACCAGTGTAGGTTTACTGTACCACTTGGACCTCCACATTGACCATGAAACACAGAAATCGCATCGGGATTTAATAGAAAAGGCACAATGCCAACTTAAGGTTAAGATGAGGGAATCTTCTAAGAGTTTGTGGTTTGAGCGGCTCATGGGACACCAGTATTAGATTCCGATGAACCTGTGCAAATTTACTGTATCCCTTGGACCTACTCATTGACCATGAAACACAGAGATTGCATCGGGATTGAATACAAAAGGCACAATGCCGACTAAAATACAAGCAGAGTGATCTTCTCAGTGTTTGTGCTTTGAGCGGCTCCTGGGAGGCCATTATTACATTCCGATGAACCAGTGCAAGTTGACTGTGTCATTTGGACTTTCACATTGACCATGAAACATAGAAATTGCATCGGGATTGAATACAATATGGACAATGAGGACTTACGTACAAGAAGAATGAATCTTCTAGGAGTTTGAGTTTTCAGCGGCTCTTGGGTGACCAGTATTAGATTCCGATGCACCAGTGCAGGTTTACTGTATCCCTTGGACCTTCATATTGACTATGAAACACGGATATAGCATCGGGATTGAATACAAAAAGCACAATGCCGACTTCAGTACAAGAAGGGTGAATCTTCAAAGAGATTGTGGTTTGCGCTGCTTCTCGCAGACCAGTATTAGGTTCCGATGCACCAGTGCAGGTTTACTGTATCCGTCGGACCTTCACATTGGCCATGATACACGGTAATTGCATCCTGATTGAATACAAAACTCACAATACCAACTTATGCACAAGTAGTGTGAATCGTCAAGAGTTTGTGGTTTGAGCGGCTCCTGAGAGACCATTATTAGTTTCCGATGCACCAGTGTAGGTTTACTGTATCCCTTGGACCTTCACATTGACCTGGATCACAGAAATCGCATCTGGATTAAATGCATAAGGCACAATGTCGACTTAAGTGCAAGAAGAGTGAATCTTCTAAGAGTTTGTGCTTCGAGCGGCACCTGGCAGACCAGTATTAGATTCCGATGCACCAGTGCAGGTTTACTGTATCCCTTTTACCTTCGTATTGACCATGAAACACAGAAATTGCATCGGGATTGAATACAAAACTCACAATGCCAACGTAAGCACAAGTAGTATGAATCTTCAAGGAGTTTGTGCTTTGAGCGTGTCCTGGGAGACCTGTATTAGATTCCGATACACCAGTGCACGTTTACTGTATCCCTTTGACCTTCACATTCACCGTGAAACACAGAAATTGCATCGGGATTGAATAAAAAAGGGACAATGCCAACTTAAGTACAAGAAGGTAATTTTCTAAGACTTTGTGGTTTGAGTGGCTCCTGAGGGACCAGTATTAGATTCCGATGCACCAGTGCAGGTTTACGGTATCCCTTGGACCTTCACATTGACGATAAAACACAGATATCGCATCGGGATTGAATACAAAAGGCACAATGACGACTTAAGTACAAGAAGAGTGAATCTTCTAAGAGTTTGTGGTTTGAGGGGTTCATGGGAGCCCAGTATTAGATTCCGATGCACCAGCGCAGGTTTACTGTATCCCTTGGACCTTCACACTGGCCATGAAACACAAAAATTTCATCCTGATTGAATACAAAACTCACAATACCAACTTAGGCACAAGTAGTGTGAATCATCGAAGAGTTTCTGGTTTGAGCGGCTCCTGAGAGACCTGTATTAGATTCCGATGCACCAGTGCAGGTTTACTGTATCCCTTGGACCTTCACATTGACCATGAAACACAGAAACCGCATCGGGATTGAATACAAAATGCACAATGTCGACTTAAGTACAAGAAGGGTGAATCTTCTAAGAGTTTGTGCATTGAGGGGCTCCTGGGAGACCAGTATCAGATTCCGATGCACCAGTCCAGATATACTGGTTCATTTTGACCTTCACATTGACTATGAAACACAGAAATTGCATCGGGATTGAATACAAGATGCACCACGCCGACTTAAGTACAAGAAGAGTGAATCTTCTAAGAGTTTGTGCCTTCAGAGGCTCCTGGGAGACCTGTATTATTACCGATGCACCAGTGCAGCGTTACTGTATCCCTAGGCTTTTCACATTGACCATGAATCGCAGAAATTGCATCGGGAATGAATACAAAAGGGACAATGCCAACTTAAGTACAAGAAGGTGAATTTTCTACGATTTTGTGGTTTGAGCGGCTCCTGAGAGACCAGTATTAGACCCCGATGCACCAGTGCAGGTTTACTGTATCCCTTGGACCTTCACATTGACCATGAAACAATGAAATTGCATACGGATTGAATACAAAAGTGACAATGCCGTTTTAAGTACAAGAAGAAATAATCCTCTAGGAGTTTGTGCTTTCAGCTGCTCCTGGGAGACCAGTATTAGATTCCGATGCACCAGTGCAGGTTTACATTATCCCTTGGACCTTCACATTGACCATGACACACAGAAATTCCATCGGGATTGAATACAAAATTGACAATGCCGACTTAAGTACAGGAAGGTGAATTCACTAAAAATTTGTGGTTTGAGCGGCTCCTGAGAGACCAATATTAGATTCCGATGCACCAGTGCAGGTTTACTGTATCCCTTGCACCTTCACATTGGCCATGAAACACAGAAATCGCAATCGGGATTGAATACAAAAGGCACAATGACGACTTAAGTACAAGAAGAGTGAATCTTCTAAGAGTTTGTGGTTTTAGCGGCTCATGGGAGACCAGTATTAGATTCCGATGAACCAGTGCAAGTTTCCTGAATCCCTTGGACATTTTCATTGACCATGAAACATAGAAATTGCACCGGGATTGAATACAAAATGCACAATACCGGCTAAAGAACAAGAAGAGTGAATCTTCTAAGAGTTTGTGCTTTGAGCGGCTCCTGGGAGTCCAGTATTACATTCCCATGCACCAGTGCCTGATTACTGTATCCCTTGGACCTTCACATTGACCACAAATCACAGAAATTGCATCGGGATTGAATTCAAAAGGGACTATGCCGACTTAAGTACAAGAAGGTGAATTTTCTAAGAATTTGTGGTTTGAGCGGCTCCTGAGATACCAGTTTTAGATTCCGATGTACCAGTGCAGGTTTACTGTATCCCTTGGACCTTCACATTTACTCTGAAACACAGAAATTGCATCGGGATTGAATACGAAACACACCATGCCAACATAAGCACAAGTAAAGTGAATCTTCGAAGAGTTTGTGCTTTAAGCGGCTCCTGGGAGACCTGTATTAGATTCCGATGCACCAGAGCATGTTTACTGTATCCCTTTGACATTCACATTCACCACTAAACACAGAAATAGCGTCGAGATTGAATACAAAAGGGACAATGCCGACTTAAGTACAAGAAGAATGAATCTTCTAAGGGTTTGTGGTTGGAGCGGCTCCTGGCAGACCAGTATTAGATTCCGATGCACCAGTGTAGGTTTACTGTATCCCTTGGAACCTCACATTGACCATGAAACACAGAAATTGCATCGGGATTGATTACAAAACGGACAATGATGACTTAAGTACAAGAAGAGTGAATCTTCTAAGAGTTTGTGGTTTGGGCGGCTCCTGGGAGACCAGTATTTTATTCCGATGCACCAGTGGAGGTTTACTGTATCCCTTGGACCTTCACATTGTGTATGAAACCCAGAAATTGCTTCGGGATTGAATACAAAAGGCACAATGCCGACTTAAGTACAAGAAGAGTGAGTCTTATAAGAGTTCGTGGTTGGAGCGGCTCCTGGCAGACCAGTATTACATTCCGATGCACCAGTGCAGGTTTTTTGTATCCCTTGGACATTCACATTTACCATGACACACAGAAATTGCATCGGGATTGAATACAAAATTCACAATGCCAACTTCAGCACAAGTAATGTGAATCTTGGAAGAGTTTGTGATTTAAGCGGCTTCTGGGAGTCCTGTATTAGATTCCGATGCACCAGAGCACGTTTACTGTATCCCTTTGACCTTCACATTGACCATTAAACACAGATATTGCATCAGGATAGAATACAAAAGGCCAATACCGACTTAAGTACAAGAAGAGTGAATCTTCTAAGAGTTTGTGGTTTGAGCGGCTCCTGGGAGACAAAATATTAGATTCCGATGCACCAGTGCAGGTTTACTGTATCCCTCGGACCTTCACATTGACCATGAAACACAGAAATTGCATCGGGATTGAATACATAAGGCACAATGTCAACTTATGTGCAAGAAGAGTGAATCTTCTAAGAGATTGTGCTTTGAGCGGCTCCTGGGAGACCAGTATTAGATTGCGATGCACCAGTGCAGGTAGACTGTGTCATTTGGAACTTCACATTGACCATGAAACACAGAAATTGCATCGGGATTGAATACAAAATGGATAATGCCGACTTCAGTACAAGTAGAATGAATCTTCTAGGAGTTTTTGCTTTCAGCGGCTCCTGGGAGACCGGTATTAGATTCCGATGTACCAGTGCAATTATACTGTATCCCTTGGACCTTCACATTGACCATGAAGCACAGAAATTGAATCGGGATTGAATACAAAAGGCACAATGCAGACTTAAGTACAAGATTGTGAATTTTCTAAGAGTTTGTGGTTTGAGCGGCTCCTGAGAGACCAGTATTAGATTCCGATTCACCAGTGCAGGTTTACTGCATCCCTTGGACCTTCACATAGGACATGAAACACAGATATCGTATCGGCATTAATTACAAGAGGAACAATGCCGACTTAAGTACAAAAAGAATGAATTTTCTAAGAGCTTGTCGTTTGAGCGGCTCATGGGAGACCAGTATTAGATTCCGATTAACCAGCGCAGGTTTAACGTATCCGTTGGACCTTCTCATTGACCATGAAACACAGAATTTGCATCATGATTGAATACAATATGGACAATGAGGACTTACGTACAAGAAGAATGAATCTTCTAGGAGTTTGAGCTTTCAGCGGCTCTTGGGTGACCAGTATTAGATTCCGATGCACCAGTGCACGTTTACTGTATCCCTTGGACCTTCATATTGACTATGAAACACGGATATAGCATCGGGGTTGAATTCAAAAGGCACAATGCCGACTTTAGTACAAGAAGGGTGAATCTTCAAAGAGTTTGTGGTTTGCGCTCCTTCTGGCAGACCAGTATTAGATTCCGATGCACCAGTGCAGGTTTACTGTATCCCTCGGACCTTCACATTGGCCATGATACACAGTAATTGCATCCTGATTGAATACAAAACTGACAATACCAACTTATGCACAAGTAGTGTGAATCATCGAAGAGTTTGTGGTTTGAGCGGCTCCTGAGGGACCAGTATTAGATTCCGATGCACCAGTGTAGGTTTACTGTATCCCTTGGACCTTCACATTGACCTGGATCAAAGAAATCGCATCGGGATTAAATGCATATGGCACAATGTCGACTTAAGTGCAAGAAGAGTGAATCTTCTAAGAGTTTGTGCTTCGAGCGGCTCCTGGCAGACCAGTATTAGATTCCGATGCACCAGTGCAGGTTTACTGTATCCCTTGGACCTTCGCATTGACCATGAAACACAGAAATTGCATCGGGATTGAAAACAAAACTCACAATGCCAACGTAAGCACAAGTAGTGTGAATCTGAAAGGAGTTTGTGCTTTGAGCGTGTCCTGGGAGACCTGTATTAGATTCCGATGCACCAGTGCACGTTTGCTGTATCCCTTAGACCTTCA